>NC_080793.1:26465553-26768584 GCF_028018385.1 Neofelis nebulosa
AGGACAACGATCCCGGGTATCATTGAGTTCACACAGCAAGCCACATGCCTGTTTTTGCACCTGCCTGCTAATAAATGAGAGTCTGTGTGGCAGAATTCTGTCTGACACCTGCTTTCATTATAACATACAGAGACCTGTGGCCTGAAGACCTCATGCATGTACGTGGTGAATGACAAAATTGACTCGGGTCAGTTCTAACTAACCATGAAGGTTGTAGAAAGAACTCCAGTTTCAGAACAAGACAAATTTGGACTAAAATCCCAGCTCCACCACTGACTGCCTGAATCACCTATGATGTTGCTTCAGAGGGTGGTGACAATGGGCCGCACCCGCCTCACCAGGTTATTGCTATAATTAAGCTAGATCAAGCATGCGAAAGGCTGTGGGTGCTGCAGATGTTCCCTGTTATTCAGTAGCTTGCATGCTGTCACACAGTTAAGGTGTGAAGTGCTGTCTGGGGTCTCAGCCCTGAGGACAAGGCTTTTTTTCCCCCTGAAACGGAGACAGTGGCCTCTAATGAGGGCCTTAAGCATTAATTAGGAATCTGGGATATACCACCTTATGCACTCTTATATGTTTTCTACTTTGATCCTCACAAAAGCCTTTTATTATAAAAATTCTCATCCTCATTAAAAATATACGTTAGCTTTGGAACTGAGGCTCAGAGAGGGGGTACAGCTCCCCACAGCACTGGAGAGTAATGGTTCTCAACCTTGGCCGCAGGTGAGAGCTTTGCAAAATCCCCAGTGACACCGGAATGGCTGAGCCTGGGGTCCAGGCATCAGACCTTGAAAAAGCTCCATAGGTGGCTCCAGAATGCAGCCACGGTTGAAGCTCTGTGCTCTAGAGTTTACGTGCCACTTTCCCCCAAATGAAGTACCTTGAACTTTTCTTCCCCTGTGAAGACAGCACAGTAGATGTCCTTGCCCCCACTCTGCAGGTGGGAAAACCAAGGCTCAGAGAAGATTCTAGAAGGGCCATGGCATCTTCTGATTCTGTTCCGATGCTCTGTTCCTGTGGTATGAGGAGGGGCCGTGCCATGTTGCCGGTCTTGCCGGTGCCCTTTCGGTGCCTATCTGCACCTGCAAGAAGGCTGACTTGGGTCCATGGAACGGTTTGCCACTAAGTAGCCAGAGCAAGGTTCCAGTGGCTCTGTCCCCAGCACCCACTGCCTGTCCCGTCTGCCCAACCCTGTCGTTCCCGGGTTCCCTGTAGCACGGAGCAGAGGCTGAGGGGTTTTCCATACGGGCTTGTCAGATCCATTGCACTCCCGCCTGTTTTCCCATCTGCCTTGTCACAGGGTGCGTGGTGCGGGCTCGCCTTTGCCAAATGCTTTAGAGGCTCTGGAAGAGAGAGAGCAGCATGAGCCCAGAGTGTTTACACCATGGGAAAAGCTGGGCTTTTCCACAGATCAGCCCTCCCCCTGCCTGCAGGTTCTCATGCCCCACATGATTCCCAGGGGTCCACCAGCAATTAAGACACAGTTCTGGAAAGCAGAAGGCTCTGACAGCCCCACAAATCAGCCTCCGTACCCCCCTCCCCGCTCCTCCCAGCCCCTCCTAGGACAATGCTATCTAGTCATCTTGAGCAATGCAACCAGAAAACCCCAACGTAGTGAAAGAAAACAGAGGCCTCTCTTTCTGGCTGCTGGTGTGATTTCAATAGAAAGCCCTTCTCGAGCAGGAAGAAGCAGTGCTGCCTTGTCCCTAACAAAAGCTGACCTCTTCCTCGGCAGCGTTCGGTAGGCCCAGAATCAAGCTGGGGTTATTTCCCCACCATCGCCATAGTCATAGCAACAGCTGTGATTAATGCCGTGGCCCATTAGAGGGATAATGTCAGCCCTAATCAGAAACGCCTCAAGTATCTCTCTTTGCATTTTGGTAAATGGCGTAATCACATTACGGTTCGATGTGTCTGGGAGCTGATTGCTGTCGCGAAAAGTCTGCCTGATTTTCCAGGTTAAGGGGTGTCAGGGGACCCGGCATGCAGCTAATCACCGTGCATTGTCGGGAGTGTTTGGAGAGAAGACGGAGGGCACAGAGGCCGCCTGGTATGTGCTGCCCTACTGTTCCTTCTGGGGCGACAGGAGTGCTCTGGGCTGGTGGTCTGTTTGCAAGGGGTGCCTTCCTGAAGGAGATGGGCTGTGAGTTGGAGAGAGGTGGTATTTAACTGTTGTGGTGACGCATAAAGAAAGCAGAGACATGGCTGGGAAGAAAGGGCAGGCGGCTGAGTTGGGCTTGGCCGTTCCTGCCCTTGTCCATCAAGCTTGTGATGGACAGTCAGCCTCGGGTCATGCCACTGGGCTGGAAAACTGGCAGGAGAGCCCCTCTCTGGCCTGAAGATAGGAAACCGCAGGGGTGACATGCACTGCAAAGGCACATAATGAGTGTGGACTTGACTTGTCATAATAGCACTTGGCTGCTGGCAGGCCCTGCTTCGCTGAAGAAGCTGTTGAAGCTTCCCACTCAAGGGTAGATTCTTGCTGCACCCTGGGGAGAGGGGGACTTCCCCACCTCTCTCCTTTTACTAGTAGGGAAACCAAGGCAAGGAGAGGTGACGTCTCTCATCCCTGCGTGCATATACTGAGTCAGTGCTAGGTTTCCCCTCCCAAGGGACCTTTCTGACTCGCTACCTCCTTCTGCCTTCCAGCCTAGCCGCTTTTGTCTGTGCATGTCCGTGGGTGACAGAAACAGTAAATCGTCACCACCAATATTGAAAGATTAAGAGGAGGACCTGAGGAAATATGCATTGAGCCCCCAGAGGCTATTTTTAGATGCTCCTGGGAGGTTTTAAAAAAGGACTCACACAGTTAACTATTTATGACTTTCCGAATGCAGAACAGAAATAGAAGGCTGCACTTAAGCTTCTCCAATGCTCGAGAAGTAAAATTCTCTCAGAGGCCTGAAACCACTTTGGGGCCATTAAATTTACTGTCTCTTGGACGACACTTAATATCTAGCATAACGTTTTTATTTTTGGCCCTGACACTAGTTTTTTTCCTCGGTGTTGAAAATTATCCCAGGAGTAGCTGAGGAAATTGAGTCAGTGAATGAGAACTATCTCAGAGTCACAGGGCTGGTCTGTGACCAAGCCCTGGCGGAAACAGATCTCTTGCAGTCGGGCCAAAGTTCACTTCAGCTTAATGTCCCAGGGCAGACTTGGGGTGTGGAAAGTTCCTCAGGGAGGACCTAGCCCAACAAATGGACAAGACATGACACCATGAATCAACCAAACTCTGTCTTCCGTCTTTCTTTGCTCCAAGCCAACTTTCTGCATGGAAGGGTCAATATTCTTCCCAAGGAGATGTTGGATTAGACATATTAAAGGATGCAGGCTCACTGCCTACCCTAAAGCCATATAGACTGGTGCTGCATTATGAGTAGGACAGAATGAGTTTCCCAGACTGGGATGTAGCTCAGTTCCCAGGGGACCTAGCAGTGTTTTCCCAACTGCTCTCTGAAGCACCATGGTGTCTTCCCAGTAGCCAGGACTCTTGATCATCCCTTCCTCTAAGTTCAGCTATCAGGGAATTGGAAATTAAAGCAAATCAAAGATGTAGGACCTTGGCCCCACCCAGCTAGTGGCTTTAAGCTAAACCCACAAGGGGCCAACATTTGTCTGAACAGAAAACCACAGAGGCACGAATTAGCGTTATGGTCAGTTGCCATCTGGACCCTGCTAGCACCTTCAGCCCAGAAGGCATCTGTGCTGGCTGCCCCACTGCCTATTGGTTCAGTTTAATGCCAGTGCCTGAGACAATCCTGACATAGTCTTGTCCTGACAGGGCTTCTGAGACCTGGGGCCCAATGGTCCAG
This sequence comes from Neofelis nebulosa, assembly GCF_028018385.1. NCBI lineage: Eukaryota > Metazoa > Chordata > Mammalia > Carnivora > Felidae > Neofelis > Neofelis nebulosa. Next base: position 26,469,369 of record NC_080793.1, read on the forward strand.
CCTTTGTTACTGCCTCCCTGGGCCATGCCTCCTGTTTCTGGTGACAGCCACACCAAGTATTCGGCATTCCAGAGGTGAGCTCTCCCTAGCCAAGGAGGCACAATGGACCATATGGATCTTCTACCTGAGGCCCACTCTCACTTGACTTGTTAGTCTTAACAGTGCTACCATTTTACACTTCCTATTGGCTGGTCTGGCTCTGACCACATTTGGAATCTGCTTCCCTCATCAGACACTGCTACCTCTCCAGGACCAGAGGCTATAGTTAGTTCTATTTCTGTTGACAGCTGCCTCCTGTAGTCCGAGCTCACTCCTTCTCCCTGACCACATGTGCAGCATCCTTGTTACTACCTTGCACAGTACCGGAGTGTCAACTTGTCTGACTTCCTCCACCAGGCTGTGAGCTCCGTGACAGCAGACGTCTTGTTCATTTTTCTCCTCATTGTATCCCCAGCCCCTAGCACAACACAGAAATGTTTTACACAAATTTGATAAACAAAAGCATAAATGAAAAAAGAGTACACCATTCCTATAGAGAGAAGTGAACGCTCACTTGATTTTGTTGATATCCATCCGTCTCTGTTCACTTAAGCTGAAAAAGCAAGCTCAGAATTCAACCCTGGCAAAATTTTGTCACTTCTGAAAAGATAATCTCTTTACAAAGACCTGTGCTGGTTACAAAAGAGATCTCACAATAGAAAATTTGTCCCTTTTGTTTGCTTTATAATTATCTTTAATTGCTCACCACTCTGCCAATTAGTGAAGTCTTCAGTTGCCTCAAATAAAGAAAGAGAGTTGGCTTTAGAGTTGGTTTGGAGGGGAAATGACACTTGATTAGAGATGATGAGGTGGCTCTGGTCACTTATTGCCTATGCAGCTTTGAGTGAGTCATGAAGTATCTCTCTGCTTTGTCCTCATATGGAAATTGTGGTAGTTGGACTCAGTAATCACTAAGTTTCCCCCAAGGTTCATTGTTCTATTGACCTATAAATTAGATTCACTAATACAAGTCCCAAAGCGTGTCCTTTCTGTCTTGTGTTTTGCCCAAGTCGGAAGTTCAGGGTTAAAGCTATTTTGCAGTTTTCAACATGTTGCCACCAGGTGGCAGGAGCGTGCCACAGTCCTTTTGTCCCAAGCACAAAGAGTGTGAGCATCTTACCAGAGGCTGAATTAATAGTAAGTAGTTTTCTAAGCTGGGAGGCCAGAGTCTGAGTTTGTGAAATAGCAAAACATCTATTTATGAAAACATTTCGTCTTATGCAAAACAACAATTTCAGGGTTAGCAATGGAATGCCCAAGGACCCAGATTTGTGTGGTTCAGAATTTTGGGGCCCTGGTTGCTCCACTTCTAGTGGTCTTCCTACTCCCTCTTTGTATCTGAGGGAGTCAGTGGAAGCTGTCACCCCAGCAGCAACTGTAGCATTCAATGTGCCATGACAAGAATCATGTGCTGAACCAGGATTCATGGATTTTATCCTGTTTTTGTTGTTGTTGTTGTTGTTGTTGTTGTTGTTGTTGTTGTTACTGCTGTTCTTTCCTATTTCCTTCCAGGCAAAAGATAAGGGCTGAGCCCAGGCAAAGTTGGGATAGCTCCTTAAGTCCTTTAAAAAAAAAAACAACCTATTTGCTTCATTACCATAAAATTTTGCCTAAACATAAACTCAGCAAGAGAAATTCCATCCCTTTCCCTACCCCCGCCCCTTGGGTAATTTTATGTGTCAACCTGACTGGGCCACAGATCACCTATTTAGTCAGACATTATTCTGGATACGTGTGAGGGTGTTTCTGGATGAGCATAACATTTGAACTGGTAGACTGAGTAAAGCGGATTGCCTTCCCTAATGTGAGTGGATTTCATCCAATCAGCTGAAACCTTGAATAGAACGAAAAGGCTGATCCTCCCAAAATAAGAGAGAATTCTTCTCACCTAGGTGCCTTTGAACTGGGACACTGGCTTTCTTCCTGCCTTTGGACTTGAACTGAAACATTGGCTTTCCTGGATCACTAGCTTGGCAACCCACCCTGCAGATCTTAGGACTTGTCAGTCTCTGTAATCATGTGAGCCAATTCTTTATAATAAATCTCTTTACATATATAAATCTCTTTACATACATATATCTTTTTACACACACACACAAACCCCGTCACCATCTACTCTCCTCTCCCATACTGAACTCAGAAGCTACTGTGTGAACTCTGATTCACGACCGTTTGCCGTTCTGCTTTCTAGGTTACTAGTCTTGGGATGTTGTTTAAGGATCCCCTGTTCCTTCTTTCCTGTCCTGTTAGTGCTCTAATTGTAGTAATAAAGCTAGCTTATCAAAAGGGGCATGAATTGCAGAGAAAGGCTCATGAGAATCCAAGACCAGGAACCCAAGTTCCCCCAGGCTTCATGGGAACCTGAATGGAGATATCACACAAAAGGACTGCTCTATCTCTGGCTGACCTCCTGGCTTCACTTAAGACAGCCCTGCTGCCCTCTGCTCATGACCTCTAGTCTCACCTGTCTGTTGATCAGTTTCTTCCAGGCTTCAGTAGCAGATAGTCCATAATGGCCACCCAGATCCTTCTACAATGGGGTAACTCTTGATAATCCTTTTGACTTCATTGCCAGCTGGAACTGGCCTATGTGAATTTTAGCTTGACATCCTGAAACAGAAATATAATTGGCCTAACTCATCTTCTTTGAGCAAGGCCACACAAGTCATGGGCTCCTAGTCTATAGAACAGGCCCTGTTGGGGCCGGTGGCCACCCTTTTTCTTTGCCATGTGGTACAGAGTCTGGCTGTGTCTGTTCAGCAGGGAACTGCAGTGGGAGATAGGGGCAGGCCAGGTATCCTGGTACACAGTCCATCTAACTTCTGCTACTCTGGCTTATTTCCTGACTTCTCTTTTTAGTTCTTATCATCCAGAGCTCTGGAATTGATCCAGCTTCCTCTATTTTCTAATCTGTAATCAATTCTTTGCTTTCCTCCACCACCTAGTGTAGTACCTAACACTTAAAAAGTGCTCAACAAATATTTGTAGTATCAAAGTCCACCAGTCAGAGACCTCCAGGAACACGTCTCTAGTTAAACAAACGTAGGTTTATTTACCTTGCTGCAGTAGAGGAGAATACATGGTGCCTTGGTAAGAGAGCGTGGGAAGGCTTTATTGGAGGATTTGGGCGACCCTAAGGAAAGACTAGAGAAACAGGAACTAGTTTTGTCTTGGATGCCATTAGGAACTGAGGGTAATTCAGCAACTTGGTATCTCAGAAATCCTTCTTCAGGAATTAGAAAGAGCAAAACAGGGCTAGGGATGTCATTGGTAAGAAAGCAACAATCTCTCAGAAGTAATTTCTTCAACCCCCGTATGGCCTTGCCTCTGTTTGGTTAGAAACACTATTTATCACAGTCTAGCTGACAGCAGGGTTGATTTCTACTTCTCAGTTAAATGAAAAAAAATAATAATAACAATGAATATTTAACTTGACCCAAACGTGGAAGCAATTGCAATGGGTCACAGGCACAACTGAGATGCCATTTTGGTCAAAGTGATCCTTCACATTATCTGTCTTTTAGGCGGTTGCTTTTTACTGACTTTGAACAAAATTGGCCTTGTGTATAATGATGTGACACAGATTCATCTGAGGTTCCATCTTCAATTTGGAAATAAATGGTGATGTCTGTTTTCCACTGTTGTTATTTTTACCCCTCATTATTTTGATTGTTCATTCAAGGATACTGTGCAGTTGGTCCATGTTCCCCTTTAGATTCCAGATATCATGTGCATGAAGTTAAGAACAATGGACCAATTACTTACTGAATTCGCAGTACCAAGCTTATGTGACTCACCTTTTTTTCAGCACATTACCCCATCTGTTCGCATGAGCCATTTTTAAGCAAGAGCACCCTGGCCTGGTGTGTGTACAGTTGATTTTTGGAATCTTAATAGAAAACTTCATGTATTCTTACTCACAATACCTTATTCATTTTCACTCAGCATTCTAGAAGGTTAGAAAAAATACCTATCATATTTGCAATCCCTCTGACGTTTTTTGTCACTTACAATTTGGTTAACGTCTTCTCTGTAATTCACTCATAACACTGACCAAAAGTTGAACAGGCATAGGCATGGAAGAACATAATTCCTTCAGCTTCGGGAAGTCATCAGCAACACTCCCCTGATATGGTTGTTGGACCGTTTTTAATATAATTAACCAATTCACATTTCACCCCTGTATGTGCTTGGATAGACTTGGAACCTTTGGCAATTGCGCCTATTCAGAAGGTTACTGCAGTACAGAGAGCCTTGGAGAAGATGGGTGGGGGCGGGGGGGGGGCAGAAGAGGCTTGGAGGGGGTGGGGTGGGAGTGAGGATACCAGTGGAGATTGCAAGAAATAATTCATACTCGAGGTCATCAGCTCTTAAACTAGGGTGGGATGTCTTTGGAAATGGACAGGGAGGTATTGTTGCTAGAAACATTGTGAAAGGAAAATTCAGCAGGTCCCTGTGAACAAATGAATACAGGCAGAAATGGAGGAAAGGAGTTTAGAGCCTAAGTTATTCAGATGGTGTTTTTTTGCTGGAAATGTAGAGGCCTTGGGGAGAGGCTGTTTGGGGCAGCAGTTGGATAGTGGAGGGAATTCTTGCTGCAGTGTGATGGACAAACACAGTGACAAGGTTTGAGTGCCTTCTACAAGCGAGGCTCTGGGCAATTTTTTTATTTGTTTGCTTGTTTATTTGTCTTACAAAGTGTTGCTCACTTGATCCTCACAAGAGCCATGTGAGGTGGGTAGTATTGACTCCTTTTTGCAAAAGGGAACTTGAGGTTCAGAGGGGCTAAAATCTTTGTACACCTTGTAGAAAGCACTCAGCCCTTGGGACATAGAAGTAACCAGACACGGGGCCTCTCCTACAAGAAAATCAACCCTTGCAGAATAGCAAAAGCAATTGCTAATCACTTTAAGCTTGGAGAAGACAGCACTGCATTTAAATCAGTCCAGTAGGGGTGGGGAGGCTTCTGAGAGAATGAGGTGGGTGAGAATGGAAGGTCAAGTCAGAGGGAGAAAAACAACATGCGGTTATGGTATGATTTGAAGACAGCAAAGGATTTTATTTCTGCTGGAGAGAAGGTGATATGAGGACCAGGAGGAAAGATGGCTGGAGGGGTAGGCAGGGCCTTGCTGATGGAAGTCCTTTTATGCCAGACTGGAATTTGGACTTGACCCTGTGTGGAATGTGGAACTAGTGAAGATTTTAAATTGGAGGACAGACAGCAAGATTGGGTTTGCATGATAGAAAGATAATTCTGGCATGATGATTTGATTACAGGAGATAGGAAGCCCTATAGAAATCTAGGGATAATTGTAAGTCTACTAGGTAGAGGCAAGAGTAATGGAGAAGGGAGACTGACTCAAGATACAGAGGGGAAATGCAGAAGACTTGGGCCACTTATGTGTGGAGATTTGGAAGAAGGGACAATTGAAGAGACTCTAGGATGGTGGCTTGAGTCACTGGTTGGACAGGTCAATGATAGAGTTAGAGGAAGGTAACCAGGTTAAGTGGGGGAGAGAAATGAGATAAATATTTGGAGTCTAGTTTTAGACATGCTGATTATCAAGTGTTTTATGGCGATTGGGAATTACCCAGTACACAATTGAATATTTGTGCTACTTAAAATAGCCATCAACCCTCATCTGACATTATCTTATCTGCTCATCTTTCATTCCTATCTCCTCACTTGACCGTGAGCTCCATAGAAGTTGGGACTTTTGTGCATTTAGTCCAGCGATGTATTTCTGACACTTGGTATACCTTTGTTGAACAAACGAACAGCAAGCAGAAAGCATGGAGGGAGTTTACTTGGTGAGAGGGAGGGTCCCTGTCTTAATCCTCTTTGTACTCCTATGTCTGGTATAGAATAGGTGCTCAGTACAAATGAACAATCATTCCATTCTAAGTATATACCCGAGAGAAATGAAAATAGATGTTCAAACAAAGCTTTGTACAAACACGTCCATGGCAGCATTATTCATAATAGATAAGAGGTGGAAACAACCCAAATGCCCATCAACTGCTAAGTGATAAAGAATATGTGGTATGTCCATACAGTGGACTATTATTCAGCTATAAAGGGAACGAAATGCTGATGCCTACCACAACATGGCTGAACCTAAAACGTTATGCTCAGTGAAAGAAGCCAGACACAAAACACCACATATTGTATAATGCCCAATTGTATCAAATGCCCAGGATGGATAAATTCATATAAACAGAAAGCAGATTAATGATCACCAGGGGCTGAAGGAAGGAGGAGTAGAGAATGATTGAACAGGTACAGTTTCTTTGGGGGATGATGAAAATGTTCTGGAATTGGTGGTGACGGTTATGCAACATCACGAATGTGCTGGAAGCCACTGAATTGCACACTTCGAGATGGTTAGAATGACAAATATTATTTTATGTAAATTTTACTTCACTAAAAACAATGGAATGGATCTGCACGAAAAGTATAACTGGACTCTAACATACACAGGGCTGATACTTCTAACTTACCTATAGACAAACCTGAGAACCACACAAAGCAATCCTGAGGCATTCATCTACCAAACAGATTATTCAGAGTTACCAGTTCACCACTCAGGATGCTTGCAGTTTTCCTTCAGGTGTAAGCACTCATTTCTTCTGCGTGAAAACAACTCTGTTCCTAGGTAGATCTTTGGGGGAAATATTTATTGCAGGAAGCAGGAAGAAGATCTGCTTTGGGTAATCGCGGTGTTACTACTGAACGTAGAAATGTTTACTTATCAGGAAACACCTCATTTGTCCACCCTCTAACCGTGGGCTCACGACAGTCAGCACTTCTAAGGGTTGTCCTCCCATGGTTTGGGGGGAAAGGCGACCCAACATGAGGTGGTAAAAAGGCCACAGCGGAGGGACTAGAAGCTGTGATGTGAGCTCAGCATACTCTGGGGGCAGAGCCTAGGGCAGGAGGCTCCCTAGGAGCCCTGAAAAGGCTGCAGGAATGATGGCTCTTCTTATTTCTGGCTGTGAATAGACCTCTAGTGGCAGCTGCTGAAATTAACCTGCTCTCCCTCAGAGTCAGGGCAGTGCCCCCTTCTGTGTATGGGCGTGACTCCATTCTCTCAAAGCACTACCTTTGTCTCTGTTCCAGTAGAAGAACAAAACAGCCTCAGCAACGTTAAGCCTCCTGCAGGTCTGGTTTGGCCAAACATGTCCTTTAAATGTTTGAGGAAATTTTCTTTCTTGCCCACCTTCTTTGTGGGCTGAACCGTGGACAGTAAGGTTGCCCTGTGCTGACAGCCATCAGCCTTCATTTCTGTTGGGCGCTGTTGAGCCCCAAAGTCAGGATCTCTTTTATGTAAAAGAAGTTGGGATGGGAGTCACACTTGACTCTTTCACGAAAGAGAATAATGCCTGTGAATGGTGATATTTGAACTGAAATTAAGTTTAAGCTTCAAAGGGCATAATTCCTACTTGTTATTGGACAGTAGTTCTCAAACTTAGCTAGACAACTCAATGTCCTATTGTGTTGTCCAAGGAGGCTGTTGTGACTACCTCTTCCTTTCCAGATAGGGGATCATGCCCTGCTCTGTGGTCACACTTCTGTTTTGGCACTTCTTGTACTGAGGTCATTCATTCATTCAATAAGAATTTATTGCCTACTTTGAATCAGGCACGGTTCTAGGTGCCAGAGAGAAAGTAGTGAATACAAAAGGCAAAGCATTAGTACTCAACAGGGAGACAACAAATAAATACATAACAAAATAAATATAGAACATTTACAGGTACCCCCGACTTTTCAGAATTTCTTGGTACGCCATTTCGCTCTTTTGGAAGACTTCCATTAGTACCTATTTCCACTAACAGAGAGAAATCCGAAGATTGCAAAACTAGTGTTCAATGTTTGTGTCGCAGGGAGCCATTATGGAGGCAGCACGCACCCTGAGCAGCAGGGACGATCCTCCAAGCTCTTTCCCCAGGAAGACACACAGCATCTCAGCATCCAGACTCCAAAGCTTTAAACTATGTCTGTGAGCATCTGTGCCTTATGTTGATTTACTTTGTGCATCCATTATTAGCAAGATGTGTCCTAAAATCTCAGAAAAGCCTAAGAGAGGTTATTTTTAGGGGGTCTGAGAATGTTAAAAGTTTTTGTGTATAGGGGCTGCTCACTTGGTACAGCATGCAACTCTTGATCTCTGGTTTGTGAGTTCAAGCCTCAGGCTGGGTATAGAGATTACTAAAAATAAAATCTTAAAAAACTTTTTCTGGGGCGCCTGGGGTCTCAGTCGGTTGAGCATCCGACTTTGACTCAGGTCGTGATCTCATGGTCTATGAGCTTGAGCCCTGCGTCAGACTCTGTGCTGACAGCTCAGAGCCTGGAGCCTGCTTCAGATTCTGTGTCTCCCTCTCTCTCTGCCCCTCCCCTAGTCATGCTCTGTCTCTCTTTCTGTCAAAAATAAATAAACGTTGGGGCGCCTGGGTGGCGCAGTCGGTTAAGCGTCCGACTTCAGCCAGGTCACGATCTCGCGGTCCGTGAGTTCGAGCCCCGCATCAGGCTCTGGGCTGACGGCTCAGAGTCTGGAGCCTGTTTCCGATTCTGTGTCTCCCTCTCTCTCTGCCCTTCCCCCGTTCATACTCTGTCTCTCTCTGTCCCAAAAATAAATAAAAAACGTTGAAAAAAAAATTTAAAAATAAATAAATAAATAAACATTAAAAAAATTTTTTTTTGTATATGGATTAATAGTAATTGCCTCTTTGCTTTGCACCATTTTGGCTTACAGAGGTTTTCCTAGGGGTGCTCTACTTTGCGATAGTGGGGGGAATTTGTGTATGAGGAAAAATAAAGTTGGGTAAGGGATATAGGGAGTGCAGTGAGTAGATGGAGATTAGTCTCTATTTTTTAATGTTTATTTATTTTTGAGAGAGAGAGCACGCATGAGTGGGGGGAGCATGCAAGTGGGGGAGGGACAGAGAGAAAGGGGGATAGAGGATCTGAAGCCAGTTCTGTGCTGACAGTGGAGAGCCCGATGTGGGGCTCGAGCTCATGAACCTTTGGCTCATGACCTGAGCCAAAGTCGGACACTTAACCAATTGAGCCAGCCGGGTGCACCAAGATTTGTCTTCTTAATAGAGTGGTTAGGGTTCTCTAATTAGATGACATTTGAACAGAGATTTGAGGGATTGATAGAGCAAACCATGCAAAAGATAGCAGGCAAAGGTGGGCCGTGATATAAGTACATTTTAACAGGGTCACTCTGGCTGCTGGGGGCAGGGAAGAATGTAACTAACAGGAGCATGGGAAAGCAGAGAGACCAGTCAGGACCTAGTGCTAGAATCCAGCGGGGAGAGGATAGTGGCTCTGACCTGGGGGGACGCCAGGGAATGAGGTACAAGGTGGTCAGATACAGGACACATTTTGAAAGTAGAGCTCACAGGGTTGGCTGATGCATTGGATTGAGAGAGGGAAGTGCCAAGGTTGATTCCAAGTTTGGACACGGGGAAGGACTGAGTCTCCATTTCCAAGATGGGCAGAAATATGGGGGAAAATTTTTTAATGGGGAAACCAGAGGTTTGGTTTTGGACTTGTTAGGTCTAAGATGCCATTTAAACATCCAAGAGGTGATGTCAAGCAGACAGTTGTAGATTAAAAAGTCTGGCTTTCAGAGAGAGGTCCAGATTGGAGTTATAAATCAGAGAGTTTTCAGAGTACAGATGGCATTTAAGACAGAGTAGGGTGACTTATCATCCAGGGAGGGAAAATAGGTACAAAAGAGAAGCATCTTAAGAACCGAGCACTGGGGCAGAAGGGGCAGCAAATGAAGGACACTGAGAATGACTAGTCGATGAGGCAGAAAGAGAACCACAAGAGAGTGATGTCCTGACAAACCAAGTGAAGAAAATGTTGCAAGAAAGAAGGCGCAAAATGATCTGGGAATTTGGAAAAGAGTACTGAGAATGGACTATTGGATTTTGCAACATGGAGATCATTGGTAACCTTGCAAGCTCTCTTCTAGCAGAATGATGGGACCTACAGCCTGATTAGAGTGACTTTAGAGAGAAAGGGAGGAGATGATGAGGTGACCACAAGGCTGGACAGCACCTCTGAAGAGTTTTTCCATAAAGAGGACTTGACAAACAGGCATTGGTTGGGGAGGAGTGAAGTCCTCGGGCATGTGGGAAAGGATAGGACCCTTTTGTGGAAGAGCTGGGTTTAGAAAGGAACACAGACATGACAATGATTTTTTTCTCCTCCTTTAAGAAATAAAATCTTCATTTCACAGCTACCATGTACCTTGAGCCATGGGCAGGCAGAGATGGACAGGAGAGGCAGTGGGACTGACATTATCTATGTCTTGAATTGGGCTATTTGTGGAACACCATAAAATATTGATATATGAAATTTAAAATAGCTAAGTAAGTAAGGCATCGTTCAATACCAGATTTGAGCACGGACGAGCACTAACAGATGCCGTTGGTAAAAGAAAAAGACTTGAAATATTTCCAACCATTAGCTTAACATGTTTCCATGAACCGGGAAATGTCCACCGCACGGTTGTCCGGCCTGGCCCTCACAACACCAGGGTTCCATAGGTTCAGAGATTGTCCTCACTGCCCAGAGAACTACACAACGTTCACAAGAAACATCTTAAATGCTGAGGTGATCCCTCCACTGATGTGCAGAGACATCGAATCACAGATGAGAAGAGATCCCCAAATATCGGCCCTCCCAAGACATTATCTCCAGCATTGAGATCACCCAGCATTGGTTTGGCAAGGTTGGACTGACTTGTCACTAGGATACACAGAAGGCTGGCTACCTTGAAGAGCGTGGTCATCAGACAGACCTAGGCTCAAATTTTGCTTCTGTAACTAATCAGCTGTTGCATGCTGGGAAAAGCCATTCATTTCTTTCACTCTTAATTTCTTCACCAGTGAAATGGAAATAAATAACACGTGCTTAAAGTGATCATTGTGAGGTGTCAATTAGATAGCACATGCAAAGTGCTAGGCACATAAAAATAGCTTAAGAAATATTAGCTCACTTTTTTTTCTGTTCCCCCTCCATTGCATTTGTAGAACTAGAAAAAAGGAGCTATGTTGATGTGGTGGACTATAAGTCAAACAAACAGTTTCCCAAGAACGGGAGCCATATTTGATTAAGAGCTAGGATTTCCTATGGTCAGTGGTATTGTAATAGCGATGTATGGTAACAGATGGTAGCTGTACTTGTGGTGAGCACAGCATAACGTATAGCTGTGTGGTACACATGAAACTAATGCAACCGTGTGTATCAACTATACTTCAATTAAAAAAGGAAACAGAAAGGGGCACCTGGGTGGCTCACTCAGTTGAGCATCCAGCTTCGGCTCAGGTTATGATCTCGCCGTTTATGGTTCGAGCCCTGTATCCAGCTCTGCACTGACAGCTGGGAGTCTGGACCCTGCTTCAGATTCTGTGTCCCCGTCTTTCTGCCCCTCCCCAGCTTGTGCTCCTCTCTCTCAAAAAAATAAAACATTTTTTGATTTTTAAATTTTTATATATTTTATATATTAATATACTAATATTGTGTATTTACAACCACAATAATAGTGGTTATTTCTAAGAGTTGAGAGTTGGGGGAAATATTTTCCTTTTTTTGTTGAGGTTGAAAATTATTATTTTTTTAAATTTACATCTAAGTTAGCATATAGTGCAACAATGATTTCAGGAGTAGATTCCTTAAGGCCCCTTACCCATTTAGCCTATCCCCCCCACCCCACACCTCCTCCAGTAATCCTGTTTATTCTCCATATTTAAGAGTCTCTTATGTTTTGTCCCTCTCCCTGTTTTTATATTATTTTTGCTTCCCTTCCCTTATGTTCATCTGTTTTGTATCTTAAAGTCCTCATAATAGTGAAGTCATATCATATTTGTCTTTCTCTGACTAATTTCACTTAGCCTAATACCCTCCAGTTCCATCCACGTAGTTGCAAATGGCAAGATTTCGTTCTTTTTGATTGCCAAGTAATACTCCATTGTACATATATATATATATATATATATATATATATATATATACCACATCTTCTTTATCCATTCATCCATTGATGGACATTTGGGCTCTTTCCATACTTTGACTTTTGTTGATAGTGCTGCTGTAAACATTGGGGTGCATATGCCCCTTCGAAACAGCATACCTGTATCCCTTGGATAAATATCTAGTAGTGCAATTGCTGGGTCATAGGGTAGTTCTGGTTTTAATTTTTTGAGGAACCTCCATACTGTTTTCCAGAGTGGCTGCACCAGCTTGCATTCCCACCAGCAGTGCAAAAGAGATCGTCTTTCTCTGCATCCTCGCCAGCATTTGTTGTGGCCTGAGTTGCTAATGTTAGCCATTCTGACAGGTGTGAGGTGGTATTTCATTGTGGTTTTGATTTGTATTTCACTGATGATGAGTGATGTGGAGCATGTTTTCATGTGTCGGTTGGCCATCTGGATGTCTTCTTTGGAGAAGTGTCTATTCACGTCTTTTGCGCATTTCTTCACTGGATTATTTGTTTTTTGGGTGTGAGTTTGATAAGTTCTTTATAGATTTTGGATACTAACTCTTTATCTGATATGTCGTTTGCAAATGTCTTCTCCCATTCTGTCGGTTGCCTTTTAGTTTTGCAGATTGTTTCCTTCGCTGTGCAGAAGCTTTTTATTTTGATGAGGTCCCAGTAGTTCATTTTTGCTTTTGTTTCCCTTGCCTCCAGAGATGTGTTGAGTAAGAAGTTGCTGCGGGCGAGGTCGAAGAGGTTTTGGCCTGCTTTCTTCTCGAGGATTTTGATGGCTCCCTGTCTTACATGTGGGTCTTTCATCCATTTTGAGTTTATTTTTGTGTATGGTGTAAGAAAGTGGTCCAGGTTCATTCTTCCGTATGTTGCTGTCCAGTTTTCCCAGCACCACTTGCTGAAGAGACTACCTTTATTCCATTGGATATTCTTTCCTGCTTGGTCAAAGATTCGTTGGCCATACGTTTGTGGGTCCATTTCTGGGCTCTCTATTCTGTTCCATTGATCTGACTGTCTGTTTTTGTGCCAATAAACATTTTAAAAAAGGAAACAACCCCCCCCCCCCAAAAAAAAACCCACAAACAAACAAAAAAGAAACAAAGAAGGAAAAGAAAGAGCTGGGCTTTCAGATGAGCTTAATGTGTTTTCATTAGCAATTCTGAATCACTAAGTGTTTTAGTTTCTTCGTCTGTAAAATGGATTTAATAGGGGCGCCTGGGTGGCTCAGTCGATTGAGTGTCCAACTTCGGCTCAGGTCATGATCTCACAGTTCGTGGGTTCGAGCCCCGCATCAGGCTCTGTGCTGACTGCTTGCTCAGAGCCTGGAGCCTGCTTCAGATTCTGTGTCTCCTACTCTCTCTGCCCCTCCCCCGTTCACGCTTTGTCTCACTGTTTCTCAAAAATTAATGTAAAAAAAAAATTAAAAAAAATAAATAAAATGGACTTAATAATACCTACCTCACTGGGTGTGTGACAAGACTAAACGTGTTTGTATATGGATACAGCATCTATATTATATGTTCATCCATGCTCATATATAAGAACAGTTCCTATCAGGGATGAATGCTCAACAACTCTCTATTTAGGGAGCATGGGCAGGGTGCCCCGTCAGATGCAGGGGATTCAGAAGTGATTGAGTGTGGGCCTTGCCTGCTAGGATCTTACAGATGGAAGAGGAGGTGGATAAATCGCCAGTTATAAGCTGGGGAACTGGGAAACCCCAGAGTCAGCAAGGGGCCTCACAGACACCTCTATCCTTGCATGCTGCCCCTTGGGTATTTTTTCTTGATCTCTCCTTTCTCCTCAACCTCTCTCTCTTGGATTCTCCCAGGCTCCCAGTTCCTCTCCCTCCAGTATGTGTCACAGTTTACCCTTTCCTCCTCAGCCTGAGTGGCAGCCAAGGCTAAAATTCTGGAGGTTCTGCTTTCTCCCCAGGTGGGCTGAGCAGAGGAAGTTCCAACAGAGGTGCTAAGAAAATATATATAAGCCTTTGGAACATGCCTTAGCCATATGTTGGGGATTGCTGGTGTATTTCCATAGACCTGCACACTTAGCCTAGCAAAACCTTTTCACAGCTTTCCTAATTACAGACATTATAATATAAAGAATAAATGCATAGCATCTTGTATATTCTTCTAAGATAGGGTTCATAATAACGACATAGTCTATATTGTAATAATTTTAAAATTAAATGTTATATCAAAGGATAATACACATACCAAGATCAAAAATTTAAATAATACTATAAGGCTTATTACCAAAACCCAGCTGACCTCTATCCTACTACCCTGTCCCCCAGAGACAGCCAATCCAGCTCTCCTAGTTACGCCTTCTGGAGTTTATCTCCATATTCCTAAATAACGTGCTTATACAGCATGTTTATTGAAATTATATATATACATACAGTTTATTGAAATTATCTATTTGCCTCCTTTTGTGGTGGGTGAGGATTCAGTTCTTAGACAAACACCACCCCACTTCTCATTTTCCTTCATCCTCCCTGCAAAATAGTTGCATCATCATTTCTTGTTAAATTGATAGTTTTACATGATTTGATTTCATATCTCTTCCTGCTGAGCCAAATAGTGTACCATGATTTTCTTTTCTTTTCTTTTTACTTCTTTAATTTCCTTTCTTATACAGCTGGTTTTTTTGTTTTTTTTTTCAATCTAGAATTAATGTTTTTCTTTATTTTCCCGTTTGGTATGATTTTCATATGACTCTTTTCCCCTTTAGCCCATGAGAGCCTCCAGAACAAAGACTGTCTATCCTTATCATATATTTTCATAATATTTAGATAAATATATTGGTCACATATTTATCTTTTATTCCCAGAGTAGTGTGGTAGCTGGCAGTAAAGATGCTGAACACATACATGGATGACTGATTGGATGGATTTGTCAGTTTATTTGTATTCCTTGCTGACACTTGGGATAGGACATGTCTTTGTTGAGAGGGACTGCCCTGCATGCTGCAGGAGGTTCACAATCTCTGACCTCTGCCCACCAAAAGGCAGCAGCTATCACCATCAACCCAAAGCCACTCTTACGCATTTCCAAACACCTCTTGTGGTGGTGGTACCTAAGACCAGCTGCATCCAATGCAGTGAGTGTCAGCACCCAGGTGTGACAATATGTTTGGCTGATTCTAGAAGCATCAGAAATCCACCTTAAGAGCAGAACAAGGGCTGGTAACTACTGCAGAGATGGGGTCCTCTTCCTCCTTGGGGAGAGAGGTTCACGTCCAGGATGGTATGAAGGTTTGAACTGGGCTCCAATCCAGAGAGACAAGGCAGTACCAAGCAACTAACAGTCACTTTAGCAAGAGTATTAGAATGTTTTGAGATCTCCATCTCTCTTGTACCCCTCACCTTAGGAAACCCCACTCACCACACTTACGAGGAGCATCTCTACGAACCACGTGATAGCCTCTCAACCCAGGCCTGATTGAACCAAAGATAAACACCTGAAACAACAAGACAATTCATTGGCTGCCTAGTTACCTTTCAGATTTTTTTCTATTAAGTAATTGAACCGACAGGCTAGGGACTTTAGTCAATCAGTGGTGGGCATTTGAGATGAAAGGTCATACAGCCTTGAGATGAAGTTTGCAACATGACAAAGCAAAGCCACAGCACATGCAAGTCAAAGTTTGGGGAGAGCACATAAACCATAATCAAGGCAAGCAAGCCAGTTGTTAAGAAAGGGGAGCATGACTCAGCCCTGCAGAAAGAAGGAGGGACACAAGAGCATGTGGCCCCAAGGAGAGGGGGCGAGGCAGAGACAGGGACAATCATTCCATGAGACTCTTTGTTGACTTTCAATTACTCCTCTTCTTATTTTGTGCAGTTTGAGTGGTTCACACACACACACACACACACACACACACATATACCTACACACATACGTACATTGTCTATAACTTCATGATTAGAGCTGCTATCAGAGTTTGGTCTAATGTCAGTCATTAAAGCCGAGAATCAAGAACCAGATTCAGGGAAGAGAAGGAGGTCAGTCAGTCATGGGGAAGTGCCAGAGCAGATCCACCCTCTTCTTAAAGCTGGGGAGTATGTATGATAGTAGGAGACAGTTGGGGGATGAGACCTCCCCACATGAGGAACAGTGTGTGGGCTGTAACTGCTGGGAGCTTCCTGCAGCCTCACACAGGGCATCTGATCCGTTTTGCCTTGCTTGACTTGGCTGCTAATTTCATTTTTCAGCCAGAAGCGGAAGAGATTTGGGGAACTTCTGTTCTGGACCTAATTCTGACCAACTAGGAAAAATTGCTTGGCAAAGTGGATGTGACAGGAACCTTGGGAGAAAGCAACAACGTCATCCTAGGGATTGTGAAAGCTGAAAAGGTTGTAGGCTGGGTAGTTAGAATTCCAAGCCAGTGACCATTCATACACACATGTTCAGCTCACAGAGCACAGGCTCTGTGCTAGGCAGTATTCTTGGTACTAGGACTGTCCCATGTAACAAGGCAACATCTCTATCCTCAGGAGGCTTCCATTTTATGGTAACCAAACAAGTGAACAAAATCATTACAGATAGTTTTTAATGCTACACAAACAATAAAACAGGGCAATGGGAAAGTGTTGGGGGTGGGGTGAGTCCAGAAAAGGTGGTGAGGGAAGGTCTCCTTTAGGAAGGGGTATTTAAGCTGAAATCTGAGTGATGGAAAAGAACCAGCCACACAAGGAGTATGTCGTGAAAAGGATCAGCAAACACAAATGCCTGCCAGGTAAATCTGGTTTGGTGTGGTCAAGGTCACAAAAGTAGCATATACTTTTCCTTCAAGTGTTGGGGGCACTGTGAGATTCCAGAGAAGTTTTTCCATTACAATTGAACTTAGGCAGTCAGCTTGGGGATCTTGAAGGAAATTCTAGGATAGCTTATTAAATAAATAATTTTTGGGTGCCTATTCAAAAATTGATGGTAAATTAGTGTCTCGTTTGTGAGCACTAACATAACTAGACCCTCTCCATGTTTGGTGGCACGTTTAATAGAATAGTAGCGCAGAGAGAGGCAAACAGCATATTTTGATTTCAGCAAAATATTTGATGAAATACCTCATATTATTTTAATGGACCAATTAGAAAAATGAAGGTGGAATTCTTATTTAGCCAGCTGAATCTGAAAGAGGGTCTTAGAGAAGAAGGCCCAAATTTTGATCTGTGTTTCCAGAAGCCAAACTGAAACCAAAGGCTGAAAATCATGGGAAAGCAGTTCTAAGTTCGGTGTTGAGTCCAGCCTTTCTAAGAGTAAGAGAAGTCCTGAAGCTGCTTTGGAATTAGGGCACAGATGAGTGAAATTGATGCAGCAGATGGTGAATGTTTGAGGGGCTGGTCTCATCCACCATGATAATCTAGGATTATATGATTCAGAAGAAATAACTGACCATTATGGACCATTTTCTCTCTGTGATTTAACAATAATCTGTCTACATAATACAAGCTGTGTCAATCAGCCAGGTGAGGAACCTCAAAATCTTCATTTGCCGCCCCCTCTCTTTTACCCTCACACCTGATCCATTCTCATAAGCCTTCTCTGCCTCATCCCCATTCCCACAGCCATTGTGCTAGGTCAGACTCCCATACCTGTTCCTTGAGCTATTGTATTAACTTCATTGTTTTCCCAGCTTCTGCTCTCTTACCCCATGACTTCATTCTTTGTGGGTGGCCAAAATGGCACTTTAAAAAACAGATATTATATGAAACTCCTCTACTAAAATCTCCACTGGCTCTTCTTTCCCCAAAGAGAAGCTCCAGAGTACTTAGATTGTCCCCATGGCTCCCACCTCATTCCACATGTATCTACCCTGCTCCACATATGCCATGCAGGCTTGGGGCTTCTTATTAGTCCAGACTGTAGGGCTCTCTCAAATGCTGCATCTTCTAAGAAACTTTCTTGTTTCCCCAAGCAAGAATAATTACTTTTCTACCTTTATTCCCACACAATGATTTGTCTCATGAATTAAATGATCTATTTACTCTATTTTATTCTTGCATCTTTCTTCAGACATTTACTAGTCGTGTCTACTATGAACTAGCTCTATGCTAGGTGTTAGGGGAAGTGAGCAGAGTACAATTAATACTAATTTATTTTGTGGCAGGTATTGTCATGTGTGTTTTATGCCCATTATCTCAACCTTCATCCAATGAGATAGTTACTATTATTATGGGATAATAAAGATATTAGAGATATCCCTATGTTATAGTTATTATAATTATACTTATTTTAAAAATGAAGAAACAGGGGCAATTGGTGGTTCAGTCAGTTAAGTGTCTGATTCTTGATCTTTGCTCAGGTCACGATCTCATGGTTCGTGAGATCGAGCCCCGGATCAGTCTCTGTGTTGACAGCGTGGAGCCTCCTTGGGATTCTCCCTCTCTCCCTCTCTCTCTGCCCTCCCCTGCTCTCTCTTGCTGTCTCAAAACAAATAAATAAATTTAAAAAGGTGAAGAAACAGATTTAGAAAAGCTAACAGGCTCACCCAACCAAGATCATACAACTGACAAGAGCCTGTACTGAGATTTATACATGGGCAAGCTGACTTCAGAGTTGAGAATTCCCATCATTGTGCTAGGGCATCTTTTCTCTGCAGATGAAGGGGTACAGACAAAGCCTTGCCTTCAAAGAGTCCAGAGATTGGTGATTCCAACTGCTGAATGTTTACTTAGTGTTCGTTTACTTTGGGCTGAGACCGCATTTAGCCATTTCCATATCTAGCCCCATCCACTGGATTATAAGCCCTTTAAGGGCAGACATGGCATTGTACCATCACATTCATCCCCCACCTCCCAGGCAAAGAGTTACTCCAATTATGTTTGCAGATTGAGTTAACAAATCATTAAATGTGTCAGACCAACTATGCTGCAAGTTTTCTTGGGTAATAGGATTTAATTATATCCAGTTCTGGGCCCTGCACAATGGGGACATTGACAAGCTGGTGCACATTCACCAAGAAAGTGGAGGGGGCTGTTTTGAGTGCTATTTATAAACACTGCCTTCCTTGGCATTTATTTGGAAAGTATTAAAATAACCTGTGAATGTGTTAGAAGATCTTTCTGTTCCCTACTTTATAAATTATTTCAGTCTTGAACAAAACTGTTTTTTATTCTTTTGCATGTAGCATAGTGTTTATATCCTGATAATCATGTAATATTAATGAGAAAGCACATTACAGCTGTAAAATTGGCATTAAGACATTAAAGTTTCCAAAGTCAAGAGGCTGTACTGTATGTACAGTGAAGTGGAGATACACGTTACTGTGTCCAGTAATTGCTCGTGGCTAATATTTATTGAAAGCTTGCTAGGTTCCTGGCACTATTTTGAGTGCTTTACATGTATCAGCTCATTTATTTCATTACCCCATTTTACAGTTGAGGGTCATAGAGGCACAGAGTCATTTAACTACAGGTCTCTATTTAGCATTGATCATATTCTATTATTGGTATGCGTGGTTTCCCCATCAATTGGTTCTTCAAAGTCAAGGACAGTGTCTGGTGTAGCTCTGTACCTTTGGAGCCCAGCAGGTTCCTGGCAGAACAGAACCTCACTGCTGTGTGGGAGAACACTGGGCAGGCTGCAAGGTTCCTCCTCTATCTGCTGACCTGGGAAAAGTTCAGTGAACACAGTGGTCTTGCTTTCCAAGTAAAGCCAACACATTCTTCTAGGTCTGACCCAGGGGAAACTAAATTAGTTGAGTCGTTCCCCAGTAGAATAAGCTAAGTTGAAGGCTGGGTCTTGAGCATGGAACCAAGACATAGAGTTCGGTGGTTGGAATACTTAATAGCCTCATCTTAATATGGCCACAGTAGGTGTGTTCTTGTTCATGAGGCCATAGTTCTCTAGGTGTGTGGTAAGACATCATATGAACTCCCTGGAAGGAGCACTGCTCCTGATTCTCTTTCTTGGGATGCGTCCATTTCATCAAGTCCCCTTTGGTTGCACAATTTCCTTCTTTGGAGATCTTGATACTTTTAAGCGAAATCTTGAGCAGCCTGGGTATTTCTTCTGTCACTTTAATGGAACTTTGCCTATTTTTGCTTTTATCTGTAAATGCTGACTTTACAGTTTTAATCTTTAGAGGGCTACTTCCTTCCTCTTATTTTAAATTGTCTTCTTCCCCCGCAAACCTTCCACTCCCAAGCACAAACTTATTATTATCCCCATTTCACAGATGAGGAGGAACAGAGGCTGGTCTTGTGACTCCAAGCCTATCATTTTTTCCCTCAGATCAGCACCACTGCATCAGTGCAAAGTGTTTCACTTGGGCCATTTAATTGCAGGTTGCAGATGTTGTCAGTATCTTTAAGCGATGGCATGGCCACCACTAGTCAGGTGCCCAGTGGGTAGTGCTACCTGGCTACGTGGGTTCTTTCCTAATGTGCTGGGGCAGGACAAATTCTGACCCATCCCCTTCTTTCCTAGCCAGTGGCTTACAAACAGATGCTAGGCTAGCCCCCCATCTTGCAATCTTTCTCTGCTTAGCTCTGGGGTCCTTATTTGGCCACATTTAGCTCTCTATACACAGAAGCCTTCTTGTACACTGCCTGTAATAGTACTTATAATCACCTCTCCTGAGACCCACACAATAATTTCATCTCTGATTCACTGTCTTTTTCATTCTTCTGCCTCCTTCACTTTACTCTTGCCCTGAGCCTATCCTCCTTTCTCAACACAGGCCATTTCTCCAAATATGTCAGGTTGGCCAGAATCCCCTTCCCATCTATATAATCTGAACCTCCTCTTTCTCTGCCTATTATTTACCTCTTTACCTGGGAGCACATCCCATTTATTATTAAATTTCATTTACACAGACCTCAGGCCCCTCTGTGTGATTTCCCAGCTTTCAGCTGGTTAGATATTTCTTTTTTTTTAGCCCTCAATTGCAAGCAGACATTGGTAATCAACACAGAGCTTCTCAGGTAATCAAATTAGACAAGTGGGACTCTGCCTTTATTTTCTTCTTTATCACTGGGCACAATAGTAATAATGTCAGCTTGAATAATCTGGCCGCATGAACCACTCTCCCTCCATGATCTATATCTATATCTATATCTATATCTATATCTATATCTATATCTATATATGTATCTATATATATGTTTTTGGGGGGTTTTTTGGATCTACTTCATCATCATCCCATGGCCAGAAAATGCAAACTATGTCCTTATCTAGAGTGGGTTTAGAATCTTGACTGTGAACAATGTCAACTGCTTCAAACCTGGGTGGTGCTCATAATTGGACAGTAGTATATCATGCAGGGGATTTTTTTTTTAATCCTTAACCCTAGCTGGTAATGAGTTTGTGCCCTGCGGCTGGAGTCTCGATAGCCCTTGACATTTTCTCTTCCTTTAGGAGAGAGGCTGCAGCTGCTACTCTGTTCTTTCCTCGTGGGTGGGGCAGCCTAGGCAGGAGAGAAAAGGATCGTTGGCTGCCACTGCCTCCAGTTTCTCAGGCAACCTTGGCCAAGTCACTTTGCTTAGTTGTGAAATAAGGTCTCTAGTCTCCAACCCTCTCCATTAGGAGGTAAAGGGACAATGAGATAATGTTTCTGGAGCCCTTGAAGCCACTTAGCAGAAGGATACTATGTAGATGGTGAAGTGCCTGTAGACACGCAGTGATAAATACACAGTAAAAGTTACAAATGGGAAACCCTGAAGGTGAGGTAGGCTTTACCTGTCACAGGCACAAAACTTTGGCTTTCTGATGAGAAAATAAAACCAAGTTGTCCAGGATGAAGTCCAGGCCCTGACACGTCACATCTCCTCTGAAATGGCTGGAAAAAAGATAAACTCTGTGTGTACTCAAAATTATACTCACACTGCTATGGTAGAGTGGCGATTGCACTAGATTTGTAGACCCAAAAAAGTGGGTATTTGTGACTTTGGGCAAGTCATTTAACCTAAATCTCATTTTGTTATCTGTAAGATGGGGGTAATGATACTACCTCACCGGAATTTCTCTAGGATATAAGGAAGAGGAAGGGAAATAATAATGAAAACCGTGGAGTACTGGTGAACTGGATCTCCAGAAAAAAGAGGGAGCTCTGATATGTGGCAGTCTCTCATTTCTATGGTATAAATATTAACACCGTGAATGATTTCAGGCTAGTAAAGGTTTAACCACGGATTGGCCAGATTTCTGAAGTTGGCTTTTGTGAGCCTGATGGCTGCGGCACACATAGGTGCCATTCAGTAAGGGCCTTCTATGTATCAGGCTTCACATATATTTCATTGCATCTTCACAGCTGCTCATTCAGGGAGTTAAATAATGAATCCCAGTTCATGGATGAGGAAAGTGAGGTTCTAACATATGAAGTGGTTTATATGGGGGCCCATGTTAAGTGACAGAGGTGGGATTTGGACCCATGCTCTTAGAATCTGTGTTCATTCTTCCATGCCACGTTGGGTGAGTGTGGTAATACGTGGGCAACTGCAGTGTAATCTGAAACATATTATAAACCTGAAGTAAAGCGCTCCTTATCTGAGACATGGTAGAATAGATGCTCACCTCTTGAGTCTTCTAGGGTTCACCCTGGGTCTTTCAGACTCATCAGGAATATGGATCCACCCAGTCTCTTTCTCCTAGACAAGAAAACATCAGATGGAAGGAGGGCATTTGCTTCTGTTTCTCACTGGGAACCCTCACACATTTCTGTCAGAGAAGTGTGATATGAAAATCTTTCTGGGAGGCCATTAAAATTAATCCTGGGAGGTGACACAAGCCAGAGTTTGTCCAAATTCCAGTATAAAGTGCTATCCCCCAATGAGGAAAAAGGAACTTTCCTTCTGAGACAGTTCCCATCTTTGAACATTTGGGCCTGGCCCAGTTGAGGTAGAGCAGAACTCCGTGGGCAACTTGGTGTGCATGCTCCCTGACAACGTTTTCATTTTGTTATCCCTCCCCTTCACTTTTTACGTTTGGATCCAGCCAGCTGCCTACATGCCTCGATATTATGGTACTCACTAACTAGATTATAACTGCATATTTGTCTGCTAGAGTGAGTTATTCTTGAGCTTGAGAAACTGATGTCACTGCTAGCACCACATTTCTCCCAGGCAAAGGCTGTCCTCCAACAGAGGAGCCATGCTTTTGCACTTTGTCCACAAGAAGAGCAGCAGTACATGTTGACCGCCAAGGTCAGTTTTGCTCTCTGTCCTAGTGACACCCAGATCTTGATGCACCCTTCTCTTCTAGAGAGCCTTGCCTTCTTAACTTGAGCAGCTGACAAGAGGGAGAGTGACTTGCCAAGCCACCAACCGTTGGACTGAGATTCTACAGCTCAGTGCTCAGCAGTTTCCAACAGCAGGTTTTCCAGTGTGTTAAGGCAAGCAGCATGGATCTGGGCAGTGGCAAGGTGTGGTCACCAGCCAGGGCAGCAGGTGCTGGGAGCAGGGGGGGACACAGGGCAGAGGGGGATGCCGAGCTTGGTTTCTGCAACTCACCATGCTAGCCTGTGAGCTCACGGGAGGCTGTACAAAACAGACAGTGGGCTGGATTTGGCCCCTGTAGTTTGTTGGCCTCTACTCTAGACAGTCAACAAAACAATATATCAAGTCCAGATCTGTAGTACTTGCCAATTTATGTGGTGCAAATACCCCCACCATGGAAGATTTCAAGCTAACAAAATGACATCACTGAATGTTCAGTTGGGAAGAGATGTGTGGTAGCACAACATTAGTTAGTATTTCCACTGTAGGGGTGCCTGGGTGGCTCAGTCAGTTAAGTGTCTGTCTCTTGATTTCGGCTCAGGTCATGATCTCAGAGTCATGAGATTGAGCCCTGCATCAGGCTCTACAATGACAGTGAAGAACCTGCTTGGAATTCTCTCTCTCCCTCTCTCTGTGCTCTCTCTCTCTCTCTCTCTCTCTCAAAATAAATAAATAAAACATTAAAAAAATATTCCCACTGTAAACATACAATAGGCATAAATAACTCAAGAGCATAGCTAATAGTAAAATACTGTAATTAGGAAGTAATGATTTTTGAGTATTACCTTTGTTTTTAATATGATTTACTTGTAAATTAATATTTAATAATGGCTGTTTGGCAACCATCTTGCAGAATCCCTGAAAATTTAGCAGTTGGCTAGGCTTTAGCACACCTTTGCCCTTGGTCCACCTGACTAGATCAGCCATAGAAAGGAAGAGAGAAAAGCTACCAACAAAAAGAGATCTGAGAGTCAGCTCTTGACCCAGAAGGGTCAGCTTCTTCCATTTCTCCCCCTGAAGACTTCATCTCCTGGCATGGTGTCCTCCTGAGTTCTTAGTCTAACAAAGATTAGAGTCTCTCCACCTGGGGGATGAAATGAAGGGGGTTCTTTAGTGACCCCTAGTGGTTAGAGTGTGTGGCCAAAATGAAATGGACATCCTATGTTCCTTTGTGCTCCATTCATACTAAATGCTGTTGGTTGTGTGCCTTCTGTATGCCAGGTCCGTACTGGGAACATTCTATACGTGATCTGGCCTACTCTTTACAACAACCTTGGAAGTAAGCATTATCATCCAAATTTTACAGATGAAGAAACTGAGGCTCAGAAAATTTAAGCAACTAGCCCAAAGTCACACAGCTAGGATATATCAGAGTTAGCATTCAAATCTCAAATCCAGCTTTCTTCCAACCTTTGGTTTGCTTATGTTCTTCTTCCTCTGATACCATTAAGTCCTAGTCTCACAGCCATTTCAGAAACAGAGAGGAGACCAATGTGGCAGGCACCCTGGATGCTATGGCCTTTGCTTTCCTCTTATGTTTCTCAGTTAAATGGACAGTAGCTCCAGAGAACTCAGGCATGGGAAATAAAAGCCAGAGAAGATTGTTCAGAAAACAAACAGAACTTTCACTTTTCAGAGATTCAGGAATACATCAGGTAAGTAGACAGGTTCAGTATGACAAAGCCTCTTTGCCATGTAAGGATTTGGGGATTAGGACATGGGTGTCTTCAGGGTCCGTGTTCCTTCATATCACAGGATAAAAGCAAATAACAGCTAGAGAGCACTGAAAGTCAAACCCAGGTAGGCTAAAATTGCCCCTTAAGTTAAAGGGACTAGAAACCGGATGCAGAGCCTAGAAGTCTATGCAGACACAGGAGTGTAGCAGAAAGCAAGGGCAGAGATAACGAAGGATAGGGTGAGGGTTAGGGACAGAGGGATCTGACACTCACCTTTATTGGGTACTGACTGGGTCAGCCTTGTTTAAGACTCTGAGTATGTTTGAGGGGTGGCAGGAAGTGCTGGTGACTGAACAGAGGGTTTGGTGCTAGAACAAGAAGAAATGAGTGTGAAGGACAGCAGAGGCCAGGTGGTGCCTGTCTGTGCTACCCTAAGGAATTTGGACTTGACCTGCAGACAATCAGAGAGAATCCTTAAGGGTTTTAAGCATGAGGAGGATGTGACCAAATATGTATGGTAGAAAGAGAGCTCCGACTGAGGGTTGGGTGTAGATTGGAGGGGCTGACCCTGAAAGCAGAGAAACCAGTTCAAGAAGGTACGTGATGAGAGCCTGACAGAGGATATGACAGAGAATGAAGAAAAGAGACACTTCCCAGGAAGGGTCAGGTGGTGGCCCAGAGGCCTGCAAACATGACAGGGCAAGCTGGGTGCCTACTGTTCCCAAGCATCCTTTCTATCTTCCTTTCTTGTCATCCCATACCCCTTGATCCTATTTTTTCTAGACTCTTCTTACTTTGATCCCAATCCCAAAGAGATAGACAAAATCAGACTTGGAAGGTGTTCTTTCCACATAGGCTGACCTTCACCAGCATCCACCCCAAATTCTTCATTCCTGGCCTCTCCTGACTCTGCTCTATCTAGCTGGCATGGCCTTGTGCTCCCTGACACTGTCTAGCTGAGGAGGGAGGTGTACTTTCTGTGGGGCTGAAATGTACTCTCTGGCCCAGGATCTAGTGACTGTCTCCTGTCTGCTGGGCCCCTCTGCAGCTTCTCAGATATCTTGTGCTGCTCATGTGGAATGACCTTTGTGCACCTGTTCAAGCACTCTTACTCTGTTTTTTCCCAGCCATGGGACTGGCCTTAGTCTCAGTTTCAGCTTCCCAGCATTTCCTGCCTTCAGAGGGTTGGAGTTCAGCCACCAGTACCTGGACTTCTCAGTGGTCATCACTGTTCCTTATGCCTGAGCAGTAGTTCTCAAAAGTGGTCTGTGAACATCTGGGGGTCACTGAGACCCTTGCAGGGGATTCCCAAAGTCAGAACTATTTTCATAATAAGATATTATTTGTCCTTTTTCCATTTGCACTCTCTCCTGAGAATACAGTGAGGTTTTCCAGAAGCTATTATAATTTTTTTAATGTTTATTTTTTTGAGAGAGAGAGTGTGTGTGAGTGGGGGAGGGGGCAAAGAGAGAGAGAGAGAGGGACACAGAATCAGAAGCAGGCTCTAGGCTCTGAGCTGTCAGCATAGAGCCCAACGCAGGGCTTGAATCTATGAACCGTGAGATCATGACCTGAGCTGAAGTCGGACGCTTAACCAACTAAGCTACCCAGGCGCCCCTCCAGAGGCTATTTTAATGAAATGTGTTAATATCTGGAAGATCTACGTAGCTCAGCACACTATTACTTTCCAAATGACCAATGCATGACATTATAAAACATGCATGTGTAACAGAACCATTCAAAACCCAAGATAGACCAATGGATTTTAATGTAACTGAGTATGAAAAGTTCTCTGATATGCTCTCAGAGTCCACATTGCAACTCATCTTTAAGAAGCTACTCTAGGGGCGCCTGGGTGGCTCAGTCGGTTAAGCGTCTGACTTCAGCTCAGGTCACAATCTCGCGGTCCGTGAGTTCAAGCCCTGCGTCGGGCTCTGGGCTGATGGCTCAGAGCCTGGAGCCTGCTTCCAATTCTGTGTCTCCCTCTCTCTCTGCCTCTCCCCTGTTCGTGCTCTGTCTCTCTCTGTCTCAAAAATAAATAAACATTAAAAAAAAAATTGAAAAAAAGAAGAAGCTACTCTATATTGGGACACCTAGGTGGCTCAGTCGGTTAACTGTGTAAATGGCTCAGGTCATGATCTCATGGATCATGAGTTTGAGTCCCACATTGGGCTCTCCACTGTCAGCACAGAGTCTGCTTCAGATCCTTTGTCCACCCCCCCCATCCCCCACCCTCTCCCTCTCTCTCTTTCTCAAAAATAAACATTAGGGACACTGGGTGGCTTAGTGGGTTGGGTATCTGAGTTTGGCTCAGGTCATGCTCTCACGGTCCATGAGTTCAAACCCCGCATCAGGCTCTGTACTAACAGCTCAGAGCCTGGAGCTTGCTTCAGATTCTGTGTCTCCCTCTCTCTCTGCCCCTCGCCCCCACTCATGCTCTTTCTCTCTCTCAAAAACAAACGTTAAAATTAAATAAGTAAACATTAAAAAAAAAGAAGAAGCTATTCTATGTTGAGTTTTGATGAAGTACCGATGAAGAATAACAGCAGTTATCTGAAAAAACTCTTAAAGTACTTTTCCCTTTCCCAAGCACATATCTGTGTGAGGCTGTATTTTTTCATATATATTTCAACCGAAACAATATATTGCAACAGATTGACTACAGAAGCAGAAATGGGAATCCAGCTCTTATCTGTTAAGCCAGATATTAAAGTGATTTGCAAAAACGTAAAACGAGACCATTCTTCCCACTAAATTCTTTTGTGTTAGAAGCATAAGAGGCTCTTAAAAACTGAGAACAAGCTTAGGGTTGATGGGGGTGTGAGGGAGGGGAGGGTGGGTGATTGGTATTGAGGAGGGCACCTTTTGGGATGAGCACTGGGTGTTGTATGGAAACCAATTTGACAATAAATTTCATATATTGAAAAAAAAAATTCTTTTGTGTTAGAAAATATAGTTATTTGTAAAAACATATGCTATTTGTTAACTAGTAATGGGCTTATTATTGTTATTTTAAAATAAATTAACAAATAAACATTTTAAAAACTTCTTAGTTTTAGTTTCTGGTGCAGTAAATATTGATAGATACAATCCACATAAACAAAAACTCTTTGGAGTCATTAATATTTTTTTAAATTTTATTGAGGAATAATTGATGAATAGAATTGTATATATTTAGAGTGCACAATATAATGATTTGACATACATACACATATACATTGTGGAATCATTACTAAAATCATAATAATTAACACATCCATTGACTCACAGAGTTAACATAGTTACCTCTGTGTGTGTGTGTGTGTGTGTGTGTGTGTGCGTGTGTGGTAAGACTCAATAATATTTAAGAGTGTCAAAGGGGTCCTGGGAACAAAAAGGTTGAGAACCACACTCCACAAACGGTCAGCTGCTGACTGGATTCTAACTGACCAGATCCCTGCAGGATGGAAATCCCTCCATCCTGGGATGGTAAATAGGTCACCTGTGCCTCTGAGATACAGAAAATCCCTAGCCCTGTTGTCTTTCAAATCTGGCCTGGCTATACAGACCTGACTTTGATTCCCAGCTCAAGGTGACTTTGGAAAAATGACTTTCTATTCTATAAGCCTCAGTTTCCCTGTTTAGTGAACAGGAGGTTAATACTTAGAAGGCCATTCTCCTGCCCCAGCTGGGAGGGCAGGCCTGGCTCCATGTGCTAAACAGTGAGCTCTCTGCCCAAGGGACTAGTTATGTCTCGTAGTCCAATTGCTATCTTGCCCTTCAGAGCATCAGAGTGACTGTATATCTTTGTGGAAACTGAGCCCAGCAGAGGGGAAAATCCGGCACATTCATTAGTTGCTGCCATGTCAGCCATTAGCATAGAGGTACTGAGCACACAGATGTTGGGTGGGAGGCACATGAGCATTCAAATAACCCTTACAGGTTCTTTATACTGTGATTATATTCGTTACACAATGATAACCCTCTGGCACTCTACATGAAGGCAGTGCTCATGGAGGAAGCCTACGCACCTCCATATGATCAGGGTCAGTGAAATACAGAGGAAGGTGCCCCCAGAAGGTCAACCCCCTGAGGACCTGGGCCCTCTGGTCATATTCACTTTTGGATCCCCAATACCCAGAACAGTGCTTGGCACACAGGAGATGCTCGGTAAATGCATATTGAATGAGTACATGCAAAACATAAGTGCATAAAGTCGAGATGTGAACATAGTGCTCATGTTTGAATTTTTTTCCTATAGGTTTTCTCAGTTTCTATAGTTAACAGGTGTTACTCTTATACTGGGGACACGTGAAATAGGCTTCTAAACAGCTTGAGTTGAGATTATAGCCTTGCTACTTGCTGGTTGTATGAACTTGGATAAGTTACTTCTCCTCTCCGTGCCTCAGTTTCCCCATCAATAATAATACTAATAACTCATTTGGTTGTTATGAGATTTAAATGAGATAATGCCTGCAAATAGGTGAAGTACAGTGCTGAGGGACATAGGAAACACTTGATTAATGTTAGATATTATTTTGTCATGTTTGAATACTGCTCATGATCTGACATTTCAGTGTACACCTTGACACTTGACTTGAAGGCTTCCGGGGAAGAGTGGGTTGTGGGGTGGGAAGAGATCTTGGTTACAGTCAGTTGACCTGTCATTTACTGGCCAAGTGACCTCATTCAGGGCCACTAACTTCTCCGAGCCACTGTCCTTTCCGCCTCACAGAGGCTTTTGTGTGAATCAAGATGGTGTGATGATGTAAGATACCATCCAGGTGTGAGTCATTATGTTCATGACCTAGGAAGTTTTTTTTTTTTTTGGTTTTGGTTTTTAACAGGGCTCTTCAGGCCTTTCTCTTCTTCTTAATAGGGTTACTGCTCCCCTTGGGCTCACATAGCGATTTCCTGGTCCCTGAAAGCCACCAGGGCCTGGTCACGAGGCAGAGCCTGCAGCCAAGGGTGGCTTTTCTGCCAGGACCGGCCAGGCTCCTGCCTCCGGATAACCCTGGGCCTCCCCTTCTCCTGCCCCAGCGCTTCCCACACAGCTGCGGCCTCATTATCCAGGGTGACTGTGAGCAGCTGAAAGGAGCTTAACCAGGGGTAGGCTTTCAAGTGTTCATAATAAAGCTTCAAAGTTCACACCTTCATTAAGATGTGAAGAGTCAGGTCCTCCCCCCACTTCTCCCGGGGCTATTGTTCCCTTCCCATCCGGCTGCAGATTCAAAAGACAAGCGGGATTGGTTTTCTTTGTCCAGACAGCTCTCCTAACCAGAAAGGCTAGACCTGTTTGTTAAGAAGAGAAAGCTTCTATCCTGCAGCCCCCTTCAGACCTGCTGTGAAGGTTTCACAGCCGCTGGGGAATTTGGGCATTTCTCAGGGCTGGAAGGGCCGTCTCTGGGAAGCAGGACTGGACTTGTTCTCTGGGGTCTCGGGGGAGTGGACCTAGGACCAGTGGGTGGAAGGAAAGGGGTGGCGGGTTTCCAAATACTGGAAGAAAGCACTCTCTGACAGGCAGAGACGTTCACAGGTGGACCTTGTGTTTGGGGCAGTGATGTGCTCCCTGGAAGTGAGCAGAGCAAGAGCAGGGAGGCCTGACTCTTGGCAGGAAGGCAGCAGGAGATGCCCACGCTTTGGCTGAGCAGCCAGACTGGCAGACCTTCCAAGCTCCCTCCAGCCTCGTCATGCTGGGACCCTCTGACTCATGACCTCCGATTCTGAATATTCAGCCACTTCTCAGCTTTCCCCTTTACACTACTCTTGTCCTCGGACTCCGGACTCCCGACGGTGGATGTCTTGATGGGTGCATGTTTGGCCCCCTTGACTTTTCTGGCTTTCTTTTGAGAGCAAACCTATCAAGACATCTTGGAGCCTCCTTTGTTGCCAAGAAAGTGCTTCCTTTCGCTACACAGATAGTGAGCGATCTGTTTCCTCCTCGCCACACCCTCTCCAGGTCTGGGCGGAGCCGCAAGAAGCCTCAGGCGCAGACCAGTCTAAGCGGGGACAGTGGTGAAGAGGTCCCCTACGTGGAGACAGCCTCACAAAAGAGCCTTTCTCCTTTCTCCTGGGGAAGGACCTGGAGGGGATTTTCTGTGAAGGCACACCCCCTTTGGATGGTCCTTTGGTTTCCCGATGAGCAATAAAGCAGGAGGCCGGTTTCTAGGTGAGACAGCCAGTGACGTGGGAATGTGTGCTTGCAGATCAGCAAGTTTCACAAGCAAAATTTGTTCCTTTCTCTTGAGCAGGGAAAGGAAGGTGAAGAGAAAGCCCCACAGTGTGCTGGAGAAACGATGGGCTTCATAACAGCACTGAGCGTGGGTCTCAGCTCTGCCTGCCAGTAGTTGGGGGACTCTGGGCATGCCATGTCCCCTCTCTGAGCCTTGGTTTCCTGTTTCATCAGACAGCGATAATACCCACCCTTTAGAGTGGTCAGAAATTCCATGGGCCCTTATTAAATCCTTCTCCCCTATCCTATTTTATGTTCAGTCTTTGGGAAATGATGTTATTGTTCTCTTAATAAAAGATTATTCTATGGTATACTTATTTCTATTTTTAAACGTTCATGCATATCATTGAGAATGTCCTTTTGTCTTTTAGGTGTCTCTTCTACAGAAATATATATGTGTACTATGTTGTATATCCATGGACGTTTGTTGTAGTAGTTTTGTAATAGGCAAAAATAGGAGCTGGCCTATATGCTTCACAGAACATTAAATAAAGTACAATTATATCTATACCAAGGAATACCAGGCAGCCACTAAAAAGGATGCAGGTGACCTAGATGAACTGACATGGAAAGATCCATAGGATGTATTGCTAAGTAAAAGAGTAAATTACAGCATAATGCACAATGCGATACCATTTTTAGAAAGGGAGATTTATGTGTGTGTCAATACATAGAAAAGGTCCTGAAAGAAACACATCAAACCATCCATAGTAGTTTGGGGGGGGGGTGGTGGGAAGCAGGATGGGAAGAGTGTGGGAGAAGGGAAGGAGCTTTTTACTTACTATCTATATAACTGTGTTGTTGGAATGTTGTGCAACAAGAATGGTTCCACTTCTTACTAGAATAGAGAAGGCAAAACTATGGAGATGATCAAAAGACCGGTGGTTGCCAGGGGTCCAGTGGAAGAGGGGGAAGAATACGTGGATCGCAGGCTTTTTAGGGCAGCAGAAATGCTGTGTGTGATGCCATCATGGTAGATACATGTCACGACGCATCTGTCCAAACTCACAGGATGTACACCACCAAGAATGAATCCTAATGTGAACTGCGGACTTTGGGTGATTATGATGTGCCAGCCTAAGTTCATTGATGGTGACAAATGTACCACTTTGGCAGGGGCTGTTTATGATGGGGGAGGTGATGCATGTGGAGGGGTCAGGGAAAGATGGGAGAGCTCTGCACCTTCCTCTTGCTTTTGCTCTAAAACTGCTCTAAAAAGTAAAGTCCTAAAAAAGAAAAAGAGAGTAAGCCAGAGATCACACCATTCACTGCCACTCAGAAGGTTAGACTGATATTCCTAAAAACTGTTCCATGGATCAAATAAAGCAACGTGCTCTTTCCCTTTCCTTTCGAGGAGTCAAGATTGCCAGTGCGAGGGGCTTAGCAGAAGCCATCTGTTTGGATATGCTGGTCTGTGTGAAGTGGGCTGGATAGAATTCAGGATGCTGCTGACCGAGATGGACGTGGGAAGAGCATTCATTCATTCTTTCCTTCGTTCAACAGATATGTGTTAAGGGCCTATGACCAACAACACCTATCCTAACAACACCTGCAACTGACTTATCCTAACAACACCTGCAACTGACTGGGGGCGGGTGGGAGATGGGTGGCAAACAAACCCACAGGAACATGAGTTCAGTGTTCTGCAAAGGCACATACACCAGGTAAGGGAATAAAGAATGAGATCGGAAGTGGGGTTAGGCCTGGGTGCTGGGAGGGGGCCCTGTGAGAGAGAATAGTCAGGAGACCTCCCCAGTGAGGTGCCGTTTGAGCAAAGACCTGAATTAAATGAGGGAATGAGTCATAGCTCAGAGCAGAAGCCCTGAAGTGGGCACAGGCAAGCGTCGTGTGCTCAGGGCACAGCCAGAAGCTGCTGGATGTTGGGAGGCAGGGCATGGGGAGCCACGCAGGGCATGGCAGGGACTTTGGACTGTTTTGTACACACAGCAAGAAGCCACCAGAGGGTTTTGAGGGGAGGATGATGTGACGTGGGTGCACTTGCAAAAGGGCTACTCCAGCTGCTCTGAAGAGAAGAAGGAGGGTAGGAGGGCAGGAGTGTAAGGCCTGAGACCAAGTGCACAGCTCTTACAGCTTTCCAAGAGAGCACCGATCCCAGTTTGGCTATAGTGATAGCGGAGAGCTGGTGAGATTGCTGGTATGTTTGCAAGGTCGAGCCGGCAGGATTTTTGATGCCTCTGACGTGAGTTCTGAGGGAAAGAGGGGAATGCAGGACGACATGCTTGACAAGCTCTAAGCAAATGTGCATTTCCACCATCAGGACACCGGTAACAATGAACTCTCTTGGAAAGCTTTACAGTTTCCCTTGAGGTTTAACATCTGGTTTCTGATTTGATCCTCACATCTGCCCCGTAGAGTAAGAACTGTTGTCATTCGACACAGGAAGCAACAGAGGCTGGGAGGTGCCTTGCCGAAGGTCACCCGCCACTTACTTAGAGGAATCGTGTTTTAATTCCCTTGACTCTTGTGCTCAGCCTGCATCCTGTCCATGGTCAACCCTGGGCACGGCTCCTTTGTTAGCAGGCTGTGGGGTGTGGCCTCGAGGAGCACAGGATGGGAGGTATTTACGAGCCAGGTGAGTGAGTGGGGAGCTCAGAAGTAGGTGGGATTTCAGCACCTGTTGTTCGGTTGCTTTCAAGCGGTGGTGGGAACAGGTGTGACCACAGAAATCTGTGTAGGTGACTCCGAGAGCGACTCCCCACCACCAGTGGCCAGGCAGACTGGGTTACCTTTTAGGGAGCTGGCTCAGGTTACTTCAAGCCTTTCTTCTCCAAAAGCTTGGCTCCTCTCACTGCCTCCTTTTCCTCACCTCCTCCTCATCCCCGAATCTACCACAGACTGGTTCCCACCCCAGCTGTTCCACCAAAAGACTCTGTGTCTCTCTCCCGTCCAAACCCAGAGACTTCCTCCTTGTCTCTCCTGTCCCTCTGACCTCCCTGCGGCATTTGACGCCAAGGACCCATCCCCTCCCTCTTGTCACTTTCTTTTTCCTTCTGGTCTGTGTTGTTTCCCTTGTCTGCTTCTTCCCCCACACCAACATCTTCTTACTTTTTTTCTGCCTTGCAGCTCCTTCCCACCCTCAACAGTCCCACCCTCAACACTGGTCTTCCTGAAACTCCCCTGCTTTTTTTCCTTTCCCTCCGCTCTTCTTCCTTCTCTTCTCCACTGCACTGCCTGCTGACCTCCCAGCCCCAGCTTTCCAGTTCCAACTTCTCTAGAAGCACTCCCAGTCAACCTCTGCATTTGCCTCCTGCCCCTCCATACTCCCAGCCAGAGAAAGGCTTGAAGATAGCTGGAATAACCAGGGTGTGGAGAGAAGGTCTGTCCAACCCGAACTGGAGATAAGACTAGAAAGGGTAGGCTGAGAGCTGATAGTGAGCCAAGCCGAAAGGGGCTTCATGCGTCTTGGATTCAGAATTCAAAATGGGTTTCTGGGCCCGGAAAAATGGCACAACTGAATTTTGGAAGGATCCCTGAGCAGCCCCGAAGAAGTTGGGCTGGTCTGGATTTTACTGGTCCAAGAGAGAGGGGAAGAGACCTGAGGACTGGCCAGCTTTGGAAAACATAAACAAGCACTCTTCTGATCAGTGGATTGGATCTGAGTGACAGTGAAGAGGAAAGAAGGAAGGGAGGAAGGAGGGAAGCTTCACGCTTGCCCTATAGACCTGGCCACTGCAGTGCTGGTCTCTCTCCCTAGGACAGGAGGTAAATCCGACTCAGGTTTTTTTCTTACTCAAGCTTTTTCTTCCTGGTGCTATTCTTTATGGTTCTGGATGGGAAAAAAAAATTTTTCCTGTGAGGCCCAATGGATTCATTAGTGCTTCACTCTAAACAACGGGGTTAGCATATTTTTCAGTTGGTTTACAGGCTAGCCCAGTACTTTATAGTCTACTTTAACTGCCACTTTAACTCACTTAGTTGTACTTGAATCCCACAGCTAGGCAGTCAAGCAGATACTGCACCACCACTTTACATCTGCCATTTTACAGATGAAGAACCCAAGGGGTAGAGAGAAGTGACAGGTCCACGGTCAGACAGCTATAAGTAGCAGAGTCAGGCCTTGAGCCCATGTCTTCGGACTCCTTAGCTGTGGTTACTGACTGATTAAAACCATCAGGCTGTCTGAAATTTCCAGCACTGAACACAAAGAAGCTTTGTAGTAGGCATGAGCTATTTTTGTCTGTTCAGTTTACAGATCCCCCCCTTCTTTTTGATATTTGCATCTTTGTTAGTTAGTGTGAGATGTTGTAACACACAAATCCCTAAACATAGTGTTTTATACGTGATAGAATATCCACAATGGATGTTCCCATTTGGTGTGCAGCTTTCCTCTAAGCAGTAGAGATTTAGGGACCAGGCTCCTTCCATTCTGTACACCCACCATCTTCATTTCAAGGCTTCCAAAGTTGGCTGGGTGGTTTTGATAACCTATTACTTCTCACTTTCCATTAGCTAGAACTCAGTCGCATGGACACACCCTGTGTCCTCTGTGAAGGAGGCTCTCAACATTAATTAGAATGTGTATCTAGGAAGAAAACAGATTAGGGAAAGAAGACAGACATTGCCATAGCACTGGTGAACCAC
This sequence comes from Neofelis nebulosa, assembly GCF_028018385.1. NCBI lineage: Eukaryota > Metazoa > Chordata > Mammalia > Carnivora > Felidae > Neofelis > Neofelis nebulosa. Next base: position 26,505,123 of record NC_080793.1, read on the forward strand.
TGTTCCCTATCTCTCAGCTTACTGGGCCCAAATGGGGTTCCCTGCTTCCGACCCCTTAATTCCGTCATCTAAGATCCAGGATGATCAGCCTGGATAATAACAATAAGTTACCTCACTCGGCCTACTTCACTCCCTGTACATGATGATTGGGTCAGGTATTGACTCATGACCCCCATTGGTTCAGTGAGGGGAGGAACTCAATCCTAGAACCTCTCTTTCCACCGGGGTTACTGAGCTGTTAAAGACATGAACCAGGGCAACAATTTTGCATTGAGCAACCACTTTGTCAGCATGATGAGAAGACCTGCTTGAGAATGAAGCCAGCAAATAAGAAAGCAAAGCTGAAGTAGAAAGAGATACCTTTCAGTAATATCCTTCAGGCATGTCTAATCAGTCCTCCCCCTGATTTTTTTTACTAAGAAATTCAATAAATCCTTTAAAATTGCTTTTCTTGAGCCCAGTTTGAATTGAGTTTCTGTCACTTACAAGCAAAAGACCTAATGGAGGCCCATTTGCAAAACTCTGGGACACCCTTTCCCTCCACCCTCAAATTGATGACCTGGTCACATCTGCTCTACTCTCTGTGAGAGTGCTCCCCCTGTTGGTGAGTAGTAGGCCCCTCTGAGATGGAGCTGCCTTTGAGTCATCACACCTCCATATGGCTAGACTGCGTATCCTTCTCACTGGCCTTTTTTTTTTTTTTAAACACAGGGATTGTTTGGAATCAAACGCAACATTTGTTGCCTTCTAAAGAGGTCAGAATTATTTAGAATCACATGGATTTTTTTCTACCCTACGGAAATGATAGCAGAAAATCTCTTAAAAGGATATAAACTCAGTATAAGATGAGGCTCAGTCTCACATTGGTTCTTGATATGAAAGGCCAGTTTTGAATGCTACAAGGAAACATTCTTCTACAAATTAATCACTTATCAGTGTCTTAAAGGTCAGAATATGGCATGTATCCACAAAGCTGTCTTGATACAAAATGGTGGCAAAAATCTGGTAGCGTTTAGTGGGCATGTGGCATCACTTTCTCTCTGTCTCTGTCTCTCTCTGTCTCTGTCTCTCTCTCTCTCTCTCACACACACACACACACACACACACACACACTTTAAAAAATTGAGAGTAGCATCCCTGTTAAATAAGTTCAAAGACAATGTGTTGGAACTTTCTGAGAAGTTCTGGGGCTGTTGGGAGTTTTGTTAATAAGCAACAGGAGCTGAAACACTGCTCAGTTGAGATTCCCACAGCTGAAGAAGGTTGTAGAAAACCCAGAGAGAGGAATTTGCAGGCCAGCCCTTCTCCCCGCCTCCACACTATCTGCCTTCACAGCAGCCTCCGGCCACACTATCTTGAGTGGTTCCTCACACATTCCACACTCCAACTTTCTTACACTTGCACCTAGAAGGGACTCCCCACACTTCCTCACTTAGAAAATGTTATTTGAGATGCCTTCTAGGGAAGAATTAATCACCGTTCTCTCTGTGTCCCATAGTGCTTTGCACATACCTCCATGTTGGAATTTTTCATGTGGTACATTTTTGTGAACAGCTTCTGTGGTAGTCTCCCTGGCTTAACTGTGGGTTTCTTAAAAGCAAAGGCTATGGTTCAGTCATCTCCCTAGTTCCCATTATTTTAGGCTGAGACTTGGCATATAATAAATTTTTTAAAAAGGCAAATAAATGGAAAACTATACCAAAATCATATAAACTTGCACAATAAGATTCATAGGTTCCCCATAATAAAGAAGTTTTCTTAGCTCCAAGAAGACTGATGACAGAATTGACGATTCAAAGAGATGATGCCAGGGGCGTCTGGGTGGCTCAGTCAGTTAAGTGTCTGACTCTTCAGCTCAAGTCATGATCTCAGGGTTTATGGGTTCCAGCCCCACATTAGGCTCTGTGCTGAAGGTGCGGAGCCTGCTTGGGATTCTCTCTCTCTCTCTCTCTCTCTCTCTCTCTGCCCCTCCCCACCCTTTCAAAGTGAATAAAACTTTAAAAAAAAGAGAAAAAAAAAACAGAGATGGGACCAAAGGCCCAATAAAACCTTGTGGCCGATTAAAGGCCAAATAAACCTTGTGCACACTTCAGTCTGTGATTGAATTAATTTTTCCTGATCACGTGGGGAACAACTGAGACCACTTTGAAATGAAATGACCTGATTTTCCCACTTGCTTCATGGAGACTGGTGATGATCTGGTTAATAGTAGGGTTGCCAGTCTGCCTGGGGGAGCTCAAGTTTGCACCTGGTGTCCCTGCTAACTATTTATAGTGCCCCAGTTAAGTCTCAAAAGTGGCCCAGTGTGGATGTAGATTCTTTGGCCACTCTATTAATGAAGAATGCCGTTGGCCTGAGATGTCAAATATAGAATTGGACCAAGAGACAGTTTCTTCTGAGTGGTAGAGGGCCTTCACTCTAGCTGTTTTCTGTGTCTTAGCGGTCAAGGAGGGGTAACACCTGCAGTAGATATTAATAAGTATCTTATAGAGAAGGAAGCTGGGGCTCAGAGAAGTTAAGTAAATTGCTCAAGAGCACACAGCAAATAAAGATCAATGCCAATGTTAACCTTACTTTGTCTGACTCCATCTCTTGTCCACTTTGCAACATTGCTCATAATTTAAAAACTGCTTTCATAAGCAGATTCCCTTATTCTGGAACTCATTTTCCCATGTCTGGATTATTAAGTAGTAATGTAATTGCTGCCTTGCCAGAGAAGACTTGCTTGACATCTGTTTGTTGTAAAAGATCATTATGGTCTATGAAGTTCAGTCTGTAGATTAATGTGTTGTTTCTGATATGAAATAAGGATCAAGTTTTTGTGAACAAGTGTCTATGTTATAATTAATCTCAGCAATGATCTTTTGACTTAGGAATGATTAATATGTAATTAGGTTTAACTGGAAAACATTTAATTATTTATAGTTGGGACAAGCAAGGGAGTCAGAAGTGGGGACAGAAATTAGCCAGCAAGCTAATAATGCTTTGCCTTGTGATTATTTCAGCACTGAGGGTCACATTTTTACATGTAATAGCAAAAAACTGGAAACCAGCTATAGTCCAAGCTATATCTATATAAGGAAACACTATACAGCTGTTGTAATAAGTAGTAGTTGGTTATAGATACCGATGTGGAAAGATAGATCCAAAGGGCAAAAAGTAGGTATAAAGTGATATACATTATGATTTATTAAAAACAACAATGCATCTCTTAAAAATGTCTGAAATGTATCTCAGTATCTCTACTGGTGTTTTTCAGGGCGCCTGGATGGCACAGTCAGTTAAAGTGTCTGACTCTTGATTTCGGCTCCGTGCTGAGTGTGGAGCCTGCTTGGGGTTCTCGCTCCCTCTGTCTGCCCCTCTCTCACTCATGTTCCCTCTCTCTCTCTCAAAATAAATAAATAAAGGGCACCTGAGGGGCTCAGTCGGTTACGCATCCAACGTCAGCTCAAGTCACGATCTCACAATTCGTGAGTTTGAGCCCTGCCCTGGGCTCTGCGGTGACAACTCAGAGCCTGCTTTGGAATCTCTGTCTCCCTCTCTCTCTGCCCCTCCCCTCCCAAGATAAATGAGTATTTTTAAAAATAAATAAATAAACTTTAAAAAAAACAAGGGAATTCTGCTATATTCAAAACATGGATGACACTTGAAGGCATTATGCTAAGGGAAAGAAGCTATTCACAGAAAGATGAGTACTGTATGATATCACTTGTATGAGGCATATAAAACAGTCAAACATATAGAAGCAGAAAGTGGGGTGCTGGTTGCCAGGGGCTGGGAGAGGAGGAAATGGGGAGTTGGTATTGGTTTACTCAAGATGGTCAAGTTCTAGAATCTGCTTTATAGCCTTGTGCCTGTAGCTTGCATTACTATAATTATGCACCTAAAAACTTGAGGATAGATCTCATGTTGAGTGTTTTTATCACAATTTAAAAATGCTAGCATAAATAAACATAAATTTAAAAAAAGAAAGGGGGTGCCTGGGTGGCTTAATCAGTTAAGTGTCAGACTTCAGCTTAGGTCATGATCTCACATGATCTCATGGTATTAGAATTCAAGCCCCGCATCGCGCTGTGTGCTGACAGCTAAGAGCCTGGAGTCTGCTTTGGATTCTGTGTTTCCCTCTCTTTCTGTTCCTCCTCTGCTCATGTTCTGTCTTTCTCTCTCTCTCAAAAATAAATAAACATTAAAATTTTTTTAAATAAAAACCACTAACAACAACAAAAAAATAAAGGCATGTGTGCCCCTCAGGACATAGCTGAGCCCTCCACTGTTGTCTACACGGTACCTCCCTTCTGAGGCAAGGAGATTTGTACTGCTCAGTTAATGAAATACCCAGTACTGGGAACAGTGTGACAGGTTTTCCCTGGTGGGATTTTCTTGAGTCGTCCCATAAACCCTATCGAGTGGAATTTGGCATTCCTACTTCGCAGGTGAAGAACTGATTTTGAGGTTCCTAAGATTCATGATGGAACCTCTATTCTAAAGGAAGTTCTGCTCTTCTAGAACAGGCTGCTTGATGCCAGGTCCAGAGAACTCTTTAGGAGAATAGCAACTAGTCATGGGAATAAAATGTAGGCATGAATTTACACATAGGAGAGGGAAGCAAGCTGACAAAATGTCCCTTGCCTTTGAGGTTAGGACTGTGGTCCCATTGTGTCTTGAGGCTATTTATACAGTTGGCTCCTGGAGAAAGCATTTGTTGGAAAAATAATCTATTGTACCTTAAAATGAACGGCTGCTTTGGGCCATCACATTTATTAGCTGCCGTTTACCAAGTATTTCCAATGTGCCAGACCCCACACTGAGCACTTTGCAGACACCATCTCATTTAATCCTTGTAAGCACCCTATAAGATAAGTGCTTTTATCCTCATTTTTGCTAATGAGGAAATTGAAGCTTGTGGGGGTGAAGTATGTTGGTCAAGGTCACACAGCTTGTGAGTGGCAGAGCTCCAAAAATCTATGCTCTTAACCACAGTGCTACTTTGCGTCCAGAATTAAAAGGAAAAAGAAATTGAAGCAGAGGTAAGAAGGGCAAACCTGAAGCCCAAGACACCTGATGAGGACCTTGGACCAGCTAGAACTTTGTGTCCCTCTCAATACTTCAAGAAGTCAATGCTTCTTGTCCACCCATGGCCAGATCCTTTAGATTCTGTAGTTGGAATAGGATGTGCTATTGTATGGTCGGATAGAAAACTCATGGGCTTTGGATCCATACCTGTTGGTTCAAGTTCCATCAGTGCAAACTGTGTGCATAGGTAAGCTCCTTCCCATGCCCTTTGTTTGTCACAGGCTCATTGAGGTGGCTTATTGAGGAGAATAGGTGTGAAAGTACCTGACACTGACTTCGGCAGGTGTATTAGCCAGGCTATGCTAGGCCATGCCAAGGTAACAAATCCCCAATTTATTTTTCATAATAAAAGCCCATTTTTCTATTCACATGAAGCCCCATCCTGGTCAGACAAGCCTCCTCATCTTGTGGCTCTGTTGTCTGTTGCCTTCAAGTCACCACAGTAGGTAATAAAAAACTTGGGGCGCCTGGGTGGCTCGGTCAGTTAAGCATCCGACTTCGGCTCAGGTCATGATCTCACGGCCCGTGAGTTCGAGCCCCGCGTCAGGCTCTGTGCTGACCACTCAGAGCCTGCAGCCTGCTTCAGATTCTGTGTCTCCCTCTCTCTCTGCCCCCCCCCCCCGTTCATGCTCTGTCTCTCTCTGTCTCAAAAATAAATAAACATTGAAAAAAAAATTAAAAAAAAAAAAAAAACTGAAGGAGGCACCCCAGCTCCACGCTGCCCCAGCCCAGATGTGGGACATATCACATCTGCACACAGCCCATCAGGCAGCACTGAACACCCAAGCCCCAGCAATCACAAGGAAGGCTGGGAGAGAGAGGGAATACCTGGTTGGTTAGTGCAGAGGCTTGTTTCTCGAGGTGAGTGTTTCCTTCTTTCTTACTTCCTAATGCGTTTTTTGGAACTAAAACTGACACACAAATCTAAAGCTTAGTCAGAAAGCTCTTTGGTTCTAATTGAGTGGATTCATTGTCTTTCATAGCATACATCTACACTGTGCATGAGGAGGAAAATGTGAGTGAATTATTTTGATCATTTGACACACTTACATTGTTTAATGGGAAAAATCCAGAATTAAATTAATAACAACACCACATCTTGGGAAACTAATGGAATGGACTGAATGTCTATTGGGGAAAAAAAGAAGTTTCTTAATCTGGTGTGTGTACCTGTATTTTATTTTTTATATTGCATTACAGACAGTTAGAACTAAAATTACCCTGGGGCGCCGGGGTGGCTCAGTTGGTTAAACGTCTCACTTCGGCCTCAGTCATGATCTCATGGTTCGTGAGTTCTAGCCCTGTGTCAGGCTCTGTACTGACAGCTGGAAGCCGTAGCCTGCTTCAGATTCTGTGTCTCCCTCTCTCTCTGCCCCTCCCCTGCTCTCTCTCTCTCTTTCCTCTCTCTGAAAAATAAATAAACATTAAAAAAAGGACTAAACTTACTCTAGCAATTGTTTGCTTGTGCATTCTTATCTCACCTTGTTCCACAGGATTTAAAGCAGTATCTTAGAAATTACAAAATATTGCAACAATTGGTTCTTCCTGCTTCCTGTCTCCCACCACCAATCATTATCCACCCTGGTACCTAATAGGTCTTTTTAAATGCAAGCTGGTCAAGCCATATCTACTTAAAAAGAAAACAGTTGAGCATCTGACTCCTTATTTTGCCTCAGATCACAATCCCAGGGTTGTGGAATCAAGCCCACGTCAGGCTTTGCCCTGAGAGTGGAACCTGCTTAAGATTCTCTCTCTCTCCCCCTCTGCCTTCCTTCCCCGCTTGTGAGCACTCTCTCTATATATAAAGGAGGAGGAGGAGGAGGAAAAGGAGGAGGAGGAGGAGGAGGAGGAGGAGGAGGAGGAGGAGGAGGGAAGAAAAAGAAAACAATTTTCTAAGACTTTACTCTGTGCCCCCACCCAAATCCTTAGCCTGGCTGCACAGTCTGCCATGATCTACCTTTCCAGCCCGTGATAGCTGTGTATCTGGCTAAGCTGGAACTATGCTTCCCAGAATTCCTTTCCCTATATAATTGTGGGTGAAAGTTGGCCACGGATAAATTTGCTGCAAGGGAGATGAAGGTGGGATTCATGATATTAGAAGATTGCTATGAAAAGTCATAAGATGAGAGAGCAAGAACATGACAGATGTCCACTACTAACATGCACAAAGTATGTTCTATGTACCAGGCACTGGTCCAAAACCCTTGTATGTACTCATTTATTTTTGGCAATGATCCTATTTTTATTTGCATTTTACAGATATAGAAACAGTGATTAAGTCCCTTGCCGAAAGATCACCCAGCCAGTATTTGGACTCAGATTTCTGTGACTCTGCAGCCCATGCTCTTCATTATCATTATCATTATATGCTATAGAAGCTTCAACAGAGCTTCTGGTAATTTTTAATTCTATATGAAAGAGACATAGAAAGAGATGACCTGTTTTTGTATGGATATGATAACTGGAATTTTTAGTCATCCCTTTATAAGCTTGGAGATAAAGCTGAACCCCCAGAGGACAAAGCTGATAGAAACTCAAGAAAATTATTTATGTTCCATTGGTGCTTGTATAAGTGAGTGGCTAACATTTGTCTGGCACACTCCAATTAATTAGAGCTTTTCTTGAGATCAAAGGGTCTCATCAGGTGTGCCATGGCATCATCAGAATGGGAGAAGTTTTGCTGTAGTAACAAATGACCCCCAAATCTCTTCAAACAAAAGAAGTTCATTCCTTGTTCATACTATATGGCTACTGAGGGTTGGCTGTGGCTCTACTCCACACAGTCTTTACTTCGGTGTCCAGGGTGATCTGTAACATTGCTGGCCACAGTATTAAAGAGAAAGAGCAAGGCAGAGTTATACTCTGGCTCTTAAAGATCCTGTTTGGAGGTGGCATGTCACTTCTCCCATATCAATGGCCAAAGCAAGACACGTGGCTGTGTATGGGTCCACATACATTTCTTGGAGGACCACTAATTTGGGTGACCTTTAGTCAGTCAGTTTTACCATGAGACACTGATCCCTTAGCCACAGGGTTGATGGGCAGAAGCTGGGGTGACCAGAACCCTCTAAAGATCATCTTTGGTCACAAGTAACATTTCATGTTTCCCCCAGTGTGCTTTATCTATTTCTGCACCATGAACTAAAACCAATTGGGAATCTTGACATTGATGTCTCACCTAATTCCCCCAAGAATCAGGGCACTAGGGCACTATTAGGAGGAGCCCCAATCTAGTCAGTAATACAAAGGCAGGACTGGAATTTTGGATTTTAGCCTCCATACCCAAGGTTTTGTTGGCTCTAATAAAGGAAGCTCTGAATAGGTCAGCAAAATCTGTGACCTGGGGAGCCAGAGCACTTCCCTTCAGCTCCACTGGCATCTGTATACGTCTTCTCCTGGCTTGAACCGGCTCATTGACAGAGCCAGCAGTGACTGCACAGGCTCAGAGATAACCAAGGAGAGTGTTGAGCACATACATGCTACAGACTTATTTTTTCTTATTATTAAGGCTCTGGAGACAAGAACATGACAACATTTTGGCAGCTGGGACTGTAGCCATGTGTGGGGAGAAAGTGATTTGCATGAGCTATGCAAAACCACCTGGTTTATTGCAACTGACGCTGAACAAGTTAAATGAATCAAATCCCCAGTTGGATACCAGAAGAAGCTGACTTATACACACACACACACACACACACACACACACACACACCAGGGAGCCCTGCAAGAAAAAAAGAACACCACAACTACCTAACACTCAAGTTCTATACAAATAAACTACTAAGGAACCTCTTGTCCTCTTGCTGTCACTCCCTGGCCTTGATTTTCCTGAGCTTGTCTGAATCTTCTTACCCTGGCAGCTCTGTGACTGGGCTTCCCCTCCCTGGGCCCAACCACCCTTCTATGGGCTCTCTGGAAGGATGTGCTCAGTGATGCAAAGAAGCCCCAGGAATGCAAGTGCTTGTCTTTTAACCATCGGCAATGAGAACATTCCACCAACCTTCCTGATTGCAGAATCCTGGGTCCCACTGTGGACTATCACCAAATCCCTGGCAGATTCTTCTGCAAACTGAAGTTTCCAAACCATAGCCTCAGATTGCCAAATGCTGCTTATGCATCTGACAGACCCTTGCAACCCCTCAGCTTCCCAGGATTTCTGCTCTCTCCTTGCCAAGTACTCCAGTGAAGACATATCCCAGCGATGTTTTTCTTTACTGGAAAGGCCATCACCAGAGTGGGTTACAGGCTGACATAGGCTGGGAGAGACAGGGCTGTGTGTCAGAGGATTAGAAAAGAGAGACCATGGTTGGCAAAGTCATAGGGAAAGAGCACTTGGTAGGAAACTTAAGACTTGATTTCAAGACTGGGTTCAGTTACTAATCTTGATAATTCTGAGTTTACTTGGGCTCTTTCATTCTTTTATTCACTGAACAAGCATATATTAAGCGCTTACCACATGTCAATTCAATATTGGCAGCTGGGGGTTGAGTAGTTATGGTAGCCAGACTTCAAGATGGCCCCCAGTGATCCCAGTTTTCTTTTTTTTTTAATTTATTTATTTTAAGAAAGAGATAGCTGGGGAGGGGCAGAGAGAGGGAGAGAGAGAGTCCTAAGCAGGCCCTGCACCACAAGTGCAGAGCCTGATGTTGGGCTTGAACCCACAAACCATGAGATCATGACCTGAGCTGATGTTGGATAATTAACTGACTGAGCTACCCAGGTGCCTCCCCAACCCTGTTTTCTGATAGTCCTCAGAAACTATCAGAGGTCCTGAGGTCCTCTCCCGCAGTGAATAGGAATGACCTGTGTAAACAATAGGATATTGTAAAGATGACAGTCTGTGACTTTTATGGCTAAGTCAGAAAGACATAGAGGCATCTGCTTTGCTTTCTTTTGGATTGCTCACCCTTGGGGAAGCCGGCTGCCATACTGTATAGGATGCTCAAGCAGCTTGGGGAGACCCATGTGGGAAGAAACTGAGGCCTCCTACCAACAACCGGCACCTTATGAGTGAACCATTTTGGAGTAACTCCTTCAGTGTCAGCCAAGCCTTCAGAGAGCTGCAACCCATCGGACATCTTGATTGCAATGTCATGAAAGACTTCAGTCCAGAACCACCCATCAAGCTGCTTCATAATTCCTGACCCATAGAAACTGTGGATAGTGAGTGTTTATTATTTTAAGCTACTCTGTTCTGCAGTACTTTGTTAAGCAGGGATAGAGAGCTAATACAGTAGTGAGCTGGAAATTCAAGATGTACCCTGTTATACCCTCCGGAAGATTATAGTCTAGTGGGGTGGAGATGAGGAGGAAGGATAGACAAAAATAAACCAAGTGAATAAGTATAAATAATAGTAAGTACGATGAAAGAAACAAGTAGGGTATTGCACTGAGATAAATTACATGATGGGCCAGCTCTGCTCGGTAGCGTGGGCAGGGAGCGGCTCCCCAAAAAGCTGCCACTGTACCAGACCCTGAGGTGCCATTCTACACTCCCTGTGGTGCCATTCTGCACCCCAGAAGCTCCTCTTTGAGGATGACAGAGCATCCCTGCCTGCCCTTGACTCCTCATCTCTTTTTTTATCGTGCAAACTTTTTAATTTACAGAAAACTTTAACAGTCTTCATGGCCTTAAATGTGGCACATACCACATTAGCATTAGCATTACACTTCATTCCTTAAAGATGTGCTTATCTTCACTTGAGCTGTCGGCCACCTTCCAGTTTCTGTCCCAGTCTACTCTTGTTTCCCTTCACCATGTACACGAAGTAGGCAAGGGTCTCTTTTTCATTCATGGGTATGTTCCTGAAGTATCAGCTGACAGTTTCTGCTAACTGGCCCCTATTGAATTATGGTCTACTCTGCAACTTGTGGTATCGTTTATAGCAAGGTCAAGAAGTAAACTTCTACCTTGTTTAAACCATGGTTGGAGGGGGGTCTCTTGGTTGTACCAGTTTAGCTGTTCCTCCACCTTGTACACAGGGACCAGCACCATCATATGGGGTCTTGGAGGCCATGGCTTGGAGTTGGCCCTTTATATTGACAGCATCGGGAGTCTTTGGCCGGGTTTTAAGCAGTAAAGCAAAATGATCTCATTTATTCTTTGCAAAGTTCACTCTGCTTATTCCCCAGGTCTGTGCTCTCCAAGTCTCAGGTTTCTAATTTGTAAAACAGGAGTCTGAGATAGAATTTTCCACCCTGCTTATCCCCACAAAAGGCTCTCCTTTCCAGGCTAAACATTTCAGTTCTTTCCACTGTCTTTAACACAGTTTGGCCTCTTCACAAGCTTGGCTATTCTCTGTGCAATTTACATGTAGTAGTGTCCTCTGGAATTGGGGCACTTCAAATACAGCCCAACACTCTGTCCATGGTCCGTCCAACCTAGGGTAGAGTAGGGCTGCCCATCCCCTAAGATCAGTTCTGACATGTGTTAATAGTCATGGTTTCACTGCAGAAGCTCTCTGCTGCTGCTCTGAAGGTGAATTGTATGAAGTTACTCTTTGCCACTCTGCGGCTGTTCCCCCTAACACCCCCTTCCCCTCCATCACACATTCTCTCTGAAGCTGGCAACACCAGGACAGAAAAGACGAGGGGGTCCTTGCAGGGCACCTCCTCTGAGATGACCTTGGGGCAAGAGATGGCCTAATCGGGATTCCAGGCACCATCTCTGCAAGAGTGGCTCGTTCTTTTGAAAAGTGGCTACAGAGATGAACAGTGCATTAGAAACATTGAGGACTTGAATCTTAGTTCCAAAGAGAATGATCTGAGAATGGCGCTGCAGATGGGTCTGAAACCTGATGGGGAGTTCTCATGCAAAGGATCGGTTCTGCCTGGAGTTCAGAGAAAAGATCACACTAGCTAATTTAGATAGGAATGATAACTGTCCAACTGGGGTAACAGATAAGTGCTTCCAGAAACAGCCTCTTTAGGCAATGAAGCCTCAGATGGCCGCCTTCAGAGCGAAGGGGGAAATGGTAGAAGACAGAGAAGAATTTAGGTCAGCCAGAATGGGGCCCCAAAAAGTCAAGTTCAGAAATAATTTAACAGATAGGGATCCAAAGAATATGTGGTTTGCCTGACAAATGACATTCACTTTGAAAGTGAAAATGAAATTGGGGAAAGCAAAATTGCTGCATAATGGGTCCCGGAGATTGAAGAGAAATGATACCAGGGGAGAAAGGAGTTGTAAAACCTTCCTAGTTAAGCATGAAATTGGAATGAATGAATTTTGGTCCATAAAGGGTCAGGTGAAGATCGCACAGATAATGGCTTAATCCCGAGCAGCTCCAAACGGTGTTCATTAGCAGAGGATCTCAAGCACTTGACAAGCGAGCCTGACCAGGCTCATGCTGCCTTCTCTCCAGACTGCTCATTCTGGGTGGACCTCTTTAACAGAGCAGGACCACTTAATTCAACAGTTAAGCCAAAGAACAATGGAAAAAGACTTCTACCCTGAATGTCAAGGGGCCTCGAAAGAGCTGGATGGTGTGTGAGGGGGAAAAGATGATGCATGTTGAAACCAAAGAAGCACTGTGGGGCTGGCAGAATCTCATCCTTGCAAATAATGATCCTTGGCCACCTAGCAAAAGGCACATGGACTACTGCCTAGGGACATCTGGGCTTTGTTCCTGGCCTAATGAACGGACTCTCTGTGAGATCGTTAGACCAGACACTTCATCTCTGTGAGACTCCTTTTATCCACTTCCAGGACAAGCATAATCATATCTATTGACCCCCTTCTCCTTCACAGAAATAGAGGTTTGCACAGTGTGCTCATCAGCATTGACTCCTCATTAACCTTCACAGTAGCTCCACAGGGGGCATGATTGCCTCCATCATATGGATGACCAACTGAGGCTCAGAAATGTTAAATGTCTTGTCCAAGGTACAAACCTAAGCAGAAGAACCAAGACTAGAACATAAATAATCCAGTTTCAAATACAGGGCTCTTTCTATGACCCCACAACCATCTACTGAACAAGAAAGAAAATTATGAGTGGTTCTTCTGGGACACGGTAATTATGAGCATTGGGTAAAGAGCATGGGTTTTGGAAGAAGTCAGCTTACATTCGAATTCCAGCTTTGTCATTTTCTAGTGGTGTCGCTCTGTCACACAAGCCTTAGTATCTTTGTGTATAAGGTAGGGATCAAAACAGTGCCTCCGCCATGAGATTGCTGTGAATTCAGTGTCCACAGAGTGTTCGGTGAATCCCATAGCAAGTGCTCAATGAATGGAAGCTTGCTGTCATAGCCAGGCATGGTGCCATGTTTCTGGAAACCTAGATGGGAGAGGGATTAGGAGAGATGGCTCTGAACTCAGATGACATGGGTTTGTATTCTGACTCTGTCATTTATTAGATGAGGGATCTTAAAAGTTGCTTAAGTTTTCTAAGCCTCTGTTTTCCCATCTGTAAAATGGGGTATATAACTACAGGTCTCATATCATTGTGAGAATTAAGTGAGAGATTTGCAAGAGCACCTGGCACAGTGTGGGCACACCAAAATTATTCTCCCTGATAGCATTGTTGCATCATGGCTATTGATTAATGATCAGAAAGAAGGGCTAGCGCCTTATAAAAGTGAAGTTCCAGAAATGAGTACCCATAAAGTGAATTCAGAGTGAAACATGGAATTATTGGGTCCTAGGAGTGTTTCTTCACAGACCTTGAATTATATTTGCATTTTGGCGTCCTCTTAATCCCAGTTTGTTTCCTCTCTCATGCTTTGTAGTGAATACTGTCTCACCACTGTCCATAAGGGCTGCTTGGGATTCTTGGTATCATCCATTGTTTTCATTTTCAACTCAATCCATTAGTTCATCCACTCACTCCTTCCTTTCCTCATACATTCATTCATTCCAGTTCACCCTTCAATTTCAGAGACATTTCTTGTGTATCTCCTTTAGGTCAGGCCTTGTGTATTGGGAAGGCAGCAATGATTCAGACATGGTCATACCACTCCAGAGCCAATAATGTCCTGGAGGACATGAGATATGTGTATAAATGCCAAAATACAAGGGAGATCATTGTGGAGGGATGGTTGGTTAAATTACAGATACACAAAGAGGCAGAGCTCACAGCCTTCTGTAAGGGAAATCATGAGGGAAGGGGCACTGAGCTGCATTTAGGTGGGGAAAGGATGCTCCAAGTGAAGAACCAGCAGTCAGGAAGAGGTGTTGCCTGGCCTCACATGGTGGAGTGATGACCATTTGGCTTTCTGGGCTCTGAGCCTTGCTATGGGTAGCCCTGTCAAGTATGGGGGGAGAGAAAATGGGGGTAAATATTCAGGGAGTGCAAGGAGCAGGGAATCCAGGAGTCAGATAGACATAAGTTCATATCCCATCTCTACTTCACACTTGCTAAATGGCTTTACTTCTTGGAGCCTCAGTGATATGAGGATAATACAGCTTTTCTGACATTAGGGCTATGGGAACTCTGATGGCATAATATATGTGAAAAAAATTCTCTGATAAGACACAGGTGTCTTATTGGAATGGAAAGCAGGATGTCACTTTTATTGCTGACCTATAGGAGTAGGTTCACCAGTAGTGGTACCAGCCCACCATGATGCTGTCCAAGAGTTGGTCTGCAAAGCATCTCATCCTACTTTTCCTGTGGTAACTGACCTGTCACACAGAGTACACACCAGTGGAAACTCTAAATGGTGAAGTCAGCTTTGGAGATGCAAAATGATACTTTCTGCCTGTGTGTTTTCTTCTTTCCCTTCATTTTGGCAGGGAGGAAGCTCTGTGTTTTCTTGCTTCAGCAGAGGTTTGTGATAGAATAGAAAGCAGGAGTGGCCTACGTGAGACTTCCCTTACTGTCTTTGTTTTCCAAAGTCTAAACCCACTGAGAAGACTATGCTGGGTTTTCTTGAGGGAGGGGGCAGAGAGGTAGTGTTATTAAGGAAATCCTGAAAGACAGACCGAAGAAAGGATCTATGGAAATCAGGGAAAGAAAGAGAGGGCAGTGGGCTGCATGAGAATGGGCAGCGACACTTTGATCTGGGTAGGCCTCAGAGGAGAATGGCTGCATGATTTCCAGACCTGATAAATATTATTTTGCCCCAGAAGCAGCACAAGCAATGGACCCAAAGGGACCATGTGCATGTGGACAACGGGTGTCTTAGACTAACAGTATGAACTGATAACTAATGATTCTGGGTGAGAGAGGATCCCAAGTTCCATAGCACTATATAAAATTACAGCACCCTGCCCTCTGAGAGGAGGATTGAAGTTGAATTCTCCACAGCTTGGAGGAGTGGAGACTTAAGATCGTTGATTAAAAGATATCTTTAAAATGTGATATCACGGGGAGCCTGGGTGGCTCAGTCAGTTGAGCGTCTGGCTTAGGCTCAGGTCATGATCTCACGGTTTGTGAGTTTGAGCCCCACGTCGGGCTCCATGCTGACAGCTCAGAGCCTGGAGCCTGCTTCCAATTCTGTGTCTCCCTCTCTCTCTGCTCCTCCCCCACTCATGGCTCTGTCTCTCTCTCTCTCAAAAATAAATAAACATTAAAAAAAATGTGATACCACTTGTAACCTTGCATATGTGAAATGGGAGTAATACTTCCTCAGCTAATATACACAGGTCTACCCATTTTACTTGGAGATGTGTTTGGAGACACTTCATTTGCATAATCTGTTTAGCTGGCTATTTACTTTTTTTTTTTTTTTCATTTTGAAGGATGTTTATTATACACTTGTCCTGCTTCTAATTGTCTTTTATCCAGTAGTTTACAAACATATCATAGAAATCTTTAGATTTAACCTGTGCTAACTACATTGTGATGTTGCCTAATGCTGCTTAATATTCATCAATGATTTCCTTATAGTTTTGACATAAACCTCAGGAGGCCTATGGTTTGTATGGGACAGGGCCTGTTCTGGATTCTCTAACTGCTCCTACACATCTTACTGTCTATTGCCACCCCTTAATAGCCTTATGAGCTGGCTATTTACTTAAAGCAAGGTAAAGCGTATGTGCTCTCTTTGATACATAACTCTCCTACCATGTCGTCACAGCAGAAAGAGCCATGATAACCTGCATTCTGGTAAATGTGCATCGCTGTCTGGTGTTTGGATCACTCAGACCATGAGGGAATTCAGTCACCTGGAACTCACAGAGTTCTATCAACATACAGAGGCTGCTCACAAGAATTCTCAAACTGGCCTGCATCAGGAGTTGATGTGGCACTTCATACGCAATGTTGGCCACTTGAAGAGGTGAATTACCTATGAGTGATAGGGAGTACCAAAATAATAATGCTATCTGCATCACTGAACTAATAATGCTATATCAATCATGTTCAATCCTTATAGAAATATCTGCAACAGGACAAAAGCAGAAATTTAAATAAGCTGTTCAAAGATATAAAAGTAGACTCTTAAGGGCTGATCTGCTAGCATATGACTTTTTTGCAGATCTTCTTGGCTTGAGCTACTTTTGATCTTCATGATGCATAAACATAAAGTTCTCTTTGTTTTATGTCATATCTGGTAGGTGGACAGGATTGGTTGGAGGGTTTGAAGAAGCTAGCCAGAATTTGCTTTTCCCAAACCTCACCTCAGAGTTCAATACTTAAGCACTCAAAGTACATCTTCCCAACTGGATAAAACTTCTTAAAATAATAGTCTTCAATGATGTTGATCAATGACATGGGCCTCCTGCTAGTTAGATGCCAGAGATCGCTTCTCAATTTCTATTTCTTTCTCTCTGAAAAACCCTAGAAGTCCCTACATACATCCCAGTCAAATTATCCTGGCTAAAAATATCTCCCTGTTCAAGGCTTCTTCACACCTGATGGTCAGCTAACTGTTGCAGTCCGTCCCGTGGCAGACCCAGTCCTTCCTCACCCAGTCTCAGTGAGAGAAGGAAAAATACTAGACCAGATTGTGTCCTAGTCACTTACATGTCTGAGCCTCAGCTAGGTGGACAATAGCACTGCTAAAAGATGATAGAGAATTCAGGAGCAGAGTAGATATGATGGGGAAGAGACTGCACAAAGTCTTGAGTATGTTGAGGTCTGGAGAGATATCCAGGCAGAGGTTTCTGTGTTTATTTGGGTGTAAGGATCTGACATTCAAGGGAGAGGTCTTGGCTGGAGACAGATTTAGGAGTCATGATATAGGCACAGATTCAGTAGAAGCCATGCAAGTGGGTACCATGACCCAAGAAAAGGGTATAAATTAAGAATAAAAGGGGGTGTAGGACAAAGTCTCAGGAATACCAAAATTTCAAGAGAGAATAAAGGTAAAGGGCCCAAGGGTATCTACCAGCAAGGATGAGTATAGAGGAAAAAAAAACAAACCCATGGTGAGTGCTAGATCAGAAGAAAAGGAAGAGGGTTCTGAGAAGGATGTGTTCAACCTTCTCAAATGCTTCAGTTTAACCAACTAAGGCTAAGAACTGAAAGTTCACTGGGTTTAACAAATAGGAGGTAACTTTAAAGGTGGAGTGATAAAAGATAAAATCAGGTTGGTGAAATGAGTACCATTTCAGGAAGATTATGATAGAATGCAAGGGTAGGAGAATTTGCTTTCAAAGAAGTTTTCCTTCCTAAGGGACCACAAGTGAGGAAATAACAATAGGTGAAAATATAGTTAATTTTGGAAGTGAATGGGAAGGGATCTGGAGGGAATTTATATATGGTGACCTTTACCATATGAAGTGAGAGATAATTGGGGTTGTGGGAGAACAGATGTAGCACAGGTCTTGAAAAGGGCAGTGATGATTTGGATCAGGTTTGTAAAGAATGGGAGACAAGAAAGAATAAAATATTGATTTTAAAGACATTAATTAATTTAAAAGATTGATTGATGGATGATTTTTTTAGGTCAAGATTTTAGATGTAGATGTTGGCAGGCCATACATACATCCGAGTTCCAAGAATGGAAGAGAAGGCTATGGAAATAGGTAAAGCAAGACTCTGGAGGATGAGATGCTATAAGAATCCTTCAACAGATCTTGAGGGCATCTGAGATGGCAACAGGGATTGGGGTGAAGAGTAAGGCTTTGAACCAGTGCCAATGTTCAGCACATGTTGAGTGAGTATCTACTTCATGCCAGGCACTGGATGCTGTGGTACCCAGTAAGCATAAGGGATGAATTTGAATGTAGTCAATGTGTAAAATGGGTGGGAGTTGAAGACAATGGTGTAGCCTAGTAGTGTGACCATGGAGACAGGAGGGTCTTTAAATCACATGGGAATGGAAGTTGCTATGAATGGCAGAGGACTAGGAGAATACTAACCCTCTGGGTTGTAGGCTGTGTGTGTTAAGGGCATAGTGGTGAGGATTGTGGGCAGATGAACAGCCTCCCCTAGAGAAGGCTGCAGAGAAGCAGAATCATTAGGGACACACCACGTGCCTAGCCATGTGTTAACTGCTTGAATAACGACAGCATTTGGCCCTACTCTGAGGGTCCCTGGAACCTTTTTGAGCGCCCATCTGTGCTGCCAGACCTTGATGGGTTTACTGTTTCTCTCTGCTCTGTTGGCTAAGCCCTGCTCACACAGGGATAATGAAGGTCTCATTTGCCTCCAACAATATGGTGCCTTTCTGCATAATTTACATGTTTTCTTCAAGGCTCAGACACTAAGTAATGAGGTAACAAATTCTGGTGTGGGGTCTTGCTACTGATACATGGAAACCCAGACTCCGTACCTTTACTCTTCCGTGGCACCTTCTAGCACAAGTCTGCAGTCTGGAAAAGTGTCTCTCTCTCTCTCTTGGTCTTGGCAGACACCTGTTAAAGAGAAAACTTGGACTTCTCAGGATGACTGGCTGCATCTAAGTGTTACCTATATGTCACTGTCACCTCCTGAAATTCAGCTGCAGTCAGTAGATTTATAAATACTTCTCTAAGATTGGATTTTGTTTCCAATTTGTAAGAACATTAACGACCACTTACGGAGCACTTATAGGTGTCAACCACTGTGCTAAAGATTTACATGAACTTTTTGTTTAATCTGCACAGCAGCCAATGAAATAGGTGTGTATTTCCTATTTTCTTTCTTTTTTCTTTTTAAAGGAGGTAATTGAGGCTTAGAGAAAAATCAGTTGTCCCTGGGCACAGCTCCTCACAGTGACAAGATCACATCAGAGCCAGCCCTCTTAGCCACTGCCACACCTCTTCCTCAGGTTTTCTATTTCTGCCATCATTTGGCATCAGCATATTAATAGCGTATGAGTCTGTGCTAGACCCCCTGGGAGGAGACCCTAAAGAGTTGAGGATTACTGGAAAGCAATGTAAGGCAGAGTAGAGGTCTCTGAAGCAGGGACTGGGACAGGAGCCAGCCCAGAAAGGACTGTGTTGGCCACACTCAGTAGTTTGGACTATGACCTGCAGGCTTTGGGGAGACATTTGAGAATTTCCAGTAGTGAAGTGAACATTATGCAAATACTCACTACTCACCTCCTGCATATTCATGAGGATGACTACATAAGGAATAAGGGAGGCATGCCAGACACCTAGAATTTAATGACTCTCAGAGTGACTGTGGTCTAGTTGCCTGGCTTGCCTCATCCTAGTCCAGATCCTGGAGGGTGCTTTGGGAGAGTAAAGGATAGATGTAACTCGGATTTCCACCCTTAGGTCGTGATGAACAAAGGGGAGAGGAGAAGAGTAGAGAGAGTTACAGTTAGCCCTTACACAGGGCACTGACTGAAGGAGTGACTTAAGGAGTATTAGACATTGTCAGCATTCCTGTGGCAGAAGGGGAGAACTTAACCATGCCCATGTCCTGCTACCATCACTCTCAATTGAACTCAACACTAGGTATTCCTGACAGATTCTGCAAGTCTTCTTAAATGAGTAATGGGGTTCTACTAAATCTCTTTGCTTTTTCTTGTTGACTGGATACCAGCCTCTGGTACACAGGACCTGGAGGCGAGTTCTGGGAATTCCTACAATATGGGGTCATCTTTGATCACCCAGAACTCACTAGGATTCAAAGTCAAGCGGGGTAAGAGCTCGACTGCTTGGGATGAGTGTAGAATGGTAGAGCATCCCCCATAATTTTCTAAGTGTTAGAACCTGAGATTGGGGATCCTTCCAGTCTTCCCATTCTTTTGAGTGAGTCTCTGAGTTCAAAATCCAACTCATTGCTCTTTAGGAATTATGGGCACCTTTGCCCCCAAATAAAGAGCAGCTGTCATTCCAGGCTACTTCTTCCTGCATGCTTTGAACCCTGACAATTACTCATAGTTTAGCCTCGTGTTGTTAAAATGTAGTGGAAATTACATGTCTAAAGAGCAAAAGTATATTTAGCTCCCAGAGGTAAGGGGACACTACTGGCACAACACAGGAAGTGACTGTACAGTAAAATGCGAAATGCAGTCCGCGCAGACCCTGCTCTGTAAAGGTTAAGGTGGAGAGATGGGGAAGGCTTCGCCATTATCAGCTCTAAGAGTGAACAGCCAGTTCATTAGGGACTCTGGAGAATGTTCACCCACACTGGGACATCAAACGCGGTGGGCTTGGGATTCTCTCAGGAAAAGAGAAGACTTCTGCTTTCAGTTTTGATTGTCAACTAGTTGATGGAAGACAGTACGGTGCAGTGGAGAGGGCATGGGTCTGGAAGATGGAGACTTGGTTCAAGCCTAGCTCTGTTATCATCCCAGGACAAGTGACTTGGCTTCTCTGGGTCCTGATTTTTCTCCCCTTCAAAATGACTAGATGACCACTCATGTTGCTTCCAGTTCACAGATTTCCCATTCTCTGAATGCCCAGGAAAAAAAGAAAACGTCACCCCATCTGGTTCCCACTTCTAGAGGATGAATGGTGGAGCTGTCTGTATCTCTTCAGGGACAGATGGTAGGCGGGTATCTGTTTCCGTATTTGGTGTGATGGGAGAGGAGGAGGGAAAGAAGATAATGATGTTTGAGCCAACCTATTCAGGCCTGCCGCCTCCTCACCCAGCCTCCCTCACCCACTGTTCGTTTTGTGTGCTGAGGGGACCCCTCAGCATCTGGAACTTGACCGACCCTCCTCCCTGTGATTGGCTGTTTCCAGGGTTATTCCCCAGAGAAGCCTACCTGTTGGAGGAATCTGTTTTTGATGATGTTTTCAACTGTTGCTCTCACAGTCCTCAGTCCTAGAGGGTCTTCGTTGAAGCCAACCGAGCATGCAGCACTTCAAAAGAAATGTTGCCACATGTAAGATATTTAATACTGAAAATCCCCTCTCTGAGCACAGCTTGTCTTCCACTTCACTCTCAGTCTGCAGTGTAGAGTAATAAAAAGAGGCAGGGACTTTGGAACACAGTGGAGATGCGAGTCCCTGGGCAGTGGCTACCTCCCAGAGCCTCTGTTTTCTTATTAATCCAGAAAAGGTAAGAGTATACCCCTGGAGGGTAGATGGAAGAATTTAAAGAGGGGATGTGTGAGAAACACCCAGCGGCTTAGAAGGAACATGTGGATTCCTTCCTTTTCCCCTGTAGTGGCTGCTTAGCTGAGTCCCCAACATCTATTTCACTCCAGATGGTGTCAACCATGAGAATTCCTACCCTCTGCTGTGTTTGGTTGAGTTATGGGCAAGATGAGAGGAAGTCTTTTGGACAGTTTTGGGGGGAAAGTTTCCTTCTTTCTGATAAGAGACGCAAGAAAGAGACAATCCCCATTTCCTCTGGATAATGTGCTCTCTGAAGCTGACCTCTGCAGTTCCTGTAGTTATTTAGCTACTGGCCACAGGATGAGCTAATATTTAGAGAAGGTCAGAGTCTATAGGTTGTAAGATCATCTGGTGATGCCCTGCCTATGGACTTCTTGTTATGTGGGTTAACTCATATATTCCCTTGTCATTTAAACTAATTGATTACAGTTTTCTGTTTCTTGTAGCCAAAGGCATACAAATTATTAAGCACCTCATGAGCTCCTACTCTTGAAATCATTAATCTGTCATATTCTCATGATCCATCCCAATGTCCTTCTGCCAGTCTCCTTGCTTTATAGCCCAGTCAGGGCTCCAGAGTCAGCTGTTCCAATAGTAGGATACTTCCTGCCAACCATGATGTGTTGCCATTTGGCCGTTTCTACCTAAACAGTCCTGGTGTTGGTCCTTTGCCTCCAGTCTGCAGGGCTGCACAGTATTGCTGAAGAAGTATAAAATGACACCCGGTGGCCATATTATAGGCCCATGCTCTCTTCCTTCCTGAGGCCTTAGCTGCTGCTCCCTCCAGTCAATCTAGAGTCTTTGCTATTTGCACCTCCACACAATTACTCATGCTGTTCCTGCCAGCTAATATGCCCTTACACTCTCTCTCCCCTAGAGCAATCTTTCCTGTCCTTGCAGGTGAATCCCAAATCTCCACAATGAGATGCAAATGACACCTCCTCTGAACCCCTACAACAGCATATCTCTCTTCAAATCCACGTCAGCCTCCTAATACAGATATTCGTCCATTTCTTTCACACTCCCTCATAGACCCTGATCTCCTTAGGCATATTTTGTTAAAATAAAGAGGCACACAACTATCAATTAAGAATGAAGCAAAGAATAAAGGCCAAGTATACAGGTTTTAAGTCAGCCAGGCTCCAGTTTGAAGATGGGCCATGCCACTTCATAGCCAAAGGAAATAGGGAAAATTATTCAACTCTGTGCCACAATTTTTATCTGAGGATAGAACTAATAATACCTACCTAAGGAAATTGAGAGGATTGTATGAGATAATTTTGAATTTTTTTTTAACGTTTATTTATTTTTGAGACAGAGAGAGACAGAGCATGAACGGGGGAGGGTCAGAGAGAGAGGGAGACACAGAATCTGAAACAGGCTCCAGGCTCTGAGCTGTCAGCACAGAGCCCGACGCGAGGCTCGAACTCACGGACCGCGAGATCATGACTTGAGCCAAAGTCGGACGCTCAACCGACTGAGCCACCCAGGTGCCCCTGTATGAGGAAAAAATTCCAGGCATGTAGTAGGCCCTCAATATTACTTTAATTTCTTTCTTTTCACCATAAATTGGAAAGAATGTGTCTTTGTTGCTGTTAGCCAAATGTGTATATGTGTATGTGTCTGTGTGTGTGTGTACACAAATCCTTTCTCTGTGGATATCAAGCGATCTGTAATATTATAAAATTGAATTCATTTTGGCAACATTCAAATAAAAATCAAGTGCTTTTATGCCCTTTTCCCATCATAGGGAGGTTGACATAAACTCAACATTCAGTGCAAGCCTTCTGCTGGCCAGTCCTGTGCTACGTGAAATGATACATAGATCTACTGAATATGGAACCAGTCTTTTGCCCTCAGATTCCTCATCACAATTCCTTAAACATGTGGAGCGCTTCACAGATAGCAGATGCTTCTGCCTGGTGGATTGCCTCACTCAGATGTTTACACCCTCTTCCTCTCAGATAAAAGTGGAGAGGACTGTAACATTTTAAAAGTCCTTCCTGTTCTTGCACCTGAGTGGTTCTCAAATGTTCATGGGCATAATAATGAGTTGGGGGCTTTTTGCATGGGCATATTCCTAGCCTCACCCTTAGAAATTCTCCGTGGGTAGGCACAGGTGCTGCCTAGGACTTTGCATCTTTAACAGGCATACAGTGTGATCTTGATTTAGGTGAGATGCACTGAGTGCTAGGTTAGGAATGGTGTCAGGGAAGCTGTTTTTCGCAGGAGTGAGCACATTGTGACATCCCGGGCAGGCATGGCTAATAGCCCAGATCCTCACTGGATCTCAGCAGTTGGACCTCAGAGTCTTGCAAGTAACATGGGAACCAGGGATCTTATGCCAGAGGGAGCACCCCTGGGGTATGGAGACTCAAAGGGAAATGGGTTGAAATTAACAAGGTAGAGCTTTGGCACTGGTCCAAGAAACAGGATAAGCTAAAGCTCAAAACTTTTTTGGAGACTGGAATGACCTGTGGACTACCTAGAGATGAGATGGGCAGGTGAGCTTCGTGGGGAAGGTGATCTTAGCTACCAAGGTCTGAAACCATCGGGAAGTTGGACTATGAAAATTTCATAGTTTTCTAATTCAAGTAAAATATTTATTTGTTCATATCCTTTTTAACATCCCTTTTATTTGGTGTAGTTCCTCTTGAAAATTTCAGCCCAGTTTGGGGGAACAGCTCTGGGTGAGGTAGGAATTATATTATGGCCACCATTCATTTCATTGAGTCTCTTTGGGCCAGGCACTTTTGTGTATTTCAATTTTCTCTAATTTTCAGAAGCACACGATAAGGTAAGTGTGAATAGTTTGTTTTTTGGGTGAGGGTCTGAAATTTCAGAGAGGTTAAGCAATTTGCCTAGGACCACACAGCAAAGAAGATGAAACTCACGCGCACAGGCTGTGCCCTTCTTACTGGAGTTTTTCTCGGTGCCTCCTCCCACTCGCACGTTGGAGGCCTTTATCTTTTAGTGACCAGAAAAGACCTCCTAGGACCCATCAATCCATTGCCTTCTGAGACACCTGGCAGAGAAAGTGATTTCTGAAGCAGGAGAAAACCCAGGAAGATTGCTCAGTTCCTGTGAGTGCTGCTTCCCAGCTGGGAATGACAGTTAATCTTGAAAATCAATTCAGTGCCTGCTCTCGCGTCAGACACTCCCCAGGGCAGGCCACAGCTCCTCTCACTGCTGTTAAACAGCACAAAAAGTGGTTGCCAGCATGAGGAGGTCAGGGGCAACTGTGTGCTGGGCTTGAGGTTGTGCACAGAGCAGTTGCTGTGGGGCTAGTAGATAGCACCTTCGGCCTCAGGGGCAGATAGGAAAGGTGTGGACGAGAAGGGATTCTGGCCTCTTCTGCCTGAGAATGAGCAGAGTCAGCTCACAGGGGCAACCCATGTCTCTCCAACAGCATAGGCCTCAGCCCTTTGGCTTTGTGGCAGAGCTACCCTTCTCTGAATGCTTTCAGGACTGTGGCCCTGGGTCTTCCCAGACCTCTCCAAAAGTGGACAAGGCTGACCCATGGGTGATAACCCAGCAGGGACTCAGGGCCCCCTGTGTGTGGCTAGGAGGCTTCTGACATCTCACATTCATGTCTTCTCTAAGCTGCAGTTATGCCACACTGCTCCAAGACTAATGGCCTATGCCAGATTATGCTAGAAGCTTCTCCCAGATTCTGGAAGGCAGCCAGGTAGTACTACTTTCCAAAAGAATCAGTGCTCCTTCATGAAGACGTGAAATGGGAAGCCAGTAGCATCCCCCAATGGGACAAGTTACCACATTAATTTTAGAGCTGTGGCATTCATCTTAAAGCATTTTACCTGCAAGATCACAGCTCTGGGAGAAACGTTGTCCCCATTTTACGGAAGAAGGTGATATTCAAAGACTTTAACAGGGATTGAAATGGTAGAAGGCAACTTCAAATACATATCTTCTGACTACAGAGATCTGCTTTCGATGGTTACCCCCTGCTACGTGATTCTATATACATCAGACTCAGTATCTTCTCTTTGGTGGATGTTGTCTTTGTGAATTAGAGGTAATTATGATAATAGTAATGTGCATATTGGGGGGCTGTGAGGAGTCGCACAGACATAGACGTGAAAGTGCATTGTAAAGAAACAGTGCAGTGCAAGGAAATGAATATTGTTATTCAAACTCCTTCCACCTCATCTTCTCTTCCCCTTCAAATACATCCTCAGCAGTAACCCTCCTGCCTGCCTCTTCCTACCAGGTTTATCACCTGAGTGAATAGAGTGAGAACCACCATCTGGGGCTGTGCAGTGGGGATTGCTATCAATAGTTTGCAAACAAGTAAGCTGACGTTTAGCGAAATGTCTTTTTTGGGCTAATCAGCCCAGTGTTTGGTGGAACCCGCATTCTCTCTGCCTCCTGCTGTGACCACACAGAATCCCAGGACAGCAGGAATGGAGCCTGGACTCTGGAACTCAGAGTTCATCCCCGGGAGAGCCCTCACTCACCACTCTACCTCACCTCTCCGTTTTGGTGACCTCTGGGCCTCTCATACCCTGAGGGTTCTAGAGGGAGAGCCACCTCAGGTATGGTCACGTCTTATTTATACACATCGCCATCTCCCCAGTGGCTCTATGGCAGGGAGAATGGAGATATTCTTACCATGTGAGGCCCAGGAATGGAGTTATATGAGGGCTGTTTCGCTGAATGGCACAGTGGGGCCCACCAAAATGTCTTCACATATGGGTTGGGCAGCAGCGTTTGGTTGCTGGAGCCCTGGTGCCATGCTTCTCAAAGTCCATGGGGAGGAGGATGGTTTCTCAAAGCCCTCATCTGAGAATCTCAGCCACCTTAGAGGGAAAAACCTCACAGGCCTTAACCTTCTAGAAATCTGGAATGATGGAGAGAACTGGACACTGGGCTCCAAGCTAGGGAATCTAGATTTTAGGGTTGAGTGAAGTTTCTGGGGAGAAGGTGCACTTCTCCGAGCTACAGTTTTCTCATCTGAAAAATGAGTATTTCTGATTCATTAATTCGGAAAGTTTGTAATAAGCAATGAGCAAGTGCAGTTCTAGGTATGGGGGCACAATGGTGAATGAGATAGATGAGGTCTTGGAGGCTGATAATAACTCGGGGCTAATACAACAGTGAAGGGGGCAGATGACTTATAAAAAATTAGACAAGAAGAATGTTATATAGTGATGAGCACTATGAAGAGAAATAACAGCACAATGTGATGACTTAGGGGCTACTTTAGATTGGGGTGGGTTAGGGATGACTTCTCTGAACAGGTGACATTTGAATGAGGTCACAATGACAAGAATGAACCATCCATGCCAAGATCCGAAGCTGGGCAGTGAGAAAATAGAAGGAATGTTGCAGGCAGAGGGCACGGCCTGGGCACAGGCCCAGAAGTAGACACATTTGGGTGGAGTCAGGCTGTTGGAGCCCAGTATGGTGAGAGAAGAAAGCTTAGAGGAAAGTGGTAGATGAGAAAGAAAGCCAGTAGGGGCCAGATCCTCTTGGGTCTCACAGGCCCTGGTAAGAAACTTCTGTCTCATTTCTGTGTGATGGAAAGCCAGAGGGTTTTAAGCAGGAGATGGGCCTGGCCTTGGAAATGGAAATGGCAGTATCTCTCTGGCTGCTGTTGCAGAATAGCGTTGGAGGGCCAAGTGTAGAAGCCTGGAGACCAGTCTGTGGCTGTTCATTGCAGTAGTTTGGGCAATTACAGTGCCTTCATCTATGGTGGAGGTAAAGAGAGACGTCAGATTCAAATGTATTTTGTAGGGCTGGCGGAATTTGACAAGGGATTGGATGAGAGGCAGTGGGAGAGAATCCAGAATGGTACCTGGTTTTAGGAACTACCTCATAGTCATCTGATGAGGATTGACCTAGATAATGGATGAACAGCGCTTAGCACAGTGCCAGGAACTTAGCAAAGGGTCAGTGCATTTTGATCTTCTTCATTATTTCTAGTCCTGGCTCTGTCCTGGCTCTGATGTTCAGTTGAACTTTGAGTAAGTGCCTCCCTGGTCCTCAGTTTCTGCATGTATACAGTATGGCAGACCATGTATTCATTCATCCATCCACAAATATTTATTAGACATCTATGATACAGTAGGCTTTATGCTGGACACCAGGGATACAGGATGAAAAAGACCGAACAGGGTCTGCCCTGGGACAGCTCGCAGTAGAGTAGAGAAGAAGCAGTTACAAGTCCTTGGGAGGGTCAGGAAGGAGCCAAAGGTAGGCAGGCCTTGCCCAGGTATGTGTCCAGGGAAGGCTTCCTGTATGGAATGACATTTAACTGGAGGTCACAAGAATGAGTAGGAGTTGGCAAGGGGCGAGATGGGAATGGGTGAAGTGGCATGGAGTGAGCTGGGAAAGGGGAAGTGTCAGGGTAGCAGCGTGAATGAAGTACTTGAAGATGAACGAGCATGACGCTCTCCGTTGCCAATATTCTAAGTGCATTACTGCCCAAACATCTCATATTTGAAAAACCATGGAAAGAGGGGGCACCAGGACCCATCAAATGCAGATGGGGGCATTTTCAAATTATCTGGACAACCCAGGGTTTGTTTACATTTTTTAAAAGGTTAGCTACGAACAGTGAATGCTTGCTGGTCCTTTTGGGAAGATCTGACCTCTAGTTTTATGTTGCTTAATTCCTTTGCTAAGATAGTTTATCAGAGGTTCTTAAAAAAATTTTTTTTAATGTTTATTTATGTTTGAGAGACAGAGATAGAGCACAAGAGGGGCAGAGATAGAGGGAGACACAGAATCTGAAGCGGGCTCCAGGCTCTGAGCTGTCATCACAGAGCCCGACGCGGGGCTCGAACTCATGAACTGTGAGATCATGACCTGAGATGAAGTCGGACGCTTAACCAACTGAGCCACCCAAGCACCCCAGTTTATCAGAGGTTCTTAAATGTGGCTTCACATTGGCATTACTAGGAGAAACGTCAGAGAAAATGCTATTTCCAGGCCCTACTCTCAGCATTCTGATTCATAACCTGTTCCTGATGTGCATCCATGGTTGGATATACTAATGAGGGGACTATACTCTATTGGTTCTGGAACATGTTCTGAGTTCTGTCTTCGTATACAACTGGACCACCAAAAGTTACTGGGCCATACCCTTGATAATGATATTAGCTTCCTAATGATCAAAAGGTTTGGAATTATGATTGAATATCTTTCCCTTGGTGTTTATTGAGGACAGATTCGAGAAGCAGCCATCTTCAAAATGTCTTTGCATTTGCTGTAAAACTATTTTCAATGGTATCACAGTATTCACTAAATAAATTTGTTTTAGAATTTGTCTTAAAAATTGGTATGCCTTCCCCCGGACAATAAGAATTAAGTAATCTAACATATTTACCTTTTTGCCTTGGCTGTCAGGAAACTCAGAGTCAAATCTGAAGCCTATACAATAACTATACAAACTGCAAGATAGCCTACCTCTTTCTTATGGTTTCAATTCCACGTTTCTAGTTTAATACTATTATCAAGTATATAGGAAGTGTCAACTGTTTCTAAGTCTGAGTAAAGGTATTTCAAAAGCACCAACCTGCACATTTTTCTGGAGTCCATGGAACAATGACAGTCCAAGGCCATAGACATCACTGTTGTTATGATGCAGATAGTAGACACCATCTACTAGTAGAAACCAAACCAAATGCTTGGGAATGGAAGCACTCGTCGGAGTCACATGCAGTTGGATGAAAGGCAAAGCATCCTTTTCCACAATCCCATTAAGAAAGGAAATGGGCGGGGGCGCCTGGGTGGCTCAGTCGGTTGAGCATCCAACTTACGATCAGGTCGTGATCTCACCGCTTGTGAGTTCAAACCCCGCACTGGACTCTGCTGACAGCTCAGAGCCTGGAGCCTGCTTCGGATTCTGTGTCTCCCTTTCTCTCTGCCCCTCCCCCATGCACACTCTGTCTCTCTCTTTCTCAAAAATAAATAAACATTAAAAAAAATTAAAGAAAGGTGATGGGCGTTCCTCACCTGAGTCAGCATTGGTCTCATGAATGTTCCCTCAAAATAAATAAATAAAAGGCAAGAAACGGTGTACACAGTATACAAGCCCTTTCTCTCTCTCTTGATTGTCACAGTGATGCCCCACCCCCCAAAGCAACTATTACAATAGAGCCTCCTTTACAGAGGAGGGAAACAGAGGCTCAGACTGATCCTGCTGCAGATCCAGGAGGTAGCCAACCTGGGGTGTTAGTCTGTCCCCCTTCCTTCTGATGCATTTCTCCGTTCCCTGTAAATGAGCCCAACAGTTCGGTGCCCGCCTCTTCCTTGTAAATAGTGGTCTTCTCCTTCTCCGGGGTGGGGTGGGGGGATTCACCAGGCCCCTTTCTGCTGGCCCTCTCCGGTTCTTCTCACTCACAGACAAGCAGGTCTTTCAACTGCATTTTGATGGCACGCTCCGTTTCCCTCTGTCCATCCAATCTTTTGGATCAACAATCCAATTTAGGTCTTGTCATTCTAAAGTTTTACCCTTATCTCCAATGTATTCCTCTCAGTCTCTCTCTCTCCTCCCTCCCCACCTTCCTATCACACCTGCACCCCATTCTAAGTTTCCAGTAAATGTAAAGGTGCCATGTGAGGATACAGCAAGAAAACCAGGAAGAGGGTTTTCACCAGGATTGAAGTGGCCAGCCTTCAGAACTGTGAGGAATAAATTTCTGTTGTTTAAGCACCCCCACAGAACATAAATAAATAAAAAAGAGAGGATCACATAATAAAACATGCTTGCCTAAGGCTGAGCCCTCAGCAGGGTCTGTAGGAGGTCCAGGAGCCATTAGGAGGGGCTCAAGGATGTGACTGTTACCATGATATTCTTGTCTGGTACACCAGCAATGGGCTAAGCTCTGCAGATAGAGATAAGCTAAGGGAACCCCGGATGTTAAGGAACATAGTCTAGTGGATGTGAGATGCTAGATCATAATTAAGATGAGATCTTCTGTGTGACTGCTATAAACCAGCTGTTAATCAAGACACACACATAAAAAGGCTTAGCAGAAAATTGTTCAAAGTAATCAGAGGTGGGCTGTTTATTGGGACCTTGAGTAGAAACTTAAGTATTAGTTGGAGTAAATTGAATCAAATTGCAGAAAGCGGAGGCAGTTCGAAGGAATTGGGTGTGTGTGCATTCAAAGGAAAGAGGGTAATAAAACTGTAACATAGTTTAGGATTAAGAACAAGGACTTGAGAGTTGGAGACATTGACTCCTGGTTCTGGTGCATCTCAAACTAACTGAGTGACTTTGAACAAGTTACTTAGGTTCTTTGAGCCTTGGTTTCTTCATGGAAAACAAACTGATAATACTTATCTTTGGGGTTATTATAAGGATTAAATGCAAAAATGCATATAGCATACTTAATGCAGAGCTTAGAACATATATACCTAATAAATATTAGCTGTTATTATTATATTAATAATTATAAAGATACATTCATGGCTTCAAAGTGTCCTTGGTTTACAATGCCTGAGAAATCTAGAAAAGGTCAGCCTTTCTCTCTTAGAAAGTCCCTGAGCTGGTGTCCCCTGAGGAACCCTATTTGGGTTCAGAGAGCCAAAGTTTTAGAAACTTTAGGCTTTGAAGTCACATCAGGACTCCCCCCCACCCCGCCTCAGACACAGCACACCCCAAGCCACAGATGTGCCCAACAGCAGGAGCTCAATTAGTGATTACTGAATCAGAAAGTCACAAAGATCTGAAACTTTTATGAAAAAGAGTTGGGCTATAATTCCTCTCCATCAAATGAAGCAGTCCCTTTGAGTTGTGACATCTTACCATTGTATTTTCAGGAAGAGGTCCTCTGGCAGATTGGAGTGGGTGAAAGGTTAAGAGAGGAGAAGGTACTGGTGCAAGATACACCCTTTTCTCTTTAGAGTCTCTTGCAAGAAATTCTTGCATTTGGAATTCCTTGAGACTCTAAATTTAATTTCAAGGAGAAGTCATTTGCCTACATTTACAGTGCGGGACCCTTCTGGATTTCTTCCTGGTAGATTTCTTTACATTTCCTTTTCTCATCAGTTGTAGTTGGCATGTCAGTGGAAAGCACAGAATATTGTCCTACATCATAGACATTATCAGGAAGTTCCAGAGTTTTCTTGGAGGCTGGCATGTAGTAGGCACTAAGAACATATCTGTGGAATGGATAAATTAACGAAGTGCCTTAGAGATCTAATTCAGCTTGCCTATTTTACAGACTGGGAAACTGAAGAAAAAATGAGTCGCATTAATTCATCAGTAACAGAGCTGGTCTAGAGCCCAACATCTCTCCAAGCCTAGACATTGTAATATTATAAAGTCCCAGATTTTAATGACTGTTAGACATAATGAAGAACACAAGAAGTTTTAATGTTGAGTAGGAAATAGACCCTGGCCGCCATTGGCAAACTATATAAGAGGCGTAATTTAGGCACCATATGCAGGAAGATATTTGTTGCTGATGCTCAGCTCTACCATCATAGCCCCAAAACCACCATAGGCAACACATAAATGAATGAGCATGGCTGTGTCCCAATAAAACTTTGGTAACTATGTGAGGTGAAAAGAATTTTTATTTATAGACACTGAAATTTGAATCCCATAATTCACATGTGTCACGAACCGTTATTCTTTGGATATCATCAAGCATTTAAGAAAATGTAAAAACCAGTCTTTGCTCCCAGGCCCTAAAAAACAGGTGGAGGGCTGGATTTGGCCAAGTCCTGATCTATGGCATTAAAAAGAAGAAAATTCTTGCAGAATTTTTGGCAGCTGCAGAGACTGCCTTAGCCCTTCTCTCCCTCTGTGCTTAGGAAGAGTACCGGAAGCACAGGGCAGCAGAGTTCCAAAGCTTCCTGCCATGGTATCTGTTCCTTCCACTTGTTTAGGATCTGTCTTTTCAGGACCAGACTAACTTCTTTCAGAGCGCTTCTGTGAGTTTGCACAGTCGTGAAAACACCAAAATGGCCTATAATGGGGATTGGTTAAATAAGTATTTCTAGACCCATACAACATAATAATAAGCCACCAAAAAACGGATGGTGATGTTGGTTTCTACTGATAGAAAAACGGTTGTTCCTGATTAAGTGATGAAAGTCATTAAACCTGGTGTCTGGTTTAATCCCACCAATGTAAATGTAATGCTACTAAATGCATAGTAAAAATTATAAGCATATATAATATTAGAAGCAAACACAGTGTTTTGTTTTGTTTTTTTCCTTATTCTTCTGTGATTCATTTTTTAAAGTTTTTTTTTCATATTTATTTATTTTGAGAGATAGAGCACGAGTAGGGGAGGGGCAGAGAGAGAGGAAGAGAGAGAATCCCAAACAGGCTCTGAGTGCCATCAGCACAGAGCCTGATGTGGGGCTTGATCTTACACACTGTGACATCATGTCCTGAGCTGAAATCAAAAGTCTGACGCTTAACTGAGCCACCCAGGTGCCCCTCTGTGATTCATAAGGGTGAACTGCATGATAATTTTTAAGTCACATGAAACAGAACCTTAAAACAGAAAAAAGACTGATTCTAGATGAAATCTCTAACTGCTGCCCTTGAAGTGAAGGGCACAAGTGACCAGAGTCACTCAAGTAATGTCATTGGCTTAGACCTTCCTCCTCTGCATGTTTCCCCACACGTGAACCCTTGTGCGGAAGGGGCCAGATGCAGCCATGCACAGCCATTTCTCCACTTGGTTTCTCCTTCTCCTCCCCCTTCTCCTCCTCCTTCCCCTCCTTCTATTAATCTATGAACCTTTCCATTTTACAGACAAGCCTCACTGGGTAGAAGAAGCACTAATAAACTTGCTAATGGATAAATCGATTTCAGCAGCCAAGAGAAGAGTGTGGTTTGTCACTATAGCAAGCTTGCATGCCGTATTGTGGGGGGGAGGTTCAGTGATCTTCTATCTTATGCACATCCAACCCAAATGTTAGATGTAGTTACTCCAAAATATTTGAGTGATATTATTCCTTTTGCCTTTGTATATATTTAAATTGACCGCGGAGGAAAAAAGGAAAACAGCAAAGACATGACTGTTCGTGGACTGCCTACTAGGTGCTGGGAACCTCATCTGTCTTTTTTCATTTACTCCTCACAACAACCCCATTAAGAGGTTAAGAGTCTCTCTTTACAAACAAGGGATGCAAAGCTCAGAGATGCACAGTAATTTGCCCAATGTTACACAGCTAGTCGTGGAGAGGAGCAGGATTAAAAGTACAAGGCCACCTGGCTCTACAGACTATGTGCTTTCAATTAGTGCTGCTTTGCTCAGTTTTACAAAGGTGAACAGGGCTACCTTCTGAAATAGCTCACCAACTTTGCATCCTAGCAATCTGAAAACTGACCTATACTCAGATTTTAAGAGAGACCAGAGAGACCTTGGCCATTCTGTGGTCCAGTGGCTTCATTTTGCAGATGAGAACACTGAGGCTCTAAGAGAGGAAATGGTTTAAGTCCGTACCATCCAGTCAGAGAGCTAGGGCTAGAACGCAGGCCTCCTACCTGCTGTTTCCTTCTGCTTGGTCATGGGATCCTATGTTTCTCAGGTCAGCAAATCAGTCAGGCTCTGTGTGAGATGTCTGGGAGATTCTGAGAGTTCAAACTTAGGAAAGAAACAAAGATGAGTAAGAAAGGTTTTCTGCTCAAGGCACCTGGGTGGTTTAGTCGGTTGAACGTCTGACTCTTAATTTTAGCTCAGGTCATGATCTTACAGTTCGTGAGTTCGAGCCCTGTCAGTGCAGAGCCTGCTTGGGATTCTCTCTCTTCCTCTCTCTCTGCCCCTTGCCCCCCTCAAAATAAATAAATAAACTTTAATATTAAAAAAAAAAAGTAAAGTTGTGGTGCCTGGGTGACTCAGTTGGTTAAGTGTTTGACTTAGGCTCAGGTCATGATCTCGTGGTTCATGGGTTCCAGCCCCACATGAGGCTGTCTGCTGCCATCACAGAGCCTGCTTTGGATCCTCTGTCTCCCTCTCTCTCTGCCCCTCTCCCCTCCCCCCACACTCTCTCTTTCAAAATAAATAAATAAACTTTAATATTAAAAACAAAGTTTTCTGCTCTTAAAGAGCCCCAACAGTCAACTACATGGATATCCCTGGGAAATGAACACCATGCCTAGTGTTACAATAGACCTTGATAAGAAATGCAGTTGCAAGGGAAGGAATTTTGTTTTTTTCTTCCCATGTGTGTGTGTGTGTCCTAAGTGTTCTTTTGGATTTTGAGTTGAAATCTGTTTTGAATAACAAAAACCAATTTTTACGAATGTCCCTAAATTTTACTCCTTGAGATATAAAAGTTGAATTATAGCCAGTCAGCACCTTAGTCCTTTTGCTAAGGTCCATCAGCCTGAAGAAGCAACTTGGGTTCACGGGGGGGGGGGGGGGGGGGGAATAAGCCAACAGTTTCCTGCGGAGCCTTCCCCGAGCGAAATGTTAAGTGTTGAAAATCCTCCTGGCTAGCCAAACTTCTGGCAAGCAAAGAGTTTGTCAACCTGCTTGGGTCCTTGCCAGAAGCTTTTGCCACACAGCCTCACAGCTCTTTCAATAAACCCTCTTAAGGCAGAAGCTTGTGCTGTGTCTCTTGGTACCTTTCTTTTGACAGCACCTGGAGGTCTTTACAAAGAAAAACAGCCTTGAAGCAGGGAACGAGCCTCTGCTGTGCACTGGCCGTGTAATCTTGATCCAATTGTTTTTCTTCTCTG
Source organism: Neofelis nebulosa (assembly GCF_028018385.1). Lineage (NCBI taxonomy): Eukaryota > Metazoa > Chordata > Mammalia > Carnivora > Felidae > Neofelis > Neofelis nebulosa. The sequence continues at coordinate 26,540,264 of NC_080793.1, forward strand.
GGCTTCAGGTTCTCTCTCTGTAAAAGGCACGTATGGAACTATCTCAGGGACAGCAAGTACACGTCATTTCCTCCAGTGGTGCACCGGAATTGGCTTGGACCAGCTCACGAGAGCTGATTATTACGTTTTCAGGAATTTTGTAAGCCAGGTCACAACTCACTGATTGCTTGAAATCAGCCACCAGAATGTTTAAACCATGTAAACTGACAAATGCCACAAGTCGGACATCACCTCCCACCCCCAGCCCCAACTCTGAGAACTAGTTAGTAAACATTTATCAGCATACCATGGCCTTTGTGTCTCTTCAAAACTGTTCTACACCCCTGGCCGACTTTGTTAATCTATTATAGAATTCTGGCCCAACCCTGCCTAGATATGACATAACAGTCTTCCTTTTTTCATTGGGTCATTCATTCCTCCTTCCCTCCCTCCTTCTCTCTCTCCTTCCCTTCTTCTCTCCCTCCCTCCTTCGCTCCCTTCTTTCCCCCTTCTCATCCTCCCTTTTTCCTTCCTTCCTTCCTTCCTTCCAATTCTTTATGCAACAAAGAATCTGTGATGCCTTCATGTGTCAGGAGGTGGGGATAGAGTAATGAACAGAATCTACAAAATTCTTCTTCACATGTTATGTACCTTCTAGGGGAGAGAAACATATCAAACAAGTAAAAAATGAATTAGGAAATAATTTCATATGGCGTAAGTGCTCGAAAGGAAACAAATCCAAGTGTTACAATAGTGCCTAAGGAGAGACTAATTTAGATGTGATCATCAGGGGAGACTTCTCCAAGGAAGTGGCTTTGAGCTGAGACTTGAGTTATAAGAAAACGATGGTTCCTGCACAAAACCAGGGGAAGGGCCTTATGGGAAGAGGGAATGGCAAGGGCCAAGACCCTGAGATGAAAACAAACTTGACTGTGCTTAGGAGCCCACAAGGCTGTGTGACTAGTGTAGAACAAGCAACCATGAAGGTAAAGAGAGATGAGAGAAGCAGGGCCAGATTTGTAGAGTCTTGGGGCACATGGTAATAGTTGGGGATTCATTGCCAAGGAACTAGGAAGTCATTGGAGCAGGAGAGTTCAACCACGACCAGCTGACAGGATTTTCTAAACATGTGTCTGAGGTGAAATTTATGCAACATAAAATTAACCATTTTAAGGTAAGCAATTCAGTGACAGTGCATTCACAATTGTACAGCCAGCACCTCTGTCTAGTTCCAAAACATTTTCATCATCCCCAAAGGGAACCCTGGACCCACGAAGCTCAAGTGATCCACCAGGGGCCTGAAGACCTGGCCAATGTGTTCCTTTCTAATGATGCAGAGACCAGGACTCTGGACCTTATTGCTGCTGGGTTCTTGACCTGATAGCTTTGAATAAACTCATTTATGGTTTCATAATTCCAGAATCATTTTTTTAAAATCTCCTCCATGGAACTCTAGGAACACCTTCAAATTTCTGTAATTGGAAGGGTAGGGTCCATTGTGTAATATTTTTCTTGTGACATTTAATACTCAATATCATTAGTGAGATCAAAAGAATAATATCAAAGAGCACTATAGTATTAGGTATATTTTCCATCAAAGGTCTAGTACCTCCAGGAAGTACATTCCATGAAGGTCCTACCAAAAACAAGCACATCATCCAAATAAATCAGCCCTTCCAGGTAATTCTTGTCCTGCTTGTTTTCTTTTATCCAACATTGAAAAGTAATAGGGAGTCAAATTGAAAAAAAATCCCACAATCTATATAAAGACATTTTTTCTCTGTCTTCTCATTAGCGATAGTCACTAAAACCTATTCATCAAATTAAGGACAAAAAGTCACTGACTCATTAGTGAACAGCTCTGAAAATCCTGGCTTTGGAGTATAGAATATTGATCTGTTTTATTTTTTCCCAGTGTGTCTATTCTTGGAATGGTAATCTCTACAAGTCTCAGTCTTACCTAATTTCTGACGCACTGCTGCAATGGGGAACACAACATTACGGGAGTTGGAGAGTGTGTCATCATTCCTTGATGTGTTCTTACATCTCCCTGAATTTAAGATGATCTAATTCCAAACTGTTGAGAATCCTGCAGCTCTGAGTTATATTGTTCTCCATCCAGGTCTCCCTGATAGAGGGAAGAAAGATATGGATGCTAGTGCAGTTCACCAAGATAAAACAATACATACACACGCACGCACACACACACACACACACACACACATACACATACACACACAGTACAGCATGGGATGAAGAGATTTGGCAGTGGGACATAGATAAATTTTAGACATGCTCAAGGACTATGCCAGTAGAACTTCTAAGCTGAAATGCCTATAGGTGATTGGATCTGGGATTCTAAGTTTGAGGAATGTGGTCTGTGTTGTTAATTTAAATTTTGAAGTCATCAGATTATATATGGTAATTAGAATTACAGGATTATGTGAGATGGACCAGGAAGACAGTATAAAGTGACCATAAGAAGGGATCTAGGACAGAATATCAACATTTAAGAGAAAAAGAAAGAGAAGGTTCAGGATGTCTGAAGGCTTTCTGGGAAAAGGTACACTACAGTCATCTGGGCAATATTACTTTTGTGAAGGAGTACGCATTCCCTCAGACCAGGGAAATCTGCAGAAGCACCAGATAGGACACTCATGGAGAACAATTCCATTAGATGTCCTCTGACCAATTCCAGCTAGCCTCTCTCAAACCTTTCTTCCAGCACAGAACTCTCTTGAACTTCAGATTTGTGTTTTCCAGTGTCTCCTTCATGTCCACAAATACCTTATCCTTCCTTGCAAACTGATCCCTGCTGAAAAATATTTAAGGTTTTTTTTTTTTTTTGAGAGCGAGCGAGAGAGAGACAGAGGCAGCATGTAAGCAGGGGAGGGGCAGAGAGAGTGAGAGAAAATCCCAAACAGGGTTTGGGCTGACAGTGCAGACCCCGACGTGGGGCTCAAACTCACAAACTGTGAGATCATGACCTGAGCTGAGATCAAAAGTTGGATGCTTAACATACTGAGCCACCCAGGCATGCTCCTCTGCTGAAAAATATTTTAAAAGTACAATACCAGGGGTCTGGGACTGATTAAGCAGAGGAGTAAAGAAGAGGAAGTTGACCAAAGAAAGATTTTAACATCCTTTTTAAAAATTGAAGTATAGTTGACATGTAGCACCCTTTAAAATATATTTAAAGATAGAAAAGCTGTATTAAAAAAAAAAAGAAAAGACAAATACCAGATATTCCTAGTATTAGCTATCTATATCTACTATGGGCTTGAGCTCTTAAAGTTGGGAATGTATTATTTCCGTGTCCCAGTGCTTAGAGTAGTGTCTGACACAGATAAGAGCTATAAACAAATGTTGTAGCATTGATTTGAATGCACTTTCAAATGAGGCCAGTGAGACCTTCCCATGAGGATTTACCACAAACATCCCCAAGAGGCCTGAGTCACTTTTGCTTAGGCAATAATTTCGTCAGTCAAATGAGGGAATTGGGTCACATTCTGGGACAAGCAGCATAAAACTCTTCTCAATTGTACCAGACTAGTTTATTATACCTACCTATGGTGGAGACTTTATCACCAGTATCATTATTTCACTTCTACTCAATGTGTGTGTGTGTGTGTGTGTGTGTGTGTGTGTGTTTGTGTGTGTGTATACAATCAAAACCTTGGGTTAGAGCAACTCAATTATCAGTCATTAGTGACTGATTCTGTGTTTAGAAAAGCCATTATGGGGGAGGGGAATGGCAAGTTGTTGTGTAATGGGTACACAGTTTATAGTGTTACAAGATGGAAAGAGTTCTGGATATGGATGGCGGTGATGTTTACACAACACTGTGAATGTGCTTAATGCCCCTGAAACTGTACAGTTACAAATGGTTAAGGTGGTAAAATTTTATTATATGTATTTTGCCACAATTAAAGATAATAATCTAAAAATGATAGCTCAATGTTTTAAAAAGGAATCATTTTTTCTTTTTCAAAGATTATGGCATTAGTGTTGTCTTTGCTTGGGACCGTGAAGAGTGGGAGGTTCAAGCTCATTGACAGGACCATGAACAGTGACATACGTAACTCTCTATGAATAGTAAGCTGTACAAGGGGGGAGGGGGTGGATGCCACCGTGGGTTGAATTGTGTCCCCCAAAAAGATACGTTCAAGTCCTCACCCTCAGGAATTGTGAACATGAGCTCATTTGGAAGTAGGATCTCGGCAGATGTAATCAAATTAAGATAATTGGATTTAATCCAGTATGACTGGTGTCCTCATAAAAGAGAAGAGACACAGAGGCAGGAGATATACGGGGAGAGCACCATGTGAGGACCAAGCATAGGGGTGATGTAGTTATGAGCCAAGGAATACTAAGGATCGCTCATAAGCTAGGGAGATGCAAGGAAGGATTCCCCTACAGCCTTCAGAGAGAGCATGTAGACACCTTGATCTTGGACTTTTGGCCTCTGAACTGTGAGAGAATAAATATCTATTGTTTTAAGTCACCCCGTTCCTAGTAATTAGGTACAGTAGCCACAGGAAACTAACACAGGTGCCAAGGGGAAGGGGATGACCTCCGGCCCTTTCTGGATTGCAAATGCAATTGCTTAGCTACAAGGACAGGCTGGCGTAGTCTTTACCAGGCATTCTTGTCATGTGCTGACCTCACTGTGGGGGGTGGGAGGGCGGGGGTCTTGCTGTTGTGACTCACAGTCTTTCTTTAAATGGGTGACAGGAGATAGAATTAGGGCCACCTGTGTGTTAAAGAGAAGTTACCAGTCCCAGTGGAATGTTTCCTATTCAAGGAGATAGACTACTGCCAAGTGGTTTAGCTGCTCCTCCTAAGGAAAGAAGCAGTTTGTAGCAGTGGAAAGAATGCAGTTTTGGAATCGGATGAATGAGACTTGGTCCCAGGCTTTAGGAAGCTTATAGTCTTGAAACGGTAATAAGAATCAAATAATTAAGTCTATTAAAAGGCAGAATGAGTCACTGTCAATCTGAGAGATCGAAAATTCCCAAAGAGCATGTGTAGTTATAGGTCTGTAGGAAGATTTCCAGAAAAGGAGGGCATCGCTATGAGTTTCTAGGGTACTGGCAAAAGTGGGGGGCGGTGGACAGAGAGGTATATTCAGTCTGGAGGAAGAGAGGAAACACAGAGGAAAAGAGGAACATCTAGGATCCATTCAGGGCCTCATGAAGTTCACGGAGAGCATTCATTCTGCAAAGACCAGAAGCATCGAAGGCCATGCTAAAACCCTCGGTTGGATTTTCCAGGTGTTGGGGAGACTTCATAGGTTTCTGAGCAGGAGAGCAATATGGTCAGATCTAGGCAGTATCATGATGGTGGTGTTTAGTATGCCTTGCAAAAGGAAAAGTGTGGAAGCGGAGAGAACAGTTGGAAATGTATTGTTCAATCAATCACATTTCCTAGAGCGGCAACTTGCCAATCGTCATTCTATTCTTTGGAGATTTAATTACACGTGAAGTTCAGAATCCATAAAGAAGAGCAAGAGTCTTCAAGTGTGGAGTTAAAACAAAGAACCCAGTTCCTGCCAGCTGCCTCCTTTACCCCTCTTCCTATCACCCTAAATAATAATAGATGTCAAGGGAGCTGGTGATTCATTTGTTTTTCCATTACCTTACCTTACAGTTAACAAAATGTAGGAAGCACAGTCGTTCCAGGGGATTTAGTTATGAGCCCCTGATTTGTAACGATAGTACAGAATTACTATAGACTAATTGAGATTTATTGGCTGCACACCACCTCCACGTCCTCTTTGATAAACCTTAGTCATTTATCTCCAAAAAGAGAGAGTCTACCAAGTATCAGCAACCTTTTTATCTTGTACCAGGGCCAACGAAGGGGAGAAAAGGTATGCACAATTTTTTCTGTTAGAATGAAAAAAAAAATAGCTTTATTGATTCCTGCAGAGAAATGTATATTTTAATAACTTAAGTTAGCTGCTTATTAAATAGAAAAATGCCAGTGAGAAATTTGGCACCACCTTTTAGTCGCTGAAATGTTAATTTCTGTGCATATTGGAGAAGTTGCACAAAGGAAGCAGCTTTCTAGTTTCTAACTTCATGCTTAAATTAGATCAAAGATGATATTACTTATCATAAATTAGCACACAAATTAGATCATATGTGTAACTAGGTGGGCCACATGTACTTTTCATACCAGGGATTGCTCACTGCTGATTTAGGGAAAGCTCTTTATTGGACGACTTGGAAAATGAATCCCAGAGATGGGAAGTGATTTGCCTGTGGTCACATGCCTACCAAATTATTGAATTCTACCAAAGATCATTCATTTGGGATCATGTATATTTATGGTCTTACTATCATTTGTTTATTCGATGAATACTTATTAAACACCTACTAAGTACCAAACATCTTCAAAGTGCTGGAAATACAATGGTTATAATGACAAAGTCCCTTCCCTACACTGTAGTGAGAAGAGAGAGAAAAACAAATCAGATAATAAGTCATAAAAACATTAGCCATTCATATAGTGATAAATGGTATGAAACAAAGTCAATTTAGGGTAAAGGCAGAGACTGCTTTTTAAAAAATAGACTTTATTTTTAGAGCAGTGTTGGGTTCACAGCAAAGTTGAGCAGAAAGGACAGAGACTTTTCGTATGCCTTCTATCCCCACACATGCATGGCCTTCCCATTGTCAATATCCCCCACCACGATGATATATTTAATGGACCTACATTGTCAAGTCATTAAAGAGTCCATAATTTAGACTAGGGTTTGCTCTGGGTGTTGTACACTCTAAGGGTTTAAAGAAATGTATAATGATTTGCACTAAAAAAAAAATCTCTAACACTTTACGGGCACCTGGGTGGCTCAGTCAGTTAAACGTCTGACTCTTGATTTCGGCTCAAGTCATGATCTATGGTTCCTGGGATCCAGCCCTGTGTCGGGCTCTGAGCTGACAGTGACAGTATGGAGCCTGCTTGGGATTCTCTCTTTCCCTCTCTGCCCCTCCCCCAATCGTTCTCTCTCTCTCTCTCTCTCTCTCTCTCTCTCCCCCCCCCCCTCAATAAATAAACTTAAAAAATATAGTCTCTAACACTTTCACTATAAAATAGATCCTCCTCTTGAGTTACATAGGAAGGAGCTTGAGGTCAATACTCCACCACTCATTTTCTAGAAAGCAGAACACCATTCACAACTTTTCAGCTCATTTTCAAGCCTGCAGATTTGGGAGGTAGGGACAGCTACTTGTGTTGATTTCAAGAGAATGTAAACCGGACATTTGTTCTCTGTCTTCTTCTCTGAATTCCTCTATAGAGTTAACTCATCCGACTACATTTGTGAGCAATCTGTTCCTTGTGTAATGAACAAAGAGGGTTAGCACATACATTATACAGCATTCGGCCTGGAACCCCAAGTTCAGACATCTCCCCTTCCTTTGGTTCTCTTTCTATTGCCCACCCACAAGGGGTCCTTCTTTTCTCTCCTTTTGCACCAACGGAAAGGTAACCACTCTCTCTCTTTCCCACCATTCAGCTCCACCCCAGATACTCTTTCTAAAATATCCCCTAGCGCTCTGTGAAAGAAAGGCTAGCGCTCTGTGAAAGAACAGAACTGCCACCTTGGAAGGCAAGTTATAAATCCTCTTGGGCACTTGAGCACGCCTTCTGGACTCTTGCTCCCCCATACGTAGCCTTCACAGCATTTTCCCACAAATTATAGAACTACTCCATGGAGGAGAATTTCTGTGTCCTGCTTGTTACTGGGTGATATGTTAGTGAGGGTGATGCATTTCATCTGTTATGGATGAAAACATTCGAATGTGCACAAGGGGGAAGAAGAGTCAGCAGAGTCATGGATTGTGCTTTGTGTACTCTGCTAGGTTCAAAGTTGATCGTTTAATGAAGACCATCTGACTCATTCAGCAGTAGCCAACACAAGGAAATACATAAAGGACTGGCTTTCTGATATTAAATATGACTTTTGAAACCCAAATCGTTCTTATTATTAAGACTAGGAGGAAAGGAGGACTTGCTTTAGGAGTAGAACTGTAGATAAAGTGTTCATGAACAAGCTCATCACCCTTCCTTGTAGATAAGTTTACACATCATCTCTTCATGATGATGGAAAAATATAATGTAGTTGGGGAAAAAAATATTAGCACAACACCATCAAGGGAATTTGCCTGATGTAAGTGTAATCTACACACATACTCATTTATATGTGAAAAAAACTTCTATTTATAACAATTACATTTCTCCATCTCTCTTATTATTAATTATTTCGAAGCCCATGGTTCTATTTTTTCTAAGATTTTTTTTCTCACCACCAGACATTCAAACAAATTTCCTGAAGGTTCTCTTAGTAAATTAATACTGCTATATTAAGACTCTTAAATCCTTTAATAATTCTTTGGATAATTCCTAAATTACTCTAAGAACTGTATCCTTGGAAATAAATCCTAAGAACAAAATGAACATGATTTTGTTGGAAGGACCAGCTAAAGAAAATAGGCATCTTAAAATGTGGTACAAAAGTGGCAAAAGCTTTTTAGACAACCATTAGCTATCCTCGTGGAGGAATAGATTAAAATGTCGAAAAGAAACAGAAATGTTAAATGCTCTAATTTCACATCAAGTATGTAATTTCTTTTTTGTTTTGTTTTATATCCAACCAGTTGGAACCTGCAAAATAATACAGCACAGATTTCTTTTTGTTGGTCCTATAATACTTCTCTCAGAACAATTATGCATGTGGTTCGGGGACTGTCACCGCCAAACTGATGTCTTCCCTTGAGACCGTGGGGAACAATTGCCCTTCCCCACGGGGTGGCTCTAAAAGCTGAGTCTAAAAGCCAAGCCCATTTGATGAATGGCGGCAGTGCTCGGGAACGTGCCACCCTTTGTGGGCAAGGCAGGGAAGCCGCAGAGTTGGGCCAAAATACTTTCTCTCAAACAGTCAACTGCAAATTGTGTGCGACTGATGCAGAGCCCTTAGTAACCAAAGAGGAGAAATCATGACAGTGTTTTTTTAAATGAACAGAAAACATGTTTTTGGGTTTTTTGTATACCGTAAGGGTCTTATGTTTTTGTTTGTTTTTAAGTTGTCCCAATGTGTTTCAAACCTTTCCTAGTTCATAAAGTGAATGATGCCTGGACATTTTATTTGCAAACAAGTAACACATAATATATTTTTATGTCCTGAACCTCATGCAGTATAACTTCAGATCTGTAACATGTGTGAAAAATAAATATTTCATTAATTTAATTGTTCCCTAAATATCAATTTTTTCCCCTCCCTTCTCAGTTGCTCTCCCACCCACCCCCCCCCTTCCCCACTTCTCTCTTTCATCCTCATAGGTTTCAAAACTTCTGGAAAATGAACCTATTGAGTGTGTTGTATGGGGGAAAGTGTGGGCTTTGGAGGCAGGGATTAAAATCCCTGCTTGGGTGCTGATTAACCCTGTGCTTTTTGGAAAAATTACGTACCCTCTCTGAGACTCAACTTCTTACCTGTAAGATGGGGTTAGTAAAGCTCTAGAATCCCTGGAAAGATTCAATGATAGATGTGAAATAGAGTCCTCGCAGGGGCTGAGTGGTGTAGTGGCAAGGGCACAGGAGCCAGCAGCCTGGGCTTGGCTCCCCAGAGGACCCCTCACTATCTGCATCGAATTCCTTCACTTCTCTGTGCCTCACTTTTCTTATTCATAACTTAAGAACAAAAATAGTTCATACTTTGATTGTTGGGAGGCTCTAATGACCTCGTCATACATGCGAATTCCTTCGACGATGCCTGTCACATAGTAAACACTTGACGCATGCTTGCCATTGTTGTAAAACAGAGCTGCCCTGCTCTCCGCCCACCTCTCATCTTAGAACTATGTCAGAGGTGTGTCCACTCCCTCCGTTCCAAACTCAGGGGCACTCGAGTGAACCCGGCCAGCTCCAAAAATTAGCTTCTCCTCTTTACCAAGGGATTATGCAGTGTCCCTCAGAGTTGATGAGTGCGTGGTGGTGTAACAGGGAGGTGCTCTCCAGCAGTGACTAGATTTTTTGTCTCACAAGGTATAGAAACAGATTGGGTATTGATGGCATTCATTCAGGGGGAAGGCAGAGTTGCAAAGCTAAGTGATGTCTGCACTCCCACAGTGGTCCATCCTGCCCTGGCTGGCCTAGGGGGCCATGGTCAGTGCCTTAGTCTACCAGAGGTAGACTTGGTTATGACCTTCGTTCAAGTTAGGACCCCAAGCTAAGGCACCAGGAGACATCTGAAAGGGGAAGCAGTGCTGCTGTGGAGTTTGGGGTTATACAGAAAGTACAACAGAGCTGGCTACTGAAGACTGCTCCCTCATCAGGTGAGAGAGACTCGGGCCCTTGCGTGTGGTCAAAGTGCAGGAAATGAGCCCCGAAAAAGTCATGGTGATTCTATGAAATATTTAATTGTCTAGAGCTCTGGTTAGGAGAACTACCCCCATATAGCCCAACACAGTTGAGTCTGCCAAGCAGAAGCCAAGAGCCACTCATCAACAGGAACTTAAGCCATGTGACACCTAACTCATTTAGGGGATCAAAGGGTCCACACACAATCTCCACTTTGGAATTTTATCAGATTTCTGCACTTCCTCTAGTTTACGGCCTTCTCTCAGCAAGTTACGTTCGGAATTTCTCCTTCATCTGGTGAATTCTGGCCTAGAACCCACATACTAAAAGCAATCTCTCTCCTATAATCTGGGTGATTTTGGATGGTGGGCTAAGCCTGGAATAGTGGATGCAGCATTTATCACTACCCATGCCTTTCTCACATGTTGGCTCCTTATTTCTACGGGCCAGTGGATGTGTAAGCAGGAGGATGTGTGATGTGAACCAAGGCAGGTTCCCATTCTGACTGACCACACACCATGACCCACTGCACATATCCCCCAAATTTGTGAATGACTGCTTATCTTAAGGAAGTTTGGATTTGTGGGTTGAGTACCTGGTCTCACATATATATAGGCCTTTGATAATGAGAGTTGTAGACTAAAAATTAAGATTTTTACCCTAGATTAACATTAGCCCAGGCACTTAAGCCTGACCTCTCTGTATAAAATAAGGACTGAGAAAAATCTTGTAAAGGCAGAATTCTAATACCTGGTCATGGGCCTCCCTTCATCAGTTATCAAAAGGTTTAAGAGCAGTGGTGGTCAGGGGTGGGGGATGTCTGGGTTATTGTTACCCCTGGAGCTTCCTTTTCCTCTTAGACAGTACCCTAGTCTTAACTGGATAGCCTCAAAACAAGTCACTAAGTGGTTTAGCAATCCAGAAATAATCCTTTACAAATGTCCTATAAATACCTCTAACTCCCAGAGCCCTGTAATTCTGAGAAGGACTCCCCAACTAAATGTAACCTGTTAGGCAAGGTCTTCTCTTTAAAGATGGACAGAAGAAGTCTTGCTACAGCAGGAAATAAATAACTGCTCTGCAGGTCACCAGTAGCCAAGGGTTTAGTGGGATAATCTGCTACAGTCACAGTATTCTACACAGATTCTGTTTAATTCAAAATCTCAATCACATTCCCCACCAGGATACCCGTTTAAAAGTTGGATACTAGTTGTTAAAATATGAGGGTCTGAACCATAAGATCCTTAAGAGACCTAGCAACTTGTTGTTATAGTGCATCTAAAATATTTGATTAGGGACGCCTGGGCGGCTCAGTAGGTTAAGCATCCGGCTTCTGCTCAGGTCACGATCTCACGGTTTGTGAGTTCGATCCCCACGTCGGGCTCTGTGCTGACAACTCAGAGCCGAGAGCCTGCTTTGGATTCTGTGTCTCCCTCTCTCTCTGCCCCTTACCTGCTCGTGCTCTCTCGCTCTCTCTCTCTCAAAAATCAATAAACATTTTTAAAAAACTTAAATATTTGATCATCAGCATATTAGATAGATTATTTGGGGAGAATTGTAGACATTTCTTATGATGGCTTTCTTAAGATAATTTAAAACTTTTGAAGTTGGACAATCTCAAGTTATTTAATACTTATTAGCTATGTTTCTAAAGCGCAATTCTGAATAGAACTCATAAAACCAAAAGTTCTTCAGAGAACATTGGTCAAGTATGACCTCTATCCTTCCTTAGTGACATAGTGTAGAGAGGATCTTTGCAGAACCCTAAGGAAGCCACTTCACCTGAATAAAGTGAGGGGGTAGGTGGGAAGGACAGAGTTGCTGAAGACTCAGCATTTGAGTGACTAATTTGGTCTCATTGTAACCTGGAGCTAACAGATCGGATCTCACACCAACACAAACACATTTCCTCTATAGGAAGTTGAGTACAGAATGCAGAACCAGAAAGACAATGGTGAAGTATGCTTACCATGACCTCAGCTGATCAGTAGAGTCAGGGTCAAGGTTGCTTTCTTAGAGGGAAGTGTGGAGAGGAAAGTTAATATAGGGAATAAAAGTGGGTGTGACCACCCTAGAGGCCTTTGTTAAGTTAATCGTTCTGGGGGTGGCCTCGCTAAATCAAAACAGATATTCCAAAGCAGATACCCATTTAACTCCTGTGCAAATTTGTAATATCCAGTAATTGTCATCATCTGACTTAGACCTCCTGCTGGAAAGCCTTCTGACTCAGTTGCTTGTCTTATCCATGGACATTACAATTATGTCTTAATTATGGCCAGACCCTGAAAAGGATGTCAACATCTTGCTTTCATTGTTTGAGAGTGATTTCATTAGATTTTTACCCTGTCTTTGTTTTGATGTCTGTAGAGTATGCTGGAGCACAGACCTGGCCAAGGCTGTTTCCTCTTTCAGCCTGGCTTGGCTTAGCTCCTGAGTGATTTAATACCTGTTTTGGAACTAAGTGTGGGAGTTGGGACTAATGTGAAGTCAAGGTCAGATACACAACTATTGTCATGAGGAGATCCAGGCAGAACTGGATCTGAAGATCCATAGGAAATGTTCTTTGTGGGCCCTGTTCCATTGGTTATAAATGATCTGATTCATTTTCCATGGAAGGGCAGAAGAAAGTGATCCCTTTGGAATGTTCTCCCAACCCAAGGCCCCTATTCCATACAGGAAGATATAAGAGATTATAGTCACTGGGGACTCTCTGCCAGGAATTCTTAATTCAGGAGAAGAGATGGTGTTGGGATCCATCTGAGATGCTTCTGTGTTGGAGTCAGAAGGTGGCAACTGGGTTGGTGCAGTTTTGTCCTGCCCAGATGAAGAGTTCCTTCTCCATTCTAGCCAAATGAGCCTTTATAAAATACAGATCCTATCTACTCACTTCCCTGCCTAAAACCCTTTGATGGCTTGCCATTGATTATAGAATCAAATCCGAGGTCTTACACCTGCCATTTTAGCTCTCCACAATTAGGCAACCACTTACTTCTCCAGCGTTTTCCATGACTGTGGAACTCATCATCCTTTGTGGCAAGAGCTGGCAAATGACAACCCATGGGCCAAACCTGGCCCTCATGATCAGAGCAAAAGCTAGGACTAGTTTTTATATTTCTGAACAGTTGCATATTAAATGGTTATACAAGTACCAACATAGTGTTTGAACTTTACCTCTTGGCCCCAAAAGCCTAAAATATGTATGCTCTGGTCCATTACAGGAAAAGTTTACCCTCTCCTGCTTTACATTATCATGATACTTTTTGCCATGTAACCCTAAGCGCCCCGTTGTTAACATTCTCTCATGCCTTTGCTCAAGCCATTCCTGCTACCCCAGATTGCCTCTCTTCCACAAGTACTGATCAGCTTCCATGTGCAGGTGTTTGGAATACAAATCAAACAAGCAACCCCCCACCCCACCCCCACACACAACCTCTAACCCTCTAGGATCTCATAGCTTAGCAGGAAAGACATGAAATTATATCAGTGAATACTGATCTGTGTGATAAAGGCTCAGTTGGGTTAAACACAGGGTGCAATGGGGACATCAGAGAGGGCTTCCTGGAGAAGGAGGTGTCTGAGCTGAGTGTTGTAGAAAGAACAGGAGTTTGCAAGGTAAAAAGGGGATTCATTTAAGGACTTTCCAGGCAGATGAGCAGTATCTGAAACCATGTGTCAAGGCTTTCATATTAGAATAAAGCTGTGTGAGGTCACGGTAGGATTTTTAACAGGGAATGGCAGAGACTTTATTTGTCCTGTAGAAAGATGGTACAGACAGAAAGGAAAGGGCAGAGCAAAACTGGGGCAAGGAGATCAGATAGGAGGTGGTTTTACTCATCAAGTTAAGAAGTCATGATATATAAACTAAGTCAAAGGCGAGGGTTAGGGGTGGTGAGACAGCTTAGTAATGAATCCTCAGCAGCACATGGCTTGTTGCAGGTAGAATGAAGGAGGAAGAAAGCCAAGCCCTGGCCCCCTCTTATTTGTACCCAGCTCTAGTCGCTGAGTAGATGATGGAGCCACCACCTGAGCTAGGGAATGCCAAGGAAAATCTGGTGGAGATGTGTGGGGAAAATGAGGTGTTGGGTCTCTTATTCAAACATGACCACCTTGGGGGGGAACCTGGGTGGCTCACTCAGTTGAGCCTCCAACTTGATTTCTGCTATGATCATGATCTCACGATCGTTGATTGAGCCCCATGTTGGGCTCCATGCTGAGCGTGGAGCCTGGTTAAGATTCTGTCTCCCTTTGCCCCTCTCCCCAACTTTCACATGCTCTTGATCTATAAATAAATAAATAAATAAATAAGAACACCTCAGGTATTGTCTCTTCCAGGAAGCCCTGAGGCTGAGTTGGGGTCCTCCTTTGTACCCTGACAGCATTGTTTAGTTCTATCAGAACGTTTACTGAGTGACATTGAACCGATTTGTAATTTTCTTTTTTCCCCACTTATGTAGAGCAAACTCATTGGAAGTTGATATAGTATCTAATTCATCTTTAGATCACCAGGACCTAGCACAATGTCCATTTGCTCAAAAAAAGGACCATTGAGCTGAACTGAATAGAGATGGGGGCCCTTGGGAGAGGCCCTCAGTGTGATGTGATTCACAGAGAACTAGCTTTGTCATCAGACGGACATTCTCGCTTTGTGAGCCTTGGTGTCACTTTGTCTTTATATATCTGTGTCTGTATCTGTATCGTCTACATCTACAATACCTCTCCTGCCTATTCTTCAAGGGCGCTGTAAGAATAAAATGGAAGCAGCAGCCATGCATAGTGGGAAGAACTTGGGAGTGGGGAAGTCAGAGACCGGGATTCCAGTCCCAGCTCTGCTATAACTATAGGACCTCGAGTGAATTATTGCTATTGTCTTGGCCTCCATTTCTCCATTTATAAAATGAGTGTGTTGAATTAGTTCATGTTCCCTTCCCATCTAGCATTCTCATATGCTTTATGAAACTAGACAGTAGATGCGGAAGGATCATACAAATGAAAATCCCTATGCAAGTGATAGAGAAGAGTCCCTTAGAGTGCAAGAAAGGCTTGGGCAGTAAAAAGTGGCCCCATAGTGGATGCTGTGGTGTGCCATTTGGATGCCCCCCATTGCTGGGAGACTGCAGTCTATGGGAATTGTCCTTAGCCAAAGGGAGCTGCCTCTCCCAAGGTAGCTCGTCACTGGGAAAGAGGCCATCCGGTCACTGGTCAGTGTGGGACACAGAGACCCAGTGCTGTCATCTCAACTTTGGACCTCACTGAGGAGTCACCTCAGAGCTCCCCTGGGTTTCCACTGGAGCTGCATCCTTCTTCGACTCTCCCTTCTGCTCCCTTCGCTTCCTTCCCAAGAAAACATCTGTGCACAAACTGCCTTTCACAGTGTTTCCAGGGGGACCTTGACCTTTGACTTCTTATCCTCTGACTTCTTGTCCTCTGGGGACTGTGATCAGGCATGTCAGTGCTTCCCCCTCCCCCACCAAAAGGGCTTGCTGGAAGGCCTTGGCCTCCAGGGTTCTTACTGAAATGCAAATTGAGACCTTTTACTGTTCAGATGATACCTGCTGTGTGACCCACTGTACTGTGCAATGGCAAACAACATTTCTTCTCCCAGGGAAACTGCTCTAATGTCCAAAGTCACAGAAGGACGGGGTTAGTGACACCCCAAAATGTACAAAAAAATAAAAATAAAAAAGATTCTAGAAAAATAAATCATACTTCATAACGTCTAACTCTCTATAAATCTACACCCAGAAGGAGACGGGGGAAAGGCTTATTTTTCACAGGTCTTGCACCAACGGTCTGAATTTCACAATCCGATCATTCCTCTGCCAGAAGTTTTACGTCTGATACCTTCAAATGTGCAATAAAAAGGCAAGAACTTCCTTCTGTTGCTCAAGTTCACTGTACCACAAAGAGGCAGAGAAATATAATGAAAAGGGAAAAGAGATAAATGATTAGTTATAATTCTCTGAATAGCTAGATAAATATTGACTAAGAGTGCCTAAGAAAAAGAAGCGTTCAGATCTGCCTAGAAAAATTAGCTTCCCTCCCTCCCTCCCCCTCCTGCTCAGCAGCCCTGCCTGGAGAATCTGGCTCCGTTATTTCTCTCAGTGGGAGCTGCCATTTTAATGACTCAGCACAGCACTTTTCCAGCAGGAGACCCTGCCTCAGGTGGCTGATCAGGCCTGGGAGAATTGAGGTCTCATTTAAACTAAGTCAGAAATTTCCCAACTTGTTTTAAAGTGAAATAGATTTGTAAAAATAACAATAATCATTATTTGACAGTGCTGTTACAGCTCCCAGATCGAAATTTAACCTTTAAAGTAGAATCCATCCTTTTCCTTCCCCGACGAAACTCGAATTCTGCTTTTCTGTCGCAACATTTGCCAGTGCAGATAAGCCTAATGTGAGTGAGGAAAAGAGCAGCAGAATGACTTCTTTCTTTGAGTTTCAGGTCTTGCTTAAATATTCATTATTACTCACCTGTTAGCCGTTGATATACATTTTTGAAGTAATTTTATCCTGTTCGTACTTTATGCCTCTATAAAAATGTGTAAATAACACAAACCTCTTCATTTGGGGGAAGTAGTTGATAACTTTTCTATGTAATTTACATAATTTACAAAGTTGTAGGGGCGCCTGGGTGGCTCAGTCAGTTAAGTGTGGGACTCTTGATCTCACAGCTCAGGTCATGATCTCGTGGTTCAAGAGCTGAAGCCCCGTGTCAGGCTCTGTGCTAATAGCACAGCTTGGAATTCTCTCTCTCCCTTTCTCTCTGCCCCTCCCCCATTCACTCTCACACTTTCTCTCTCTCTCTCTCTCTCTTAAAATAAAAGATTAATTAATTAATTAATTAAAAATTGCCTTCAGGAGCTTTTATTCCAGTTTTAAGTAAATCAAGGTATAGTTTACATACAGTGGAATGCACTGGTCATCACTCGGGGCTCACAGCCTCCCTCAGCCCAAAGTCCACCTGGGGACTTGTACTCTCCCATTTTCTGAAAGCGCCCCCCCACCCCAACTCAGCCCCAGCCCAAGTGCCCAGTGATTCTCCCCTTGGACCTCCATGCTTGGCCTCTGTAAGACCCTGCCTGTCCTCACTGGGTTCCTGGTGCGGGCCTCCATGGCTTCACCTGGACTGAAGGCTGCTCACCCCCTCACACCTTCCACCTCAGCACCTTTGGTGGCGTTGGGATGCCTTTACCTTCCCACTCACCATCTAGAACATTGTCTGCATCTCCTCCTTCTTTAAGGCAATCCCACAGCTTTTTTCCTGCCCCCAGTGATGTCATTTACCAACCTCCGTGCCACTTCCCTTCATACGCAGAGGGTCTCCATGCCCACTCACAGGCCTCCTCCCAGTGATGTCATTTACCAACCTCCGTGCCACTTCCCTTCATATGCAGAGGGTCTCCATGCCCACTCACAGGCCTCCTCTCCTCCCACATGTCTGCCATTTTCCTCAGAGCCTTAGACTATGCAAGGATGAGCTCTTCAACCACTTCCTTCATTGAGCCCTACATTTGTTTCACTGTCCATGTGGCTGCTCTTCTCATTTCTGCCTGCAATTATCAGCATGTGGCATTTCCCCACTGCTCTGGGCCTCTAGGACCTCAGCCCTGTGTCTACCTCCCTAGATCATAAGGTCCCTGCAAGCAGCTTTCGAGAGCTAGGGCTAACATCTCATCTTCCATACATCTTCGGTGGTCTCCCTGGCTTAAGTTAGATACACAAGTCTGCTGCTCTCCTTCCAGCACCTCAACTCTGTCCCCTTAGAGCCAGATTCTCATGTCATGTCCCACATGGATCCTTTGCAATCCATATCATGGCAACTGGAAGTTCTTCATCAAACCTTTTGACCTTGCTCCTGTGGCGGTGGCAAGACAGCAACAACACATTGCCTTTGTTGCAACTCTCTGGGGCTGTGTGACTGCATTCTAGTCCGTGGGATATGAACGGCCCCGAGACGCACCCCTTCAAGGCCTGGACTGCAACAGTCTCTCACGCTTAATCTTTCATGTTCTTCTCCCTTTTGCAAAGTGAAGGTCGACACCCAGGATGACTTTGAAAGCCACCTGATGAAGACGGCAGAGCCGTTCAAGGTGACAACCTTGATTCTGAATGAAACACAGCCGCTTCTGTCTTAGTCGCTTCAGGCTGCTATAACAAAAATATCATAGCCTTGGTGACTTAAATGACAGAAATTTATTTCTCATGTTTCTGGAGGCCGGAATTTCCAAGATCAAGGTGCTGGCCAATTCAGTTCCTAGTGAAAGCTCACCTCCTAGGGTGCAGGTAGATGCCATCTTGCTGTGTCCTCACATAGTGGAGAGAGATCATCTCTCTTGTGTCTCTTTTCTTGGGACACTAATTCCATTTTGGGGAGCTCTACTCTCATGACCTAATCACCACCCAAAAGCCCATCTCCTAATGCCATGACACTGGGGAAATTTTTGGTCCATACCACCCTCTCTCCTTGCCCCTTGACATGCTTCCCATAACAGCAGAAAAACACACACCTTGACCGTGAATAAAAAAACAAGCTTTTCAAAAATGAGCTATTGGGATCTCATTAAAATAAAAAGCTTCTGCACGGTGAAGGAAACAATCAACAAAACTAAAAGGCAACCGACACAATGGGAGAAGATATTTGCAAATGACATATCAGATAAAGGGTTAATATCCATAATTTATAAAGAACTTATGAAAGTCAACACCCAAAAAACAAATAATCCAGTGAAGAAATGGGCAGAAGACACAAATAGACACTTTTCAGAAGAAGACATCCAGGTGGCTAACAGACACATGAGAAAATGCTCAACATCAGTCACCATCAGGGAAATACAAATCAAAGCCACAATGAGATACCACCTCCCACCTGTCAGAATGGCTAACATTAACCACTCAGGCAACAGCAGATGTTGGCAAGGATGTGCAGAAAGAGGATCTTTTTTGCACTGTTGGTGGGAATGCAAACTAGTGCAGCCACTCTGGAAAACAGTATGGAGGTTCCTCAAAAAATTAAAAATAGAACTGACCTACGACCCAGCAATTGCACTACTAGGTGTTTATAGCAGCACTATTGACAATAGCCAGAGTGTGTAAAGAGCCCAAATGTCCATTAACGGATGAATGGATAAAGAAGATGTGATATGTATATATATATATATATATATATATATATATATATATATAGATAGATATGTATATATATATACACAATGGAGTATTACTTGGCAATCAAAAAGAATGAAATCTTGCCATTTGCAGCTACATGGATGGAACTGGAGGGTATTATGCTAAGCAAAATTAGTCAGAGAGAGACAAATATGATATGACTTCACTATTATGAGGAATTTAAGATACAAAACAGATGAACATAAGGGAAGGGAAGCAAAACTAATATAAAAACAGGGAGGGGTACAAAACATAAGAAACTCTTAAATATAGAGAACAAACAGAGGGTTGCTGGAGGCGTTGTGGGAGGGTGAATGTGCTAAATGGGTAAGGGGCCTTAAGGAATCTACTCCTGAAATCATTGTTGCACTATATGCTAAGTAACTTGGATATAAATTAAACAATAAATTAATTAATTGATTTTTTTTTTAAAAAACAACCTTTTTAAAAAAGTCAGGCCTCTGCAATTTTGGACATCAGTTGTTACAGCAGTTAATTTCATTATAACTGATGTAAATGTGTGAGGAGACGGAATTCTATAGTGGATCCTATTCAAGTTGAATCATCAGGGACATAAAATTGGGTCATGGTGAAAGGGGGCAAACTTTGGGTGAGGGGACAAAGAGAATTAAACTTCTCTCTTCTTTGTGAATATTTTACTATTACACCCTTTTGAATTTCTCTCCAGGATGCGTGAATAGGTTGGATGAAGAGCCAGCCAGTTGCTATGATAAGGATCTGTAAGGATCCATGTGAAACATTACATGAGAATTTGGCTTTAAGGGTATAGAGTGGATTGCCCGGAGTTTCATGGGACTGGGTCTTCTGTGCCTCGTAATGCCAGGCAGGAATGAGGGAATGATCCAGAGAAAAGGAGGCACTGAGCAGGGTGAGAGAAAAGAAGAAGAACATTACTTTACACAGGCCCAGCCCAGCCCTCCTTTGCCCGTCTTGGGGGCAAAGTATGTATTCTTTCTATGGCATGAAACCACAAGAAGCCTCTGGCATCAGTAAGCAGCTAGTCAGAAATTTGGAAGCTGGTCTTCTTTCCCTCTTTCAAAACTGGCAATCTGAATTAGGTGGGGACATGGGACATGAGCTGGGCTAGAGAGAAAGCCTAAGGGCCAGAGCAGAGAGGACGGCTCAGGAGCCCTGTCAGTCTGTTTGATGCAAGCCTGGCATTTAGCTTGGTGTGGGAAGGGCTGGGCTTCTTCCTGGAGAAAGATGATGCCGTGTAGACCTGCATATCTGGACCCAAGTCCCCATATTGGCAAACTGGCATTTCTTTGTGCTTATTGTGATGGCTGGTTCTAGCCTTGGTGCTGATGAGGGAAATTACTTAAGGAGCAAGTCTTTTCTCCCCTTTGTTCTGTCTAGCATTCCTTTATTCTGGCATCTCTACTTAGAAACATTATCTCACCAGATCTCATAGTCTCCAAACAGGAGATGTAGCATGGTGCCTCGGGGAGATCAAAGTGCTTTATGGATATTATCTCATTGAACATCCCAACCTTTCCCCCAGGAGTCAAGCCATCTCCTACTCCCCCTGACTTCCGCCAACTCACCATCCCTGCTTCACTCAGATTCTGAATAATAAATATTGTGAATTACTGCGAGTCATTTGGAAGGAACTGTAAATGGACCCTCAACTTCTCCATCCATCTGAAAGGCACCGTCTTAATGCATGTATAGGAGATAATGGCTATTCTGACACCCACTTACCTGGGACACAATGATTTGTGGTAATTGGGCAGGGATTCCCAGGTGCCCTGTACTCCCATTGGACAAAGAAATCCCAGAATCCTCATTCTTTCTCTGAATGTTGGTATCTCATACGTTTCCATTACTGTCACTATCCCAGCAATATATAAGGCATCGTGAAATATTTGCTGCTCTGTAAATGACCAATTTTCTTTGGGTTTTCAAAGCTTTGAATAAACTGATCCCCCTGTCAGAATGCACTCCCCTAGACCCTCTGCTTTTTGATCTCCTACTCATCCTTAAGAACCAGCTCAAATCTGATCTGTCATGAGACCTTTGACTTCTCCAGGATGAGTTACTTGCTCTTCCTCTGAACTTCTACAGACTCAACTAGAAGCACTATCATTTGTTCCAGGCTCTAGCTACATGTTGCACATGTGTATTATGAATTGATTCACCTGACACCTCTATGAAGTTGGTGATATTATTGTAACTAATTTTACTGATAAGGAAAATGAGGCTTGAAGAGGTTAATTCTTCTGATGTTATATGGTAATTAAGTGATGGAACCAGACACCAAAGACCATAATCTTTTACTCCAAAGCTGCCTCCATTTTTTCAATCACTTGGTCTGTCCACTAGGCTTGATCTTCTTAAAATAAGAGGTTATGACTTATTCTATACTTCGCCTAGTGTCTGGCATGTGATAGGTGCTCAGTAAATGCAGAATAAATAACTTTTAAAAAGAATCAATATATAACTCTGCTGCTTCAGAAAAGCTTATGTTGTATTTTTAAATTTGGGGGGACATTGCCAGATTTTCCTTCTGGGACAATGTTGGAAAAAGGGATCCCTATTGGGAGAAGAGAATTATTTCTCCAACTGGGCATATCCAGGGGTCATTAAAATTAGACTGTACATTGGAAAGCATGGAAGCTCTTGAAGAACTCATATTCCATTGAGCTCCCCCAGGAGTAAATGGAATATAAAGATAATGTCTGAATTCCTTTATTCACTCATTCATTCATTCACCATCCATCCATTCAACGAATACTGATAGAGCATGTCCTATGTGGCAGGCACTGTATTGTGCCCTGGGGACACAATAGCCAGCACAAACAGCCGTGGTCCTTAAAGTGAACTTCTGTTGTTTGCCCACCCACCATCTCTTCTTCTGCTAACAGAATCACTCTTTTCTCTTGGGAAAACATCTTTCCCACACTCAGACTGTGTGTTTTAGGTTAGGCCTGTTTTTCCTTCTTGGCTCCATGTTTAGGCACACGGTCAGTCATTGTATGGCATCCTCTGTAGCCACAGTGATGGGTTGAGGGATGGGCATGTGACCACGCTGAGCTTATGAGAGTTAGCAATGGCACTTCTGGAACTATTAGGAAAGTAGTGCTTTCTTATTGTTGGTTAAATATCAACCTGGGACTACCAGTAGAGAGTGAAACAAATACAAAGGAAGACAGCTAAAATTTTAAGGGAGCAAGAGAGAGTAGACTGATGGCATAATTCCATGCCTTAAGTATAACCTCATCTAAAGGCAGCAAAAATCTTGGCTTTCCCATTCAGGTGAGCTGATATATTCCCCTTTTTGGTTTAAGCCATTGAAAGTAGGGTTTCTTTCCATTGTAATGAAATAAGTCCTAAATAATAATGCCATTGGCTTCTGGAAATAGGGTTTTATATGTGATACCCTAAAATGTAGAACTGGCTGAATCACAGTGCGGTGCACCGCCCCAAGAATTCCTTTGTTCTTGGCTGGGGAGTCAGAAATCCCAGTCATGTCTTCCATGGCAGATGGAATTGAATTGTCACATATACTATCTTGAGACTCAGACTATGTTCTAGAGATAGAAAATACAATTATATTGTAGAAGATTAGATACTTCTTATGGCCATCAGTAATAGCCTGTAAGGATGAAGCAAGTTGAGTGGGACAGAAACAGCCTTTCTCAGGGAAGCCCACACCATCTCCATCAGCTGCTGAGGATGGCTGAGAGGAGTGCTGCGAGCTGGAAAAGCTCAGTTCTCTATCACAGTAACCTTAGCATAAGTGAAGTGTTGGGAGGTAAAAACAGAGAGGGAGAAAAGATGGGAACCTGGAGGTACCATGATATTCCACCCTTTCCTGACATCTTTACAGCATAAAAGGCCATCATCTAGCCTCTTCTGCATTGCTGGTGGGAAGGTAAGCTGGTGCAGCCACTCTGGAAGACAGTATGGAGGTTTTCCTCCATAAAACTAAAAATACAACTACCCTACAATCCAGCAATTGCACTACTAGGCATTTATCCATGGGATACAGGTGTGCCTTTTCGAAGAGACACATGCACCCCCATGTTTATAGCAGCACTGTCAACAACAGCCAAAATATGGAAAGAGCCCATATGTCCATCGATTGACGAATGGATAAAGAAGATGTGGTATATATATATATATATATATATATATATATATACATACATACACACACAATGGAGTATTACTCAGCAATCAAAAAGAATGAAATCTTGCCATTTGCAACTACATGGATGGAACTGGAGGGTATTATGCTAAGCGAAATTAGAGAAAGACAAATATATGACTTCACTCATATGTGAACTTTAAGAGAAAAAACAGATGAACGTAAGGAAAAGAAAGCAAAAATAATACAAAAACAGGGAGGGGGACAAAACATAAGAGACTCATAAATATGGAGAACAGAGGGTTACTGGAGGGGGTTTGGGGGGGGATGGGCTAAATGGGTTAGGGGCCTTAAGGAATCTACTCCTGAAATCACTGTTGCACTATGTGCTAACTAATTTGGATGTAAATTTAAAAAAAAAAATTAAATTTAAAAAAGCCACCCTCTAGGATGCAGCAAGGAAGCAGAAGGAATTTTAGCACTTTCCCCACTCCACCCCGACCCCAGTACATCGTTAGCAGGATAGGATACAACACACAGGATAGGAACACCTGCTGCTAAGGGACAGAAAACTTCAGACAGTGGTCTAGATTCAAGGACCCATAATTCTGACTTTGGATTTCACTGGATGCAAATCAACTAAGAGCTTATTAAGATTCTAGAAAGTTGAAATGCTTGAAAAATACAAAGCCTGACAAATGATAATCTGGAACTGAGAGATCAACTCCAAGGGTTGTCCCAGACACATGAGCTCATCAAAAGAGTGAGCAGCACTGAGAAGGGAAAGCTGTCCTGTGTGCCTCTTAGCTGTAGCCACAGGGTCAATAGACAAGGGAGTTTCTGCCAGAAGATAGAACCA
Source organism: Neofelis nebulosa (assembly GCF_028018385.1). Taxonomy (NCBI): domain Eukaryota; kingdom Metazoa; phylum Chordata; class Mammalia; order Carnivora; family Felidae; genus Neofelis; species Neofelis nebulosa. The sequence continues at coordinate 26,564,746 of NC_080793.1, forward strand.
GGAGAGGCTGGACTGGCTGGCTAAGAAACACCTTCCATCACAGGGCAAAGGCATCTTGGTTAACCCTGTCCTCCCTGTATTATCTGCACCTATACATGCTATTGTGTCCACACTGCACAGTAGTGATTATACTATGTTGTTTCCCCTTCTCCCATTTTTTTCCAAGAAAAATATGTGTTGGGGTGATTAAATATGTCATTTCGCCATGAGTTTCTAGACAAAGAAAACTTAGCTTACATCTGAATCGTGTGGAAGGATTGTAGAAGCACAAATGGCTGAGCTCCACCCCAGACTTTCTGATTCATTTGGTCTGAAATGGACCCTAGACTTTGCATTTCTAACAAGTTCTGATGTGATACGCATGCTGTCATTGTTTTGTTTTAAATTCCTCAGGTAATTCTAATTTGCAGCCAAAATTGAGAACCCGAGTTTTAGACTGTTTAATCTAATAAGCATTTATTGAGCACACACTATGTGCCAAACATTGAGCTAGGTCCAGGGCATGGTTATGAATATATATATGTTATTGATATGTATATGTATGTGTATATATGAATAAGACAAAAGCCTCTGCTCCTGAAACACTCATCACCTAATAGGGAAGAGGTCATGTAAACTGGTAAATTTCATATAGGGTAATGTCTGCTATTAATAGAGGTAGCCTGGAGCCCACAGGAAGGAATGGCAAACTCACAAAAGAGCTCAGATAGGACTCCTGAAGGAGAAAATATTTGATCTAAGCCTCAAAGGATGAGTAGGTCTTTCCAGGGGCATTTCAGACAAAAAAAAAAAAAAAAAGGCAGCATATGCAAAGGCACTGAGGCATACAGCAGATCACATGACATGACACACCATCAGGAAGCTTGCTATGACTGAAGTCTCGGAAGTGAGGTGGCAGGTATGGAATCTGAATTTGGAAAGGCAGCCTGAATGCTCGCTATCTCATGAAAAAAAGCCTAAATCATTTAAATAATTTAAGTGATGTTTAGTCTGCCGAGCCTTTGTGCCAAGGTTGGTCAAAATCTACCCTCATCTCAATGCCTTGTGGAGAGCGGCCACGCATGAGAAGAATCAGGTGCAAACAAAAGGTTCTGGCAGGAGAAGGAGAACCAGTGGCTAGAGTTCCCAGGGGCTCCACAAATGCTTCCAGGTATCCATTGTCTTTGAAAGGAAAGTTCTACATCGATATCTATACTCTCTGTATACCCACAGACACACCTGTGCTGAGGGGGGCTAGCTCGACTTTCCCTGGGAATAAACACCCGCTGTCTCTACCCACTCCTGCTAAGAGGCTTCCTCCTCAGCTTGCAGTTCAACAGATGAGGCTGGCGGAGGCCGCCCTAGTCTTGCAGCCGGGGAGCTGACGTGCCGACACACAGCTGCTGACTTTCTTCCCCCCTCACGTTAAGCTGGAACGTTGTGCACTTTTCTTCTCCAACTCCTTCAAGGCAAGTCATTTTCCTCCTCTGGAAGGTTGCCCATTGTTCATTTGACATTAAAGATAGGTCTTCACTGTTTTCTCTTAAGGCAGCAATTGGTGAAGTTAAGCTGTATTATGCGGACTTGTCAGAAGGATACAACATTATACAAAGGAATGATGTGAAACAAAAATTGCTCTCTTCAACCTTCCCAACCTCTCCCGCACACAGATTTCAAGCCTTTTCTGCCCTCATGTGTTTCCGACATAGCTTGGAATTGGGGGTAGTTGAAGGGGGCGATGGGGTCTGTGGTGCTCAGCCCACAGCCTATCCTGCTGCCAGGAAAGCAGGGAAAGCTGGGAATTGTTCAGTGGGCAGCCAGGATGGATGACAGGGCTGAGGGGGATGGTGGGGAGGGGGCAGATGAGGAAAACCCTTCTCCTCTTGTTTCCCTTAGGAATATGGTGACTTCAGGCCTTCAGATTTGTGGGATTCTGATTAGTTTTAAAGAGCTAATGGCCTTCTCTCTGCCATGGCGAATTCAGAATTCATTTCCCAGTGACTTTTACGGAGGATTACATGGCTAACTTACTACTGGAGTGTGGTCTTATCTAAGTTCTGAGCAGAGGCTCTATCACTCTGCCTCATGGAATCATGGTTTCCTCATCCATTGATTCATTCACTCAGTTGGACTGTGGCTCTGGTCTCCACTCTGTCATGGGCTAAAGATGTGATCCTGGGCGCCTGGGTGGCTCAGTCGGTTAAGCGGCCGACTTCAGCTCAGGTCACGATCTCGCGGTCCGTGAGTTCGAGCCCCGCGTCGGGCTCTGGGCTGATGGCTCGGAGCCTGGAGCCTGCTTCCAATTCTGTGTCTCCCTCTCTCTCTGCCCCTCCCCCGTTCATGCTCTGTCTCTCTCTGTCTCAAAAATAAATAAAACGTTAAAAAAAAAATTAAAAAAATAATAATAATAATAAAAATAAAAAATAAAAAAAAAGATGTGATCCTGGGCAAATTATGTAACATTCCCAACGCCTCAGTTTCCTCATCTGTAAAATGGGAATACCGTTGAGGATTGTTGTACAGGTTAAGTGATATAAAGCATGTACATAGCATTGTGATCTAAGTCCTCAATAAATAGTGCAGTTATTATTTTTATCATTACTAGTCCGCGGGCATTCATGAAGAGCCCCTGGGCCCTCCTGGGCCCTGGAAAGTGGAAGGTGAAGGAGATGGACGTTGCTTGTCTGGTGGGTGGGGCAGACCAGATTGTGACAGCTAAAGATTGGTGTTAAGTGCCTGGAAAGAGCTAAGCCTAGGTGCTATGGCAGGTGAGGGAGGGGTACCTAACCAAAGCCAGTGGTCAGAGAGGGCTTTTGGAGCAGGTGCCTCTGTAGGGAGACTTGAAGGATGAACATGGAGATGGAGATAGGCTTCCTGCCAGAGGGAACAACATGTGCAAAGATATCAAAACTCCCCGAAGCTTTCCCAGAACTGTGCACAGGCCTAAGTGCTCGAGCATACATAGGGCTGCTTGGTGGGGAGCTATAGATGTGGCTGGAAAGGAAAGCCTGGCCCTCGGGAAGTGCTTTGTGTGGGAGATAAAAGGCTCGGATTTTATGCTGGTAATAGGGAATAGGGAAAGAGGTAAGAGGGAAATAATGGTTTTCAGTAGGGAAATGGGACTGCCTGATTGATTGGCTTCTGGGTGGAAAGTGGGTTGGGTGGATGAGAACCTGGTTAATAAGAGACCAGAGTAATGGTCTGAGCACCAGGGCACTGAAGAGAAGAAAAACGGGATGGTGGCCATGTAAATGGGGAGCAGGGGTGCTTTTGAGATGTTTAGAAGCTAGAATCTCTCAGGGCACCTAGGTGGCTTGGTCAGTTGAGTGTCCCAACTTCGGCTCAGGTCATGATCTCACGGTTTGTGAGTTTGAGCCCCGCATCGGGCTCTGTGCTGACAGCTCAGAGTCTGGAACCTGCTTTGGATTCTGTGTCTCCCTCTCTCTCTCTGACCCTCCCCCACTTGTGCTTTGTCTCTGTGTCTCTCTTTCTGTCTCTCTCAAAAGCAAATAAACATTAAAAAAAAAAGAGAATTGTTTACAAAAAAAAAAAAAAGCTAGAATCTCTAGACCTTAGTCATAACAGGACACGGGAGGAGTTAGGGATGGACCCTCACCCCATACACCACCAGTTTTCTGCCGCCAGTGACCTGTGAATGATCCTTTACAGAGATGAGGTGCCCAAGAAGAGCAGGTGCAGATGGTGTGTTCCATTACAGACATGTCAGGTGCCCATGGGACAGCCAGGTGTATGCAATCAAGATGTACAGAGGCCTCCGTGGGCTTGGGGCTCTAGGGAAGCTACAAGCAGGTGAGGTGCATCATCAACACAGAAGTAGTCACTGAGACCATGGGATGGACCAAGTCACCAGGGGCAAGGAAAATGACAAAAGAAGGTGGCTGAACACAGAGTTCTGGGAACAGCAAGACTAGAGGGATAGAAGGAGGCAGGGAAGTCAGTAAGAGGCCAAGAAGGGGAGGCCAGAGTGGTGAGAGTAAAACCTTAGGAGAAGGGATATTCTAGAGAAAGTTTCACAGAGGAGGAGTGATCACTGGTGCAGGTTGCCTCTGAGAGGTTGGTGGAGGTGAGGCCCCTGCATTTACAAGAGGAGGCTGTTAGTGACACAGGCAAGGACAGCATCAGTTGTGGTGAGGACAGAAGTTGAAGATGGAAGAAGGAGACCGACAAGATCTCACTTGATCAGCACCTTGGCAATTAGGAAGGCAGCAACGGGAATGTCGTACCTGGGTGCGTGTTATAGACATGGCCTCACAGGTGCTTCCCACATCTGCAGAACAAGAATCTTGGGGGCAGAGCCTGAGAACTTCGTGTGTAAAAGCTCCCTTGGTGATTCTGCAGTGAGAATTCTGAGTGGCAGATGGTAAGCATGAATACTAGGCTTAGCGTCAGGAGCCAGGGGTCTAAATCCAGAAGCAGCCCCTGCGAACAGGAGGCCGCCAGTGGGGTCTGGGTCTGACTGTGGATCTACCACTCCCTTGCTGCCTGTGTGGCTGGGCAAGGCCTTAATGGCTTAATGCCGGCCCTCTCATCTGGAAGACAGGGAGAGCAGTAACCACTGCAGGATTATTGTGAGGTCCCGGTGAGGAAATGTACATAAAATGTCTGGCTTATTAAAAGCACTCGTTGTTGCTATTATTAATGTTGCTGTTGGCTGCATGACCTTGGGCAGATTTCACCACCTTACTGGACTCTCATTTCCTCATTTGTGAAACAGGAGTAGTAGTTTCTTACCTGGCAGATATTGGAGGATCAGTGTGGTTGTGCAGAGGGAAGACCCTCACAAATAGTCGGTGCTCAGTGAGTATTAATTTTGTGTTGTAGTTGGTGCAGGACCTCATGCTTGGAGGTAGTCACTGGTTGGAAGATTGTCTGCAGGGGCAGCCCAGGCCTCCCCTGCTTCCTCAGGTACTAGCAGGGTTTGTGATCACATAAAGTCCTGGGATCACCCTCTTTCCCTGAGTAGAGCTGGTGGTTCTGGTCACAGACTCTTCAGAAGCAGTGGTCAGGGCTATGGAAATCTGTGAGCTGGTCATCAACTAGCAGCCATCGCAGCCTAGGACTCTCCAAGGTGGCTGAGGTGGCTGTTACCCCTTCTAGGAGACAGGGAAGAATACAGAGTAGCCTCTGGCTTCCAAGGAGTCAGGTAGCCCAGGGACAGGGTCCTAAACCCTTGGAAAATAAGGAGGAAAAGGCTGACAGTTGAGATATTCACACCAGCAGGAAAGAACTGGTCAAATGCCCAAGATCTGCCTCCTGGCCTTTGTCCAGGCAGGGCCTCAGCGCTGCTGCAGGAAGTAGGCAGCTTTGTGACTCTCTCACCCAAGCTCAATCTGGGAGAGATGAAGAGGGGCAGAGAGAGGGATGGACAGCACGATGGTACGGGGGCCTGCTTTCTTCCTTCTGCTGCTCTGGTGACATAATCACCTGGCCCCCATTCCTGTGCTGTATTGTGCTGTTCTGTTTATGGCTGAAGTCAGCAGGTTGGGTCCCTTTGGGATTTGAACGATGGATGAGAAAATATGATGGTGAGCAGTATTTGCTCAGCACTTTACAGAGCTGGATTATTTGATCCTCCCTAGTAGGGATGACATCCCCACTCTATAGATGAAGAAGCAGCAGCTTTGGAAGACCTACCCAGGGTCTGGATTCACACCTGAGAAGAGCTGGCTCCAATGCCAGCACTCTTACTGCTAGCCCAGGAGTTGCTGTTAAAAGGGAGCACTGCGCCTGACCAGCTCAGTCAGAAGAACGTGTCACTCTTGACCTCAGGGTGGTGAGTTCGAGCCCCACTTGGGTGTAGAGATTACTCAAATAAATAAAACTTAAAACTAATTGGGGGGGGGCATGCCTGGGTGGCTCAGTAGGTTGAACGTCTGACTTCAGCTCAGGTCATGATCTCGCAGTTGGTGAGTTAGAGCCCCACATCAGGCTCTGTGCTGATAGCTTGGATCCTGGAGCCTGCTTCATATTATGTATCTCCCTCTCTCTCTGCACCTCCCCCACTTGCGCGTGCTCTCTCTCTCTCTCAAAAATAAATAAACATTTAAAAAAATGGTAGCCTTGGACTGAGACACACAGCTGGCTTCTTTTCACGACGTAGCCACTACCTTCCTCTGTGGCCTGAGACAAGTCTCTTAACTGCTCTGGGCTTGAGTCAGCCACTCTGCCAAACATAGAACTTGGAAGAGAACACCCAGAACATTCCTTGCAACTGCACTAGCTGGCTGTCTTAATGCTGGGGGCATTCTTGGCCACCAGGTATGTCTGGGATAACTTCAGAAGGACCAGTTACAACCCTGGACCCCAGCCTCCACCCAGAACCCTAGAGAGCCCTTTACTCCCACCCAAAAGCAAGCCATAATGAGCCTTCTGTGAAGAAAGGAGTCTTATTTAGAGAAAGGGAAAGCCATAGATATCACTGTGTACCAGCTGGGGTGGTGCTGTCCTTACCAGTTCCTTGTCCCTGCACCCAAGTGCTCTTCTAGCATTTCTCCCTGGGCCCTCTCTGCCCCTCCTGAGCCCTTCTTCTGCAGTGTCTACACAAGGTTTCAGACTGAATGGATCTCCCTTATCCCTCTGATTTGCTAGTGTGTCCCCAGTGGGGGCACTCTGTACCAAAGCAGGAGCTCAGCAGGAGCTCAGCACTGTTTGTGGGATGAATCAGAAACAGAATTATTCATCTCCTCGTGGCTTTTATGTCCACTTCTGCTGAGTGGGGCCATCACTTCCCAGAGAGACCTGCTCTTTTCCTCCTGGGTGTCATTTTTCTTCCCCTGGGAGACTAACTTTGGTTTCTGCGGTTAACAATCATAGAAAACCCAATATAATTTTTTTTAAGAAAGAAAAAATGCCCTCCTCTCCTAGAGGTCATCTATGTCAGGCCCTTGGCTGAAAGACAGGGTCAATCATCCTAATTTTCTCTGCACTCAGGTGAGCACATATGACTTTGTGGGGACTGAGTGGTCTTCCCAGCTCTGAGGCTGGCCATCCCTGGGCTCCTCCGTTCCTTGGCCTAGAGACCCCTTCTTTTAGTTTCTTTTGGTTCCTTTGATCTTTTCACTCAATATGCAGATGAAGGAGAGGGGCCTAAGGAACAAAGCCTCTCCAGCTGCCCGATGGATTATTCTGGAATTAGTCTGCTGCTGTCAATTTTATTTGGTGATCCCAGCTGGATCTCCAAATTATACCTGTAATTTGGTGCACTCCATGTATTATAGTCTGTCAGAGAAATCCTATAATTATTTTTTAAGTGACAAAGTTTTAAGGAATAGCTAAATAAATGTAGCTAAATTTAGAGCACTGTCTCTTTACAATGGAATGTGGCAGGAGGTAGAGATATGATCAGTGGCTGCTAGAAGGAGAATTTTGTTACTATCCAAAAGGTGGCAGCAAAAATTACCTCAATTAACTTAACAAGAAGCCCGTCCTCCTTTGCCAGCCGGCCCAGGAGCCCTGGCACACACCTTTTCCCTTTTCTGCCAGAATTCTGTGCCTCCCACACCAAGCTGTCCCCAGCTCCATCTGCTGCTCCTGTCTGAAGCTGATGCCCGGGCCCCAGTCACGTCCTGCCTTCTCCCTGAGAGCCTCCAGCTCAGCGTTCCAGATCAGGGTCAGGAGTTCACACCTCAAAGAAATCTCAGCACAGATCATTGCTTAAGGGGGAAGGAGGCCAGAGAAATAAGGGCAGGGCCTGTTTCTGTCCTGTACAGACTCCATGGAAAATGAGAGAGTTTCTACAAACCCAAAATGCAAGATCTCGGGAGAAACTTGTGACATACCTCATCAATCTATTCATCAGAGCTTTTTGAGAATATACTCTATGTTAGATGTTCTTGGATGACATAGATGCATGAATGGGTTAATGAAATATTTGTCTGGCTCTTACTATGTGCTATGTATCCTTCTAGCTTCTGGGTTTACAGCAGTGAACAAAGCAGAGGGCCCTGCCTACACGTAGCTCACATTCTAAGGAGGGTAAGACAATAAACAGGACAAACAGGGAAAATAGATGTTTGGGTGGATGGTGGTAAGTGCTAAGGGGACAGAAAAAGTGGGATAAAGGAGATAAGGAATGACAGAGGGGCTGCTACAGTTTTAGACAGCAGCCAGCTAGCCTTGCTGAGAAGACCACTAAATGGGGAGAGGTAAGTGGGGAAGCAGCCCTGATGTGTATGTGGGGCACACATTCCAGGCAGAGGGGGTGACAAGTGATAAGACCCTGAGGTGGGAAATGTTAAGAGGGCCATTGGATACATGGCAGGAGTATTATGTATCCCTGTTTGAGGGTGTCAGGAGATATTGGAGAAGAGAGACATGTGTAAAAATAATTACTATGGGGAGTGGCCAAGACGGCAGAGCAGCATGGAAGTTCACTGCTTCTCTTGTCCCTGAAATGCAGCAAGATCATCACCAAACCATCTTGCACACCTGGAAAATTGATCTGAGGACTAACACAACAATCTGCTTAACTTGAGCCACAGACCTTGGCAGGTACGTGGCACAGAGAGGTGAACTGGGAGAGAGAAGCTGCAGAAGGTAGGGAGCTGTTTTTGTTTCCAGAGAGAGGATGTAGACAGTGGGGAGAGTACAGGAAAAGCACCCCCTCCCTGAAAGCAGCTGGAGAGAAAGAGAAAGAGTGGAAACACCCGCAAGGAACTGCAAGAAAGGGAGAGAGGAGAAAGGAGAGGGTTTCAATACCATTAAGGCTCTATAAACAGGGGAGCGCAGAGTCAGAAACTCCACAGCTTGATACCTGGTGGTGTTCTGCTGGGAAGGGTGAATCCCTAGGAACAGACAGTATTGTCTGAGGGGGTCCTCTGGCTACATGAGGAGGGGCAGTTCCCCTGCTGGGAGGACATCTGGTAGAGGCTGTGCAGCCTCTCCACAGGCAAAGGTCCCAAAAAAACCCAGATTACAGCCACATTTGCTGGTGTTAGAATGACATGAGGGTGCAGTGAAGCCTGGTGTCAGATGTGTATTGTGATTTACCATAGCCCCTGGACCACTGCTGCTACACAATCATGCAAAATTTTTCTGGGGCAGGCTGGCACTTGGCCACAATCTCTGGGCCTCTGTAGTGGCATGGTCAAATAAGCACTCCTGGAAACAGGCCAGCACCCAGCCATTGCTCAGCAAGACCCTCCCCCATAGGGTTGGAGGAGCAGTTCAAGCTGCAGGGCCCTCAAAAGTGAGGGGTTTGGAAACACAGAACCCATCCGAGATAAAGTTCAGGAGGGAGGTGCCGCTTGGCAGGCTGATGGCTTGGTCACGGAGAGTGTAGAAGCAGGGAGTGGACAGAAGGCAGAGACAAAGGAGAGCTGCTTGATTGCTGATTGGCGAGAGTACAGAGTTCTGATGCTACAGACTGGGAAGCTGGGTGATGCCATTTTCACCTCTCCCACGCATGCGCATACATGCCTACATGCGCCACACAGATCTACCCCAGTAAGCTAAGCAACGCCACTTAGTGGAGAACGGAGCCGTTATACCAAGCCCCATCCACCTGTGCCAAGCAAGCCCTAGAGGACCACCACAAGTCTCTCCATCCTCTTAGTTTATGGACTATAAAGTGCTTCATAGTTTGACTTCTGAGGAAAACTGGATGTAATTTCATTTGGATTTAATTCTGTTCACTGGTCTATCTATTCATTTTTTTTTTCTTTTCTTATTCTTGGATACAGAAAGAGAAAAAATCTATTTTTATTTTCCATTTTTATAAAAATAATTTTTCTTTAATTTTTCTTCTATATTTTTTATTTTTTGTAAAGTTTAAAGTCTATTTTACTTTCTTCATTTCATTTTATTCTATTTTATTGTATACATTTTTTAAATTTTAAACGCTTTCCTACTGTTTTCCCCATTTTTTCCTTTCCTTTTCTTCCCTTTTTTCTCTATTCTATCAAGCTTCTTTCAACAACTAGACCAAAACACACCTAGAATTTAGCTTCCTTTATTTGATTTTTTGTGTTGTTTTAATTTTTTATTTTATTTTTAATTTTATTAATTCTTTTTCTTCCTCCAAAATGATGAAGTAAAGGAATTCACGCCAAAAGAAAGAACAGGAAAAAATGACAGCCAGAGACTTAATCAACACGGATATAAGCAAGATATCTCAACAAGAATCTAGAATCATGATAATAAGAACACTAGCTGGGTTGAAAAAAGCATAGAATCCCTTTCTGTGCAGATAAAAGAACTAAAATCTAGTCAGGACTAAGTTAAAAATGCTATAACTGAGATGCAATCTCAAATGGATGCCACAGAGGCAAGGATGGATGAAGCAGAGCAGCATATAAGTGATACAGAAGACAAACTTATACAGAATAATAAAGCAGGAAAAGGGAGGGAAAATAAGGCAAAAGAGCATAATATAAGAATTAGAGAACTCAGTGGCTCATTAAAAAGGAATAACATCCGAATCATAGGGGTCACAGAACAAGAAGAGAGATAAAAAGGGGTAGAAGGTTTATGTGATCAAATCATAGCAGAAAACTTTCTCAACCTGAAGAAAGACACAGATATCAAAATCCATGAAGCACAGAGAAGTCCCACGAGATTCAACAAAAAACAGCCATCAACAGGGCATATCATAATCAAATTCAAAAATACACAATAAAGGAAAGAGTTATGAAAGCAGCAAGGGAAAAAAAGTCCTTAAACTATGAGGGAAGGTCAAGTTCACAGCAGACCTATCCACAGAAACCTGGCAGGCTAGAAAGGAGTGGCAGGATATATTCAACATGCTGAATTGGAAAAATATGCAGCCAAGAATTCTTTACCCAACAAAGCTGTTATTCAAAATAGAAGGAGTGATAAAGAGTTTCCCAGAAAAACAAAAACTAAAGGAGTTCATAACTACTAAACCAGCCCTGCAAGAAATTTTAAGGAGTACTCTCTGAGGAGAGAAAAGAGGAAACAAAAAAAAAAGACCAAAAGAAACAAAGACTAGAAAGGACCAGAGAACACACCAGAAATTCCAACTCTATGGGCAACATAATGGCAATAAGTTCATATCTTTCACTCACTCTAAATGTCAGTGGACTAAACGCTCCAATCAAAAGACATAGGGTAACAGAATGGATAAGAAAACAAGATCCATCTATATGCTGTTTACAAGAGACCCATTTTAGAACTAAAGTCACCTTCAGATTGAAAGTAAGGGGATGGAGAACCATCTATCATGGCAAAGAAAAGCTGGAATAGCCATACTTATACCATCTAGATTTTAAAATAAAGACTGTAACTAGAGATGAAGAAGGGCATTATATCATAATTAAGGGGTCTATCCACCAAGAAGATCTAACAATTATAAACATTTATGTTGCCAACATGAAATACCCAAATATATGAGTCAATTAATCACAAACATAAAGAAATTCATTGACAATAATACCATAATACCATAATAGTAGGGGACCCAACACTTCACTTACAACAATGAACAGATCATCTAAGCAGAAAACAAGGAAACAATGACCTTGAATGACATACTGGACAGGATGAACTTAACAGATATATTCAGAACATTTCATCTTAAAGCAGCAGAATACACATTCTTCTCAAGTGCACATGGAGCATTCTCCAGAATAGATCACATACTGGGACACAAATCAGTCCTCAAGAAGTATAAAAAGATCGAGATCATACTGTGCATGTTTTCAGACCACAGTGCTCTGAAACTCGAAATCAACCACAAGAAAAAAATTGGAAAGACAACAAATACCTGGAGACTAAAGAATGTCCTACTAAAGAATGAATAGGTTAACCAAGAAGTTAAAGAGGAAATTAAAAAGTACATGGAATCCAGTGAATAAGATAACACCACAGCCCAAAACCTCTGGGATGCAACAAAGGCGGTCATAAGAGGGGAGTATATGGCAATCCAGGCCTTCCTAAAGAAGGAAGAAAGATCTCAGATATGCAACCTCACCTTACACCTTAAAGGGCTGAAAGAAGAACTAGCAAATAAAATCCCAAACCAGCAGAAGATGGGAAATAATAAAGATTAGAGTGGAAACCAATGCGATGAAAAACAAACAAACAAGAAAACAGTAGAACAAATCAATGAAACCAGGAGCTGGTTCTTTGAAAGAATTAACAAAATTGATAAACCCCTAGCCAGTTTGATCAAAAAGAAAAAAGAAAGGACCCAAATAAATAAAATCAAGAATTAAAGAGCAGAGATCACAACCAACACTGCAGAAATACAAACAATAAAAGAGAATATTATGAGCAATTATATGCCAATAAATTGGGCAATCTGGAAGAAATGGAAAAATTCCTAGAAACATATAAACTACCAAAACTGAAACAGGAAGAAATAGAAAATTTGAACAGACCCATAACCAGTAAATAAATCAAATTGGTAATCAAAAATCTCCCAAAAAGCAAGAGTTCAGAGCTAGATGGCTTTTCAGGAGTATCCTACCAAATATTAAAGAGTTAACACCTATTCTTTGGAAGTTGTTCCAAAAAAATAGAAATGGAAGGAAAACTTCCAAACTCATTCTCTGAGGCCAGCATTACCTTGATTCCAAAATCAAAGACCCCACTAAAAAGGAGAACTACAGACCAATTTCCCTGATGAACATGGATGCAAAAATTCTCAACAAGATACTAGCCAACTGGATCCAACAATACATTAAAAGAATTGTTCACCATGATCAAGTGGGATTTATACCTGGGATGCAGGGCTGGTTCAATATCCACAAGTCAATCAATGTGATATATCACATTAATAAAAGAAAGGACAAGAACCACATGACCCTCTCAATAGATGCAGAAAAAGAATTTGACAAAATACAGCATTCTTTTTTGATAAAAACCCTGAAGAAAGTAGGGATAGAAGTATCATACCTCAAGATCACAAAGGCCATATACGACAGATCAACTGCTAATATCATCCTCAAGGGGGAAAAACTGAGAGCTTTCCCCCTAAGGTCAGGAACACGACAGGGATGTCCACTCTCGCCGCTGTTATTCAGCATGTATTGGAAGTCCTAGTCTCAGCAGACAACACTAAGGAATATAAAGCATCCAAAACGGCAAGGAGGAAGTCAAATTTTCACTCTTCGCAGACGACATACTTTATATGGAAAACCCAAATGATTCCACCGAAAAACTGTGAGAACTGATCCATGAATTCAGCAAAGTCGTAGCATATAAAATCAATGCACAGAAATTGGTTGCATTTCTATACACCAATAATGAAGCAACAGAGAGAAATCAAGGAATCGATCCCATTTACAATTGCACCAAAACCATATATACCTAGAAATAAACCTAACCAAAGAGGTGAAAAATCTATATACTGAAAACTATAGAAAGCTAATGAAAGAAATTGAAGAAGTCACAAAAAAATGGAAAAATATTCCATGCTCATGGATTGGAAGAACAAACATTGTTAAAATGTCGATACTACCCAAAGCAGCCAACATATTTAATGCAATCCCTATCAAAATATCACCAGCATTCTTCACAGAGCTAGAAAAAACAATCCTAAAATTTGTATGGAACCAGAAAAGACCCCAAATAGTCAAAGCAATCCTGAAAAAAGAAAAACAAAGTTGGAGGCATCACAATCCTTGACTTCAACATGAATTACAAAGCTCGAATCATCAAGACAATATGGTACTGGTACAAAGACAGACACTCAGATCAATGGAACAGAATAGAGACCCCAGAAATGGACCCACAGATGTATGGCCAACTAATCTTTGACAAAGCAGGAAAGAATATCCAATGGAATAAAGACAGTCTCTTTAGCAAATGGTGTTGGGAAAACTGGACAGCAACATGCAGAAAAATGAACCTGGACCACTTTCTTACACCATACACAAAAGTAAACTCAAAATGGATGAAAGACCTACATGTAAAACAGGAAGCCATCAAAATCCTCTAGGAGAAAGCCAGCAAAAACCCCTTTGACCTCGGCCTCAGTAACTTCTTACTCAACACATCCCTGAAGGCAATGGAAACAAAAGCAAAAATGAACTATTGGTACCTTATCAGGATAAAAAGTTTCTGCATTAGCAAAGGAAACAATCAGCAAAACTAAAAGGCAGCCAACAGAATGGGAGAAGATATTTGCAAATGGCATATCAGATAACGGGTTAGTATCCAAAATCTATAAAGAACTTATCAAACTCAACATGTAAAAAACAAATAATCCAGTGAAGAAATGGGTAAAGACATGAATAGACACTTTTCCAAAGAAGACATCCAGATGGCTAACAGACACATGAAAAGATGCTCAACATCACTCATCATCAGGGAAACACAAGTCAAAACCACAATGAGATACCACCTTACACCTGTCAGGATGGCTAAAATTAACAACTCGGGCAACAACACATGTTGGTGAGGATGCAGAGAAAGGGGAACGGTTTTGCACTGTTGGTGGGAATGCAAACTGGTGCAGCCACTCTGGAAAACAGTATTTTAAAAAATTAAAAGTAGAACTACCCTATAACCCAGTAATTGCACTCCTAAGTATTTACCTAAGTATTGTTTCAAAGGGACCCATGCACCCCAATGTTTATAGCAGCGCTATTGACAATAGCCAAAGTATGCAAAAAGCCCAATGTTCATCGACAGATGAATGGATAAAGAAGATGTGGTATATGTGTGTGTATATACACACACATATACATATACATATACATATACATATACACATGTATATACATATATACACACACACATATGTGTGTGTGTATATATGTATATATATATGTGTATATGTATATGTGTGTGTATATATATATATATATATACACACATACACATATACATATATATAATGAAGTATTACTCAGCAATCAAAAAGGATGGAGTCTTGCCATTTGCAACAATGTGGATGGAACTAGAGGGTATTATGCTAAGCAAAATTAGAGAAAGACAAATATCATATGACTTCACTCATATGAGGACTTTAACATACAAAACAGATGAACATAAGGGAAAGGAAGCAAAAATAATATAAAAACGGGGGGGGGGGCGCAAAACACAAGAGACTCTTAAATATAGAGGACAAACTGAGGGTTGCTGGAGCGGTTGTGGGTGGGGGGATGGCTAAATGGGCAAGCGGCATTAAGGAAGACACTTGTTGGGATGAGGACTGGGTATTATATGTAGGGGATGAGTCAGGATTTCAGGATTCTACTCCTGAAATTATTATTGCACTAAATGCTAACTAACTTGGATGTAAGTTAAAAAATTAATAAAAAATTAAAAAATACTATTAACATTCACTGTAGTTGTTTAGAACAGGAATCTGCAAGCTGTGTGTTTTTGTACAGCCTGTGAGCTAGGAATGGTTTTTATGTTTTTAAATGGTTGCAGGGGGCATGAAATCAAAAGAAGACTATTTCATAACACATGAAACAAAATTCAAAATCTAGAGTCTATAAAGTTTATTGGAACATAGCAATGTCCATTCATTTATTTATTGTCTATGGCTGCTTTTGCATACAATGGCAGAGCTGGGTAGTTATGACAGAGAATGTGTGGACCATAAAACCTAAAATATTGTCTACCTGGCCCTCTCCAGAAAATATTCACCAACTCCAGGTCTAGGTGGTAGGGGAGAGTGGATAACCCTGGCTGTGGGGTCAGGAGCTCCTGATTCCACTTGGCCTCCACTTGGTGGTTGCATGACTTTGGGAAAATGGTCCATCCACTTGGAAACTTTTTTCTCATTTCTAAGGTGGAGACCAAAGCATGACCTTTTTAGGATAGCAGTGAGAATCAAAAGAAATAAAGAACATGAAAGCCATAGCAAGTACTCAACATTCACAGCCATCAGAATGATTGTACACAGTAGAGCATGAAGGTAGCACAGAGGGATGTTATGTGTCCCCAAGTGGCATATGTTAAAGCCCTAACCCCGCAGTGTGATGGTATTTGTAGGTGGGGCCTTTGGGAGGCAGTTAGGGTTAAATGAGGCCACGAGGGCGGGGCCCTTGGGATGGGATTTGCACCCTAATAACAAGAGACACAAGAGGGCTTGCTAGCTCTCTCTCTCCACCAGGTGAGGAGGCAGTGATAAGGCAAGCTGGGAAGAGAGTAGTCCTCACCAGAACCCCACCAGGCCAACAGTCTGAGTTTGGACTCAAGCCTCCAGAACTGTGAGGAAAAAATATCTGCTAAGTCACCCAGTCTGTGGTAAGATTTTATGGCAGCCCAAGCTGATTGAGACATAGGAGGAGAACTGAACTGACATCTTGAGCATACATAGAATTTCCACAGGTGGGGAAGGAGGGAAAAGGCCCCCTTGGCAGAGGAACAATATATGTAAAAGCAATGGTGCTAGGAGTGCATGGGGTGCTTACGGAACAGAGAAAGCTCCTTCCACGTGGGCACAGACTGCACAGTGATAGAGGTGGGAGAAGATGGTAGGATTTGGTGGAGCTGAGGCCACAGAGGCACATTTGTGAGGGGCCTTGTATCCCACTCTCAGAGTAGGCTGATTTGTTATGTTTTGCCCATTTGATTTGTGAAATGTCCCTCTCTGCCTCCCTGAAGTCACCTTGGTGTAGGGGGTGAAAAGCCAGCTCACAGGAATACCATCTACTTCTCGTCATGGTAACAGGTCAGTGGGTAGTTCCTGGCTCCTTCTCTGGGGCTGGCAGCCTGCTAATCAGGAGGTTAATCCATGGTGAATGAGAAAGAGCCCCACATCAGGGAGGAGTGAAGGTTATGAGAAATAGGGACTTTTTTAAAAGAAAAGAATACATAGTGCTGAGAAAAAGTATAATCTGGTGTAACATGGTCACTTAAGACTTTTTGCTAAGGATGTTGGAAAGTTTGGGAAGGGCTTTAAATGATGGAGCTCAAGGAGAAGAGGCTGTCGCTGTATTCCATGGAAGAGATAGCGGCAGCTTAGTCCAAGAATGTGACCGTGGAAATGACGGAGGACCAGCTGAGAAAAATGGAGTAGAAGGAGTTCTCAGGGCATGGTGATCGGGTGCAGAGGACAAGGGGAAGGCAGACACGTGGGCCATGAGCAGACACCTGCTTGTGCATGGCTTGGCTCACTGGGATGGAGCAAGAGAGAGAATACAGGCTTCAGGGGGGTCAGTACGCATTGGGGATTATTCAGTAGAGCAGATGTTGAGTAGATCATACCTGTGGCATAATCCAAATGATGGGGGACCGGTGTCTGAAGCTATTTATCTCAGTGTGAAGTTCAGGAGAGAGACCAGGGCTGGAGCTAGGAATCAGGGAGTCATCACTAAATGAATGGTGGCTACCGCCCTGCCGTGGCTGAGATTACAGAGGGAGGGATTCTGTTCGCCCATGGGCTGTCCCCCATCTGGCGGGATCACACCTGGCCTCAGAATTAAATCTCTTGTAATATGCTGCCTTTTGAAAATAAACACACATGCAAACAAACAAACGCTTCCATTCCTGATGACTCAAGTGGCATGTGTCTGGCCCTGATTGTGCAGACAGTTTTGTAGGAAGTTGCCAACACAATGAACCATCTGAAGCCTCTAATGAAGCAATTATAGTATGTGGAATGAACAATCAATCAACTGTAAACTCAGTGGTGAGAATTTTATAGAGATTGAGGGTAGATAACAGGCTCGCTGTGGTTATGTCCAAGAGTAACTTGATCCCTTAGTGGAGATAATGTGTATGTAATGGTGGAACCTCTCTATCCCTGCCCACAACACACACAAAGCAAACAGTTCCTGTAAAAAGACCACCACTGCCCACCAATCAGCTCTCAAAAGTGTCTTGATATCACCAAGAAAATTGTTCCATGTTTTGGGAATTTGTGGTTAATAAAGACCTCTTACCTTGTGGGATACCCACAGGTAGTACATTTCACTACTCCCCTCTTCTTGTTTGATTCTTAAATGTATACCGACTATGTTAACAGAGAGGTCTACTCCATAGCAATGATTGTAGTATCATCATTTCCATTGCTCGGTGGCAGTTCTGAACACGTATTACCTCTAATCCTCACAGTAAGCCTGTAGAATAGGTATTACTGGGCTTAATTTTTAATGAAGAAAGAGAGACTCACAGTTTAAATGATCTGTTCTGTGTCACAGAGCTGAGATGGGGCAGAGCTAGATCGATCCAGGTGTGCCTGCCCACAGAACGCTCCCACTTCTCCATGGTCTGCCGCCTTTCCATCCATCTGAACCCCTTGAGTTACCTCCCCTCTGTTCAAGCCCATTCTCTTCATTGCGGATGTTAGAAGATGCTTGTTGACATCACCACTGTCCTAGGTTTACCTTCAAAAGGCCTCCTATGAGAAACTTAAGATGTTTGGAGAGGACAGCCACACCCTCTTCATTATTCTCCCCTCTGGAGTAAACACTTCCAAGTATCTTCAGCCTTGTCCCATGTGACATGGAGGGGCAGCTGCTGCTGGCTACCTTCCTAACAGCCATCCCCTGTCTGCCCTAACTTCCTTGCCAGAAGCTCACACTCCACTGTAAAAGCCACAAAGGCCAGAAACTCTCTCCCCCAGCTGTGCACACTGAGAGTGGATTTTGGAGTAGGGGATTGGGGAATTGGAGAGGCAGAGAGGTAAGTGTGGTGGAAAAGAAACACCTGGGTTCCTATCCTGACTTCACTAGCTGCAGTTAAATTATTCAAACTCTCTGGGGCTTCAATTTCTTCATCTCTAAAATGGGGATGACCATAGTTATCACAGGGGTGTTCTGAACCAGAATCATATCAAGCATATAAACACTCCGCATAGAGCTAGACACAGAGAAGTTACATAATAAAGGGGTGTTACTATTTTTATTGCTATTACTAAAGATGAAGCTGCTGGGGGCGCCTGGGTGGCGCAGTCGGTTAAGCGTCCGACTTCAGCCAGGTCACGATCTCGCGGTCCGTGAGTTCGAGCCCCGCGTCAGGCTCGCTGATGGCTCGGAGCCTGGAGCCTGTTTCCGATTCTGTGTCTCCCTCTCTCTCTGCCCCTCCCCCGTTCATGCTCTGTCTCTCTCTGTCCCAAAAATAAATTAAAAACGTTGGAAAAAAAAAATTAAAAAAAAAAATAAAGATGAAGCTGCTGTTCTTCATTGACTTTTATTTACTTCATCAGGTGTAGGGCATGAGGTTCACGTGTGGATTAGATGCAGGGGCATTAACATCCTGATGTTTACGAATGTATGTGATGCTCCCCCCACCAAAAAGCAAACCAAAACAACTTAGCAGTAATACTTGTGTGCATATTCATGATTCGTTGACTCTTCACTTGTGGGTGTCAAGGAAAAGCATTAGCTCAACCACAGGTGCCAGCCTTTGTCTCAGGCGAGGAATTCCCTTAACTTAGGAAAATAATTAGATAAATTAATGGTTTAGCCCTTCTTTCAAGAAGCTTACAGCCATTGAAAGCCAAGGATATGCAGTTAATTTGTTTTAATTTTTTTAATGTTTTACTTATTTTTGAGACAGAGCATGAGCAGGGGAGGGGCAGAGAGAGAGGGAGACACAGAATCCAAAGAAGGCTCCAGGCTCTGAGCTGTCAGCACAAAGCCCGACACGGGGCTTGAACTCACAAACCGCGAGATCACGACCTGAGCCAAAGTCGGATGCTTAACCGACTGAGCCACCCAGGTGCCCCTGCAGCTGAATTTTTTAAAAGGTGCGTTTTCACAGGGTCAGTGTGATGGATAATGGATATTAAGTTTCTAGAATATTGCTCTAATGAAGTAACAAAGTTGGGAGACTTTTGAGATGTGAATCATTGGGTATTCTTTAAAGCATAGGTTCTCAAACTTGTGCATATTCAGAATCATCTGGACTGTGCAGTGAAAATGCAATTGTATCAGGCATCTCAACATTCCCAAGATGGTGCCTTATTCTTTCCTCGTGTTGCTTGTATCATTCTCATATCTGGAGCACCCAGCCCTCCCTTAGGTGAGAAACCAAAGCTCAGATGTGGATTTATTCTTGCACCTTATGTGATTCCTATGTTTTTAAGGACAATTGAGTGTATATGCCAGAAATCAAAAGCAAACTAGCTTAGGCAAGAGAGACTTTATTGGCCAAAGTAACTGAAAGGGATCTTCTAGCCTATAATGCCAACAGAGATCTTTCTCTCTTTCCTATATCCATCCATACGTATACTCCTATTTCTCTCTCTATTCTTCCCCCATAGACATACACACACATATTTATTTTTGTAAAGAGATATATATGTCGATATGCATATGCATATACACAAATATACACACACATCTATATATACATGTACATTTATATATATGCACACAACAGATTCCTGTATATCAGTTCTGCTATCTTCCAAGTATTTCTAATTATCCCCCCCTTCTGGGAACATGGATGATTTACATTTCCTGGACCACTTGTGATGGGGTAGGGTCACAGAAATAGTTCTGGCTAATGAGTTGTATGCAGAGGTGATATGTGTCACTTCTGGGCTAGAACATTTAATTGGCAGCACATGACCATTCCATGATTTTTTTTCCTCTTCTATGGTGACCAACAAAATTTGAATTAGAAGCTACTTAGTCCCACATAAGGGGAGGGAACTTGAACTGATCTCTCAGCTGACCCAGTGGACTAGAAGTATGAACAAAACATAAGCCTTTTGCTATTGGCTACTAAGGTTAAGTTGTTAGCACAGCATAGCCTGGCCAATCCTAATGAACACAGAAGACCTCCAGCAGCTCCATGTTTGTAAGGCCATGTCCAGTTCATGATCTCAGGAGAGAGAGCAACCCTCTCTTTCTCTGTGCCCTTATAGCCAGTCTCATAGAGAGACCTTCTTTTGGTCGTGTCCTATCCTTGTATCAATCATGGAAGATAGAAAGATGGCCAGGCTATGATACTGTTGGCCAGGTCTGGACTATGTGACTTACTTCTGGACAGTAGAGAAGCACTATTATTAATGGTTCTGCTGGTACTTCAATGATGGGGAAGAGGCAGTTTTCAAACAGAATGAGGGAGGAGGCAGAGGATACAACCACAGGGACTATGATCCCTGGACATGGCTGAGGGTATTTTCTTCCTCTTCCTCTTTCCTTTCTTTCTTTGTCTCTCTCTCTGTTTCTCTTTCTTTCTCTCCCTCTTTCTATTCTTCGTATACACCTCTATTGTTCATTATATTATGTTGTATTTTGTTTCCATGGCTGAGCCCCTACCTCACCTTCCATCCAAGACAGTGAATTTACTGACTTCAGAAACAATGTCATATCTTCCTTAGTGACCACAGGACCCAATACAGGACTTGGCCCTTTCACGGGAACTCAATAATTATAGAGTGCATAAAATTAATGCAAAAGGCTATTTAAGAAAAGACAGGCCAAGAATGAAGAAGTACATTTCATTTCTTCTGCTACTGGGAGATCAAACATCAAACAGCATGGAGTATATTGACACAAAATCTTCCAGGATAGTCCAAAAAAATATTTAATTCTCATTCTCCCTAGAAAACCCTTTAACAAATGCAACCAAACACCTGGGAACAAGAGATCTGCCACTGCATCATCCATTTGCTTTCAAAATGGAAACCCTAGACAGATTCCCTCGCCTGCAATTATCCAGGTGGAACACAGACAAGTTAATATCAACAGCTCATCTTGGTGCCTACGCTGTCTCCAGAATCCAGAGAAAGGTATTCTTCCCTTTAATCCTCTGTGGCAGGACAGATGGCACTTACAACCCAGGGTAGCACCTGGGAAATGTTTTTCACGCTACCAATTAAGACACTTTTCCTCTGCTGTGTCCGTCACTTGCACCTGTAGGACAACTGGTCGCCTCGCCAGGAGCATACTCCATCTGATCACTCCCTTGTCCACCGGGGCTCTTCGCGACAGATTCCAAAAGTGTTGCAAAGGAAAAAAGTGAGAGTTGCACCTGAGCTGGAGATTTCCTGGCACATTCATGGAGGGCCTAGCAATTTTTTAAAAAAAATTTCATCCTGTTGACAATCACTGTAAACCTACTATACACCAATAGACAACAGAGGGAAAATAAAAGATCAGTAAGACTCCACCCTTGGGAAGCTCATAGTCTAGTGGGATGACGGATAATAAACAACTCACTAAAATTCAGTGTGAAAATGCTCTAAGTAGAGCTGCTTCAAGGTACAGATGATACAGAGAAGCAAAGGATCACTAATTTTGAGGAAGGGCCAAAACAAAGTCTCAGAGAGGTCGTATGTGTTAGTCTGCATTTATAGAAAAATATTAACTCACATTTTCATGGTACAATTTGGTTTTCAAAGCATTTTCACATATTTATCTCATTTTATTCCTCCACTACCGATAGGAAGAGATTCCTCTTCTTCCCTACCACCATGTAAGGAGTTATGGCTTGGATAGGCTATAAGACTTACTCAAAATGGCCAAAAAAGGGAAGAGCAGAACTCAAAACTTGTTTCTTTTTTCTTTCCGAGTTTATTTTTTTCTTTTAGAGTTGAATTTATTCTGAATTCTGAACCGGGCTCTTAGCTGCAAGCAAAAGTTAGAAATACAACAGCAAAAAAACCCAAAAAAACCAAAAAAAACCCCACAAAAAACCTCTAGCATGAGACTTGGGTGCTGTGTAAGGCAGAATACCACTGCCCAACTGGGCCCAGCACTGGCCTGGTGAAGGCACCAGTGCAGCCTTTGTGCCATCAGGTGCCATAGCTTGCACATCCGAAGCCACCAACATGCTTTGTGATATCTCTGGGACTTCTTCCCAGATGCTTCTAGAAACTCAGTAGAGTAGACCTGCCCACTGGCAGGTAGTTTTTCCATGATCCCTGCTTCTTGGGTTCTTAATTTCTAGTGGAGTCTGAAGTCAGTGCACTGATGGACAGAGTCCTCATCAGTCCCCTAAATGCAGGGAAGGCCAGTGAGGCAAGCACCTGATATTTTCAGTGTTGTGGGAATTGGACACAACTTCACAAGTTTGGTAATTCTCAAGTATGAGAAAGATTGCGAAACCAACACTTAGCAGCACTATATTTCCTTCACCATTACTTGTCAGTAATGGCTGATTTCCCTGCTTTAAAAACTATGTTTATTCTGTGAGGCTAGGTTTGTAATTCCCAAAGCCCTTTTGAACCCAGTATGAACAAGCAAAACCGCTCCTAACTGCCTCCTATGTTGTGCAGCATGACCATGGCTTCATCAGCACAATCATTCCAGAAACAGCTCACTTAATTATTGATCAAACACATTCAATTAGGTGTGTGGTTAAACCTTCTTCCCAAGATGACTGGCCAGGCCAGCTCTAGAGTTTAATCACTATGAGCCAGTGACTTTCACTTCTGACCACTGATTGGGAAAGTAGGAGAAAAGGTTCCTACTAATTTGTGAAATGAGAGATGTCTTCTCTACTGACAAGGAATAGAGCTGGTTCTGCTGTGAAAATGGGCTGCATGGGAAGCAACACACTATGTCAGGTCTGTAGTTCTTTGAGGTTAGTGATTCTCCAAGTGTGGTCTCCTGGACAGCAGAAACACCTGCAAACTTGTTAGATGTGGAAATACTTGGGACCCACCCCAGAACTACTGAACCAGAAATTCTGGGGGTGGAATGCAGTCATCGATGTTTTAATAAGCTTCCAGGAGACTCTGGGGCATGTTAAAGCTTGGGAAACACTGCTTTAGACCCAGGAGCTGCTTCTGACATGGGTACCAAGCTTTGGTTTCCTCATGGACTCTATGAGCTTTCAGCTGTCCTCAGTGGTCGGGATAGGAAATGAAGCAAGTTCATTTAAAGCAGCAAACCCATCCCTGATCATCCTTTTAGGTAGGTCTTCTCTGAAAAAATCAGCCTCACAGAGACCTATGATGATTGGCCACTTCAACAAAGTAATTATGTAACTGTACTCCTTCATATCCATTATCTCTTTCTTCCCACATTATAGCCCTGGAAGGGAAGTTGTTTTCAGGATGAGGAAACAGGCTTAGGAAAGTTAATTGACTTGCCCAAGGTCACCTATCCAGAGTGGGAGAGCTAGTGGCCTCTAAACTATGCCAAGGCTAAGGGCATGACGGGGGACAATCTGGGGAGAGTTCTCCCACCACCGACCCGTAATTATTAGATCACAAGTACCTCAACTAATCACCTCCCTTCGCTGAAGAAATGTGTCTCTTTGACTTGGTGACATTCTCAAGAATTGTTCTTTTTGAGAAGCCTCTCTTTATAAATACAATTTCATACAAATCTCCCACTAGCTCTATGGCTTTGCAACAAAAGTGATCCAATGTGTGAATGTGCCAGTGAAGCAGTCTATCGCAGGAGAGGAAAGCACAGAGTATGAAAATGGGATCAAGCAGCTACCAACCCCAGCTTAATCAGGTTGAGACACAAATGGAACCATTAACATTCCTGACTTCTTGTGAAAGGCCACATGAGGACACGGACGTCAACCATCCACAAGCCAGAAAGAAAGCTCTAATTGGCCTTTTACTAGTGACTTCTTTTCCCTATGTCCGAACTGCTTGGCAGGGCAGGGACTAGAGGGTTGGGGGATGGGTTGGAAGGTTGTTGGGTGAATTAGCACAGAGTACGATAAATTGAATACTTAATGGCATTAATGAGGACGCCTGATAAATTCATTTCATAACTCGGAAGACTTGAGGTCTGTATGCTATAGCTTCCTTGCAATTGACTAAAGCTGCATAACAAACCACCACAAAATTTAGCAGCTTAAGGCAGAAAATGATACTGATTCATATAATTCTTCAAAATGAGCTGGGCTCTGTGGAAAGTTCTTCTCCTAGTCTTACTGAGGGTCACTCATGTGGATGTTTTAAATTGCTGGTCAGTGGGGGTTTGGCTCAGCTGGGGTGCTGGGATGGCTGGACGTCCTCTCTTTCCATATGATCTCAGAACCCCTCTTTCCATGTGGCTTTTCCACAGGTCTCCCCATCAGTGTTGCCAGACTCCTAGCATGGGGACTCAGGGGTCAGCTGATAGATTTTCTAAAGGGTGATGCCCACAACTGGCACAGAATCACTTCTGCTGTCTGTTTGTTGAAGCATGTCACAGGACCAGCCCAGATTCAAGGGAAGGGACTGAACAGAGTGTTTCACTGAGGGCCACCACTGTACCAGAACACTACAAACATTTTGCAGCCATCAGCCTACACAGTAGGTAAGGGCTTTCTAATAGGACTGTCCACATGTGCTTCTGAGACTCCTTCTCTGATATTGCTTTATCAGTTCTAACTCCATCTTCTGAACCATCTATCCTTTGAGATGTATTACAGCCCTACTCTTCTGAATGCTACTCTGTCACTTTCAGGTGACTTTGCATATCTCTTTGGGGAGAAAATTTATTTCCAAGTTCCTGGTAGAACATCTTTTAGCTTTAAATGCTGACAGTTACGATTTTAGAGAGCTCTCACTCTTGCTGTGGCTTCACCTTCCATGTTTAGGTTTCAGAACCAGCACAGATGTGAGCTCCAACTGTTTTCAGTGGTATTTAGAAGACTACAGGTATTTGGCAAATAAGTTAAAATGAGATTTTAAGTTAACCCAAGTATTTTCCATGTTCCACACACACAAACCTCCATGTGTCTAATATACCATGGGAACCTTCTATCATTTCAGGCAGCAGCTAGGGCAGTCTAAACTCATTGCCTCAAGGAAGGGAGGCCACAGCCAAACAAAAGAGAACAAAGGCATCAATTCTCAATCTTGAGTTTCAAAAGAGCCTTTTCAAAGTCCTGGCAAAGAAAACAGGTTAATAGAAAAGGTTTTTGAGTTTCAAAAGCTTGGCTTTTCTCGTGCCAAAAGCCATATGCTATGCTATTTACAATAGATTTGGGGAGAATGTGTGATGATATGTAAAAATATATAAACTATAAAGAAATATATAAAATTCCAAAATATAAAAATATATTAAAAATATTTTTAAAGTGAATAGTCTAGTTCTATAAAGTCTGTAGAGATTCCAGGAAGCTGAGCTGAGAAGGGGGTGGGGGGTGGTTCTTAGGGGGAACAAGAGTTGCAATGAGTATTTCTGACAAGCTGAACATGGCTCAGCTAGCAAATGTTACCAGTTGGGTTCTCTGCAAGTAGACCTTGAGATGAAGTTTGAGGTGCAAAATGCATATTAGGAATTAACATCTATGAAAGGCAGGGAAAGAAAGCAGGATTGGACAGAGGGAGAAGTTAAACTGAGAGGCAAGCCTTGGCCGGTAGGGAACTCTGGAGCAAATATTACTAAAGTTGTTCTGTTGGGCGGAATGGTTGGACTTTATACTCTCCACCTTAGTCTTTGGTACAAGCTGCTTTGACAACAGCATGATCTTGCATCAGGTGCGAAGAGCATCTGGGAGGAGCTGATAGCTGGACATGTTTGCTGATTCTACTCACTCCCTGCAGCTGGTCCTTCCATAAAGAAGGATCTGGGCAGCAGCCGTGGATCTCCAGGTCTACCACACTAAACCCTCTCCTCCTTGAGCCGGGAGACGATAGAACAGCTGGACAGGTTTGGAAAACGTGAAGAACATTCCATGCAGAACTCTCTTTAACCCAAGAGAGGTAGTATGGTGGGCTGGAAATAAAGAGAAAATGGCAGCAGGACACATAGAGAGCCCAGGATAGCTCATTCTGTCTTGCATGGCCCCAGACTGCCATAGAGGAGGGTCTGACAATTCCCCGTGACCCAAAGAGGGTCAGATGTGGATTGCTTGGACCAATTGACACACTTAGAATTGACAGCGGTGAAGGGGAACTCTCTCAGCTGATAAAAGTGGGACTAACCCCCAAAATCACAAGAGATAAAGTTCTTTTTAGTATATTACAGCAAAGGCAGGTGACAGGTGAACCCAAATCACCTTCCCTTTTTTTCTATCTGCCACTAGGATTCTATAAAGCCACTCCCCATCCCACTATCCCAATTGATTTAGAGAAACCCCAGGTCCTGAACAGAAGAAGGAGTGGAGAAACTCCAAACCAACTGAGTTTAAGCTTGAGGAGACAGAGAAACCCCCTACATGATTGAGTTTATCTAGAATTAAATAGATTTGAGTTTCCTGCTACTAGACAACGTGGGGGTTCCAGATAGATACGAAGTTTAATTATGAGAGGAAATATTTTAAAAGCTACATTTTTGATTCACTTGTGCCATAGATTGAAAATCCATACTGCTATACAGATAGGAAATGATCAAAGAAGTAATCATTGCTTCTGTCGGTAGCAGAGGGCGAAATGTAAACCAGCGAAAAGAGCCAAGCTTGCTCTTGGCTAAGTGTGTGGTACAAGTGGGGACACTATCTTAAAAACCAGACACTCAGACCCTGCTGGTATGGTGGATAATGGGAGGTGATTTCTGTAAATCTGCTATATATATATATATATATATATATATATATATATAAAATCAAGGCTTTAAATTATTTATGTTTTTGCCATCCTGCTTTTAGGTATCAGGCTTAAGAAAGTAACCAGATATCATTGTGACTGCTATTTGAGGACTAGAGAAAGAGAGAAATCAGGGCACTGGTTGTACATTGTCCCTAGCAACAAATGCTAATCTCTGGCACTTGAGTGATGGCAGTGGGGATGGGAGACACATAGGAAATTGGGTGGTTTTTTTAGAGTTAAGACTTGTTGATGGACTAAATGTGTGTGACAGGTAGGGTGCGATTTTTAGTTTTTGGCTTAAGCACCTGGGTGGATAACAGTGGCCTTTACTAATATGGAGAAGGTTAGAGACAGAAACAGTTTTTTGAGGAGAGGGTAGAAATCAAGAGGTTTCCTATAGTTCATCTGAGTTTCTGATGCTATGAAATATCCACAAGGTTCTGTCTCTTTGACATCTAGGCCTGGAACTTGTTGGAGTGGACAGGGTGAGAAATATTAATTTGAGAATCATGAACATAAAGACAGCATTTAAAGCCATGGGACTGATGAGATCATTTGCTGAATGAGTTACTGAATATAAATAGACTGAATCAAATGGATGATAGGACCATATGTGTAAGATTATTAGAGATTTTTATTTTCTTCTTTATTGTTTTCTATATTTTTAAAGATGTTCACAATGAAAATATATTACTTAAAATTTTGTTTTGATGTTTATTTATTTTTGAGAGAGAAAAAGACACACACACAATGTGAGTCGGGGAGGGGCAGAGAGTGAGGCACAGAATCCGAAGCAGGCTCCAGGCTCTGAGCTGTCAGCACAGAGCCCGATACGGGGCTCTAACTCATGGTCCATGAGATCATGACCTGAGCTAAGTCGAACACTTAAGCAACTGAACCATCCAGGCGACCCGAAAATATATTACGCTTATAATCAGAAAACAAGTAAAGTCACAATAAATCTGCTCCTGGCACTCTGAAACACAGATATGCAGCTTCTTTGCTTCTTTTCTCAGAAAAAGCATTTCACCTCAGTTGGGCCTTAAAAATATTAATGTGTTTATTTAATTGGGAATCTTAGAGACAGTGTTTGCATGAAAATCAACATCCTCACCTCTTCTGCAGTGCAAATGAGCCACTCATTTTCTGCTCTCACCTAACCTGCATCTTGCTGCTGATTGAACCTGTGCCTAATTATGTGTTGCTCCTTGAGTTCTGGAGTATGTAATAGCAATGTTTATTTGCCAAGGTTGACGGTGATGACTAAGTTGTTTCCCTCTTCGTGGTTTTTTTTTTTTTCTTCCTTTTTTAAGTGAAAGAGAGAGTAACCCTGTCTGTCATGCCTCCAACACAGTGCGTTGATGGGGTTGTCTCTGGTTAGTGAGAGCTGGGGCAGGAACTCAAGCATCACAGGGTATTTTGTCAGAAGCCCTAGTGAGAAGGAGTTTCTGTAAGTCATCTGGGATGAGGCAAAAGGGCCTCTTGGCCTGAATATTTATTCATTCAACTAACATTCAGCACATCCCCACAGTGCTCCTGGCCCTACCCTGAGCAATGACAGAGATAAATATGATCCTAGAATATTAAGTCTAGTGATTCAGTTTGAGTCCCATTTGTTAAGTGTCATGATGAAGGAAGTGTGGGACAATATGGAAACACATAACCTGGGGAGTGTGGTTCAGGGTCAAGGCTACCTGGAAAGGATAATAATAGCTAGCATTTGTCAAACTGCCAGGCACAGTTTTTCACGCTTTATGTGGTTTGACTCATTCATTCTTCCAACAACCTGTGAAGAAGGTACCATTATTATGCTCATTTTATGGGATAAAAACCTGAAGCAGGGAGTGGTTAAACCTCAGCTGAGTAGCCAAGGGCAAGAGGCGTTAGGTTGAAGGTGGAGGGAAGAGTTCCAGGCAATTGGAGCAGTGTGTGGAAAGGCATGGTGCATTCATGGATAGTGCATGAGGAATGGCTGGGAGACTGACTACAGGATGTTTGCTGTCACTGGCATCTGTGGGGCAGGGGCCCGGAGGACAGAGCTAGAAGGGCTTGAGAGGCATTAAGAAAGGAGGCAACAAGGGCGCCTGGGTGGTTCAGTTGGCTAAGCGTCTGGCTTCTGCTCAGGTCATGATCTCACGGCTTGTGGGTTCAAGCCCCATATCAGGGCTCTGTGCTGACAGCTCAGAGCTCAGAGCCTGGAGCCTGCTTTAGATTCTGTCTCCCTCTCTCTCTGCCCCTCTCCCGCTCATGCTCTGTCTCTCAAAAATAAATAAAAATGGGGGCGCCTGGGTGGCTCGGTCGGTTAAGCGTCCGACTTCGGCTCAGGTCATGATCTCACGGTCCGTGGGTTCAAGCCCCGCGTCGGGCTCTGTGCTGACCGCTCAGAGCCTGGAGCCTGTTTCAGATTCTGTGTCTCCCTCTCTCTGTGACCCTCCCCTGTTCATGCTCTGTCTCTCTCTGTCTCAAAAATAAATAAACGTTAAAAAAATTAAAAAATAAAAAGAAGTAAAAAAAAAATAAATAAAAATGTTAAAAAAAATTTTTTTTAAAAGAAAGGAAGCGACAGAATCAGATTTGCCTCAGCTCTGGCTGCCTTGTGTGGCCTGGTTAGTTGGGAGGAAACCAGACAGGAAGTGGTGGTAGCGGCCGCACTTGGATTCAAGCGGCAGGTGGATTCAAGGGGCGTCTGGGGAGGTGCCGAAGGGGAGGAGCTGGAGTGAGTGTCCAGACTTCTCCTTGGGTGGCTAGGTAAGAGGCAGCGTTTCCCGAGACCGGGAGCCCCAGGGGAGGACCGCACCTTGTGTGCACAGATGGTGCCTGAGGTTTGTTCTTTGAGGCACCTTGAGCCTGGGTCTCTGGGGAACAGAGAGAACAATACCCAGGGAAGCAGTGAACAGTGAGTATATGGACGGAGACCCGGACCCGAGAACAAACAAGCCAATCAGCGGACTCCTCGATCTGTCTCTGAGCCGACATCTGAATTTTTAAAACTTAAGGAGAGGGAGACCTTGAAAATCTTCATAAAAGCAAGGGATGGTAAATCGAAATTAATTGGATAGCACTTGTTATTTGTGATTTAATATGTGTTAAATGTCACGGATTTTTTTTTTTTTTTACTCTATTTTAGGAGGAGTTAAAAATACATCTTCACAAGACATTTCATAGGTTTGCTGCTGTTGTGGCCCCTACCTTCTCCCCAGTTCTCTGGAAGGTCTTTATTTCTCCAGACCGCAATTCTCCTACTCTGGCAGTTTCCATAAGCCCGTTCTTTGAGGTAGGGGAGGCGGTGCTCTATATGTCTCTCTATACAATCTTTGTAATATGTATGTGACTAGGTACTTTTATCTCCACTTACACAGATGGGAAAACCGAGGTTTAGGGAGGTTCACTCCCCACTTAAGTTAGCAGACGAGGCAGTATTTAAACTGAGGCAGCCTAGCACACACAGCACTCTTGATCAGCGTTGCTATATTTATCCACCATCTACAGGCACGTTAATCAAATCCCAAGCTCCATGCCCTTCCTCATGCCCCATGATGCCTCCAACATTTTGACATCCGGGTTAGCATCAGAAAGCCCATGGGGGTGGAGTATCCTCTCTGATGCAAATCTGAAAAGGCAGTGGGTGACTGTTGACCGTTGACCAGGACCCACAGGATTTAGATAAGGTTTTCCCCTTTTCCTCTCTTTGCCCTCTGACGACCTCTCTTCTCTTCTGGCCCCAGTGCTGTTCTTTACTCAGCATCTCCTCTTCCAAAGTGCCCAGCTGCCTTCAGGCTGGCGCCTTCAGGGACAGATGGACACAGAGAGGCAGGGATTCCCAACTGGACGGGCCACTGGGGGCCAAGAGTCCTGGGGAGACGTGGATGGGCCCAGGCCTGTAGCTGCAGTCTTCCAAACAGCCCCCTGGAGTAGACTCTCTCAGCTTCGGGGAAAGGTCAGAATTTCAATCTTGTGTTTTCACACATCTTAAATGGATTTCAGAGGCACTGGCACTGCCCTGCTCCTCTCTCTAAACAATGTGGTTAAGCTGCTGTAGCGTTGCTAGAGGCTGCATTCCTCCTGCATTGTGATGTGGTTTTTGGAAGTCATGCATGCAGTTAGCTAACCAAACTAAGCTGTTTCATTAATGGGAGCAAACTCAAGAGAGAAATCGTGAATAGAAACAAGGCGAGTTTGCTTTCCACCCCTAATTCAAAAAACCAGATAATTAAGTAGGCGGAGAAAGGAAGTATCCCTTCTGATTCCAAGAGCTGGCTCTCTCTGTCTCTCCATTTCCTTTCTTTATTAGGTGGTGATGGTGGTTGTGGGGTGTGTGTGTGTGTGTGTGTCGGGCGGCGGGGCGGGGGGTGGGGCATGGCAGTGGTGCGGGGATGGTGAGGGAATTCCTAGCAAAAGATCTATTACCCCAGAACCTTGGAGTCAGCTGTTTCTATCATGTTTTCTGTTCTGTTCTGCTTCCCTGTCCCCTCCACTCAGTTCTACCCCACCCTCAGTAACAGCTCCAAATCTCCACCGGCCAACTCATCCCCCACCTGTCACTTTGGATCCCACCTCAAAGACAAGGCTCATCAGCATGAACTCATTCCCCACCTACATCTTCCACCTATGGCTGCATATGGAGATCACGTTCCTCTCCTCTTCTCTGCCTAGGAGGAAAGAGTCCCTGTCTGTCTGCAAAGTTCACTGCTCTCCTGTGGCCTGACACCCAGTATGAATCTGCTTGCCAGTTACCCTGTTGCTATCATGGCTCCTTCCCTCTGTATAATAAACATGTCCAACTCGCTCGTATTCCAAGAAAACCTCTTCCCTCAGGCCTGCCTCTGGACCCATCTTCCCCACCCTTGGGGCTTGCTTTCACCACCACACATCTTAACAGTCTATCCACTTGTCAAAGCCACACATCTCCACCGCCGTCACCTCCGGTTCTGGCTTCTGCGTCTCCTACCCCATGGCTGGTGGCCACTGATGCCAAATGTTCAGACCCAGTGGATCTCCCCATCCATTTCCTATTCACATCTGAGCAAGACGGCAGGAGGATGGCCGAAGTGACCTCTCGAGGGGGACTGCCGGTTCAGTCTTCTGATGTTTTTTTCAGAGAGCCGAGACTTTCAGACAAAGACATTTTTCATCTACCAGGCTGCATATTTTTACTTAGATATTTAAAAAAGCAATCTCAAGCTTTCCGAAAGAAAATGTAACATAGATGCCAAATCAGATGAGAACTAACACTTGGTATCAACAGGAATATATTTGAATTTAAAAAGGCTAGCTGCATCTGACAGCAGTGTGTCTCAGCTAAAGTCTAAGCTGGAGTGGGGGGGTGGGGAAGAGAAGAGTCTTCAATAAATAAATGTTTATTAAGACGAGGGCAGGTGATAAGTAGAGTGACTATCATGTGACGCATAGAGAGTCAAGGAAGGCTTCACATCAGAAGTTACAGTTGGGCTGGGTCTTATAGGGTAGGTAATTTCTGGTAAATCCAAGTTCACTGAAGGCAGAGGGAACGGCATGTGCAGAGAGCAGGATGTTTGGAAAAGAACTGACATTTTCGGGGAATAATGAGCATGATACTTTGAAGCGTCTTACGGTCTCTAGGATCGAGTGCTGTCCTCTGTATCACAGCCCTGGGAGAGCTGCAATTGTAATTTTTGTTAAACTCAGGGCTGAAGACCCTCCAAATGTGTATGAAGAACCAATTTCTTGCATCCTTTCCTAAATCCAATGTGAGCTTTCAGATGGACAGAGGAAAGGTGTTCACAATCAAGGCCATCTTTCCCCAGGGTGGCCAGGATCAACAGAGGTGGCTAATGGTCCAGCAAGCCCCAGCACCTCCTGCAGTACATCTTCCCCACGTTGCACCTCTGGCCTCACTATTCATGAACTGTCAGAAGAAAGGGGCTGCATGTATCGTTCCTTGTCACACAGTGACTTCCACCAAATATTTGCTCAAAAATATTGGTTAAGTGCAGGGGTTAACAGGACCTGCATCTTGTGCTTTGCAAAGGATGGAAGGTTTCTGACCACTCCCCACCCCCACCCCCACCTGTTTCCGAAGGAACATTTCTATGAAGTTCCTGATTATGGTAGAGATTGTCAGCTCAGGTGGCCTTCCTGGGCACACAGGTAGACAAGACCACACACTTAACCCCTTTCTTGTGATTAGATGGGGCCACGTGGCCAGAGAAGTGAGAAGTGATAGGTGCTATTTCCTGGAGGAGGCATTTGAGGAAGTGTATCAGCCAAAGCTCTCAACAATGATCCTAGGATTCGTGTATTGAAAGGATAGCATCATTAGATGAGTGTGGATTCCTGAGTCACCAGACGGAAGCATACCTCACACTGACCCTCATGAGAACATATGGAAGAATTAAATCTCTATGGTTCCAAGGAGTTGCCCTGTTGCAGTCCCTACCATGATTAATGTATCAGTATATTCCACTTACTTTCCATAAAACAAAGTGGGAGTATGGATTAGACATCAACTCAATACACTGTTATTTGATGGAGGCCACAAGAGAACAGCTGTCAATGGACAAGTTCTACGTCACTTTCTCTCCTTTAGAAAAACACAAAGAAACTTCTCAGCTTGCAATTTTGGAAAAGGTTGAGTATCTCTTGAGCATTTGAAAGTAAATGTGAATGTGAATGGGATTCTTGATTGATCTTTCATTTCCTTGCCTACCAGGAAGCTCTGAGCCAAATACATGGTTTATGTATGGCCTCTCAGAATGCATTTTTGTCAGTTCTCCACCATAATTACTTTGCTACTCAGTCCTCATTTTCCCTTTGGGTTCTGATTTATCCAAATTTCTGTTTTCTGTGTTTTATGCTCTTTTAAGTGTCTTAAAAACTCTCCTCTGTGGAAGGGATAAGGAGGACAAGGAAAGTTGAGAACCAAATTTTTAGAACGAGTTCTGGACAAATGATCTGTGAGCCTTTCTTCTCCTAACCCTGGTGAAGGCAGATCGTATAAATCAGCTGAGTTTAACAATCAGTGATGTTGGTTTTAATTTACTCTTCTACTTTTCATGACTATTAATTTTTCCTTTGATTTATAACAGGGTAGCTCAAAGAATATGTTAATGATAATAATAATTACTGGTGTAAGATAGTTGGTGGCAGTAGTTTAAAATAACTGTGCTCATAGATTCAGGGTCCCCAGATGACATTTATTCATTAGTACTTCCTCTTTCTCGAGCTTCATATAGCACTTTGATTCACATTTTTGGTGGAAAACCTTCCTTCCATAAAATTCCCCCAATTGGTGATAAATATCTGATGTAGAAATATTAACTTTAAAACTCCCAGCTCATACCTCACCTTACTATTACCTTTGCTTTCCATACCTGTGTAGACTCAGTGGCTTGAATTAGGTCTCCTGTACATGCACTGAAAGACAACTGTTATTATTCCCACATTTCTTATCTGTAAATGATCTACAACAGATGCACATAAACACATGTGAAAAAAATTCTTTATTAATTTCTCACATTTCATTACAAAATGTATGTTGCAAACAACTTGAATAACCTACTGGTGTGTTTTGTTGTTTTTTAAACCCTTGGCTTCAAGAACTCAGAATCTCCCTCTCTCCTATCAAGTATTGGGAAACACTGATTATTGGAGTCAACAGGTTCTCATTTTGCTATTTATCTTCTCTCAAGCTCTGAAAAAAAAAATGTCCTCTGTATAAATTAAACAAAAAAATGTTGTAAATTCTATGTCATTACAGTCAACAGAATTATAATAATGCATCCAAAATGTGCGGCCACAAAATATCAGGTATATGTTTGAAAAAAGAAAAAAATGACATTCTAGCCTTGTTAAAAGGATAATGGTCCCATATTTTTATTAACAGGTTAGCAAAACAAAATCCAATGGATTACAATATTTACATGTTATTTGAAAAATAAAGTAGTGATAAAAGCATGTCACAATTATTTTCTGGTTTTTTTTCCTTTTTCTTTCTTTCTTTCCTTTTTTTTTTGCTTGATTTTTTTTTGTTTTTTTTTTTGTTTTTGTTTTTTTGTTTTTTTTTTTTGTTTTTTTGTTTTTTTTTGGTAACCATACAAACACCCAATCCAGGTATGGAACTGTTTAATACATTTGAAATGAGGCCAATTAAAAACAAATATGGACACAAAATGTTATCTTTGTCTAGATCACACTTTCCCCATTGTCTGGTTTCCACATGATGGCCCCCATCCCTAAAAAAAAAAAAATTAAATTAAAAGAAACTCCCTACAAATAAAACTTTTTTAACAGCAAGAAAATAAAAGAAGAACATGCTTTTCAAGTAAGCACCTATTCCACAAATGCAATATCTTTCCATGGATTTTATTTGAAGCTGTGTGGGACACTGTCATCTCAGGATTCCCTGCCCCTTTCTTCCCTCCCCCTCCCACAACCCTTCCAAGTAAAAAAAACAAAAACAAAAAACAAAAAACAAAAAAACAAAACATGAAAACCAAAGGACTCACACACACGCATACACACGAGTACACACACATCCAAGCACACACACACACACACACAGGCTTCTATAACCTAGGCTTCAAGGAAAGTTCTTTTCTACTTTTTGGAATGAAACCCTTTGTTCACAATCAGAACATATTATAAATGTAGACTTAGATTTAGTCTAAGCTGCTCCCTCCTGAAAAAGCTAATATTGGGAAACAGAGCAGCTGGCAGCTACATTAAAAAAAAAAAAAAAAAAAAAAAAAAAAAGTAGTTCTCCAGGCTCCGGCTCCTTATAGGATATAAGTATTTCTTGTCCACTCACCAAAGGGATGGGATTCTAGCATATCCCCTTGTTCCACAAAATAAATGAAAAAAACCCTCCCCCAAAACACAATGCAAACAAAAACAGAACACAGATTTTTTAATCACACACAAAAGCCAGCCCATCCTAACAGAAATTATTTGTGTGAGACGGATAATGTGTTAATGGACAAGCAACAAAAGGGTGAAGAGGACTTCCTCGTCTGGCCCACAAGCTGCATAGCTGTGCCGAAAAGTTTGGTTCTTTAGTTAAATTAAGGGGGAAAAAAAGTTAACTTCTTTGTTATTTCCATGTTTAAAATAAAGACATTCCTATTCACAAAAAACTAAATCTCCCTTACCCCCAAATTAAAACAACAATAACACGCACATAAAAAAACAATTTATGTGAAAACTGAATTGTGCTGTGTTTGTAACACTCAAATTGATAGAAAATAAACATGTGGCAAACAAAACTCCACAGTCACCATAAAATTAGCTCACATGAATCTACCAAATTCTAAATTATAGTTGAACACTAATAAACAGCTTACCTGGAATAAAGGATGACAATTCACAAACAGTTATCTAATAATTAAAGTCTGTTTCTTTTTTTTGTTTTGTTTTTTACTAAAATAATTAAAAAAATCACAGTATTTTAAGAAATAAAACCCACGTGGGGATTTTAAGCACAATTTGTGTTCCTTTCTTTAAAACTCTCTTTTTTTTTTCTCCATTCACCGTCTTGCCCAGCAGTTCTCTCTACATTTAACCACAACGACGACAGGTAGTACTGACAAATGCAGAGAATTCCCTTGGTTAAGTTTGAGGTACTAGGAAACAGGTGACTGTTTTATGCAAAGCAGTTTTTTTGTTTTCTGTTTTTGTTTTTTGTTTTTTTGTTTTTTTTTTGTTTGTTTGTTTTTTCCCAAAGCGGCTGCAGTTAGGTCTTGAAAAAGCTTAAGGTATTAAAACTAGAAAAACGCACCGAAAGATGTGCGTCAAAAAGTTGTTCCCCTAAGAGAAGTCTTGTACTGTCACGGAGCTTCTGTTTCCACATCCTGTCCAAGACCACCACAGAGCACACCGTGTGCATGGGAGGTGCTTCCATATTCCGCAACAAATGACACTTCCATGATGAAGATCCGGAAGAAAAGGTGTAGTGATGGAAAAGGAGCCACATATTCCAACCATTTAAATAACTTTAATTTACATACTCACTCACACAGGTACCAGTGCTTTGAAAATAGATTGTTCAGTCCTAAAAAGCAGCTTTGTTCTGTCTTCTTTTCTGTCCCCACCCTTCTCAGCCCAAGCTGGCCCTCCCCACTTTCTCATCACGGTTCAAGTACGGTTTGATTAAGAAGTTCACCAAACGCTTATTCTTTTTTGGCCTCTGCATTCTCCAGGAGAGATTTGTCAGCAGCTACTACACAGATGGCTACTGTTTCACTCTTTAGGGAAAAGTCTATCCCGATTGCCTCATCATCTTCC
Organism: Neofelis nebulosa; assembly: GCF_028018385.1. Classification (NCBI taxonomy): domain Eukaryota; kingdom Metazoa; phylum Chordata; class Mammalia; order Carnivora; family Felidae; genus Neofelis; species Neofelis nebulosa. The sequence continues at coordinate 26,602,307 of NC_080793.1, forward strand.
TTTTCCTCTATAGAGGGCATCTTAATACTGTCCTCCACACTCTCCTTCAGGTGGATTTCTTCTCTGCTCACCTGCTTGGTGTCATTCAACGCCCTGGAGAAACAGTAATGGTAGAGATGGATGAGTATGCCTTTTTTTCTAATTAAACAAAAAAGTCCTTATTTCCCTGATCCTAAAAAGACCTTGGGGCTTCCTTTGCGTAAATGCCATGAACATGTGAGTAAATTCTGAGTGATTTATCCTTTGCTACATGTTATGCTTAGGTCATGTATTTCAGCATCTTATTAAAGATGTGAACCTACAAAAATAGCCATTATTATACTCTGTTTTGATTATACCATGTCTTGTGTCCACATTAACATAATTATTTTATGTTCCCTCTCCTACTGGGTGATAGGTCATAACTGGTAGTAGTAGCAAGAACTGTCTTATGCTCAAACTCCTCTGTGTAACCCATAAGCTTGGAGATTGGCTGTATTTATGAAGACTAAAAGAGCAACTCAGGTAAAGATTTAATGGACGGATCCAGAAACAAATCATAAAAAAACAAACAAAAAGTAAAAACCCAAAGATGGAACCCATGTCTAGGGAAACTTAGTTAGGTTCTCTGAAGTTTAGATGCTTGGGGTTTCAGGGGCATTTTCTACTCAGGAACTGACTCCTGGGTTCTCTCTGTCTGACAGACTAAGAGTGCCTCGTCTAGGGGACAGTTTTATGTTCAAAGATCTTATAAGTGTTTTACGGATATGCTCCCACCTACCTGGGAGGCAGGCAGAAGCTGGCTCTGTCCCCGAGGCAGAGCATTGAAGGCACCAAGAGGTGCGAGGGAATGTTCAAGGCCACTCAGGGAATGAGTCATCACAGAGGCAGGAACAGAAGCCAGATCTTTTGACCCCGGTCCACGCTCTATCAGAGAATGTCAGGCTAATGAAAGCTGAAGGGACACTGGCTGGAGAACGCTAAACTTCCACGCGAGGGCTTGAGTGGGATTTGTCTTTCGTAAAGATGATTTTTCCTCATTTGAGTTGTGTCTGGGTGACCATTGAAAAAACCAACAGAAAAGAAGAAACCTAGTTCCTGATGGCTGCCTCTCCTCCCAAGCCCAGAAATAAAGTGTGACACAGAGGGAAGGGCCTACGGATTGTCAGGGGGACCAAAAACAAAACAAAACAAAACAAAACAAAAAAAAAACACAAAAAACGAAAAAACAGAACCTGCTCTCCCTGCCACTTCTCACTTTGGGCAAAGGCGATCTTGGGACGGCTCAACTTACATGCCGTGTCTGAGCACGTGCCTTTCCCACTCAGAGCCCTGTGAGAACGCCCGTCCGCAAAATTCACATGGAAAACGCTTCTCAGTGTTAATAGCAGCCCCACGGTCAGCAAATCTCATCAGATCTGTGAGGAGAAAGCAGAAGTGTTACCTGTGTGCTGTGGGAGGAAGCAGAAGAGGGAAGTCAACATTCATTAGGAAACCTCCTTTCTTTCCTACTTTCACCCGTAAAACCCTCCATGAAGGCAATTTCCAGATTCCTTACTCTTAGTTCTCCTACTGGCTTCTCACGTCAGGGCATTTCTTGGATAGCCGTCAAGAGCAGCTCCTGGGTCCCAGGCCCCCAGCAGCCCCGTTCCTCCTCACTGCCTCATCACAAACAAATAGTCTGGGTCTTTCTGGCCCGAAGAACCCCTTCTGTCCATTCCAACAGCGTCTCGGCAGTTTTTTCTATCGAATCTCTTCCTTCTAGGATGCTCTACCAGTGCCTCGCTATTTAGCACCTATTCATTTTCTATTTGACACAGGTTTATCTTTGCTCACTAAAAAGAATATAGAGGCACTGGACCAGGTTACGTGTAGCAGACCTCAGGGTTTCGATGCGTTCCAAGTAGAGCTGAGGGCTCACGACTTGTGCTCATCTGTCACGGATGTCATAATCAACACCTCACAGGGTGGCAACGAGCACTGAATGAGATCTGCGAGCAAAGAAGCTAGCGTGAACGAGAATCCTGGGAAGCGGGGAGACCAGTTTGTAAAAGTATGTCCTGAGCTAGTGAGGGCCCCTGGCTGGCTGCCTGACATCTACTCCTCAATTGGTGGTACTCATGAATGTGGGGGTATAGACATTTCTGGAAGGTCTGTTGCAAACATCAAATACTGACGGTCGTTTTGTTTTCTCCATGGCGCTGGGCACATGTTAGGGGTCTGATCAATGTGGATTGGCTGGCTAATTGTTTACAGACCACTCCTCCTGGCAAACTCAAAGATGAGAGCTCACGTGGCCTTTGTGTTCTCCCGAGTCCTAAGCCCATATGTCTTTCGTTACACCACAGAGAGCCAATCTCCTTGTGGATAATAAACAGCAGGGCCGAGACGGTCCTGCAGCCACGCAGCAGAGTGAGGGCAGCATACGGGGAAATGTCCATCATCTCTACATATCTGGTCACCCTGTGCTTGTACATACAAGATGCTACAGGAAGATGTCCCCTGGTTGAAACACTTCATCTAATCAAATCCTCAGGATGACGTTAACAGGATAGGTGTCTCTGTGCTGCCTTAATCTTTAGCACAAAACGCTATGTGAATGGGCCAGTTTTAACAAAAGATGAAACATTTTCTCACAAATTAAGAAGATCACCACACAAGCCATTAAAAATAATTGCACAGACTATCTTCCTTGATTCTTTTCATTGGAAATGAGACAGCACCATCTGCTCTGCGCATTAATTCCTTAGCAGGGATTATCTTGGGCAAGAAATCAACAGAATGCCTTCCTGACTCCTCCCAACTGCATAATGAGAGGGGGGTGGGGAGGATTCTGCTTGGGTTAATTTTGATTTCTTCATGCCTGGTTTCTTCTCTTTCAAATTCCCTCCGAGCTTCCTAGGCAGGACCTGCGATATGGCCACGGTCAGTCTTCTCTCTAGTTCCCGTGTTGGAAAGGGCGCTGGGTATGGGGTGGCTACAAGGACATGAGCCCCCTGCACTGAGCGTGCCTGATGAAAGTCTACACTTGCCAACGAGGGGCATGCTCCTGGCACATTTGCTCCTTTACCCTTAGGAAACATGAAACCAGTCATCTATTCTTTCCAATGGCTCATGCTGTTTCATCCTCAAAGGAGGAGGCCAGTCATTACCTGTCACACATCAAATAGCTCTCCATCAGCCCTGAGAGCTGCACTAAAGCCACCTCCCGCTCTACTCCTAGAAGACAGACCGTCTGGCAAAAACTCCCCGAGGCTATTGTGTGCCATTTCTTCTCATTGGCAAGAATATACCTAGATGGTGGAGAATGGATTCAAAGGAGATGAGACAAAGGAGGCTGTTCTTTCAAGGATCGGAGAGGGGGATGGGGAGGGTTAGGCTTGTAATTCTCATTAACATTACTAGAAGTTACTCATGTAAATCCCCTACCCTCAGAGAGAGGAATACATGCCCCTCTACCCAAAGACGTTCCCCCCCGCCATGTGGTTACGGCTCATGAATGTGGATACTACACTTTCCAGTGAGAAGTGATCAGACACCATGAAATTCTTTACAGTCAAACCGAACTGGTCTGTCGCCCCAGTGCCCACGCAAAGGGGGCGGCCAAGCCAGGCAAGGAAGGAAATTTGCCTGGTGCCCCACGCACCTAACTGCCATCTATTTTTCTAATTTGCTATGCTTTCATTCTGGAGGAGTCACGGGGAGGGGAAGACTAAAAGGGCCTCTTGCCTCTGCAACACTTGTAACCTCTAAAATCATATGTGCTCAGCCTTAGAGATGAAAACAAGTCATAGTAGCCAACAAGGAATAACTTATTTCCTAAACAACAGCAGGGCACAGAGCACCATGAAGCAAAAGGAGCCTCTGTCCCCCTTGTCAAAAGCATCCTCTTCTGGAGAACTCTGCTAACAGTGCACAGACGTTAAAGAATTCATCACTAAGAACATATTTGTGAAATGTTAAAAAAAAAAAAAAAAGGAAAAAAATTAGAAATCATGCTTCCTCAGATCACAGCCATTTCCCTTGCAAGAAATGGATCACTAAGGCATCTACTAATAAAAGTTGTAACTTTACAAGGGCAATCAACCTACGTGGTAGGGTGTTTTATTTGTCCACTCATTTTTCAGGTTGACCATGGGTGCGGGAGCTTTGAAGAGCGGGCAGTCCCTGCTGTTGTCTTCACTGGGACTTCAGGGGCCCGAATGGACCCCCACACTGCAAACCTGTGGTCCCCTGCTACGGTTGTCATGGTGGGGATGGAGTGGAAGAGGGGCTGGGCAGGAAAGAGAACAGGGAGGAGAACCTCCAAGCGAAATGGCCACCAAAGAGGCATTTGGAGGCCTGCAGACCCACTGGGTAAGGAGGGGAGACAGTGACATTCTGCAGACGTGCACCTCGGAGGGAGGCCCTAAGGGGATTCAGGTCTAGGTTCCCTTCAGTGAAGAACATCCCACTGGTCCAAGTGTTCGAGAAATGAGATGTAGTGTAAAGAGATCTTGGCTTTGGAGCCAGAAGACCTAAATTCGGCTTCCAATATATATGTTTTTCCTTTGAACAAACTCTTAAATTTTCTGGGACTGTATGTCCCCCTTTGCAAAATGATAATACATGACATGGCAGGGCTATCATCGATGAGGTGGTTACTATGCTTCAGGAACTGCGCTGGTGTCTTGTACATCATCTCATTTAAGCTCTCCACATCTCTAGGAGGTAGGTGATATTATTATTGTCAGTAATGAACGCAGATGGGATAAAACAATTTACCCAAAGCCATAGAGCTAGTTAATAGCACAACTGGGAGCCAAATTCAGGCAGGCCAACTGCAGAACCCTCTACATGATACCAGATTAAAGAAAACTCTGGACGTGGCACATAAGGATGCTCCATGCTGATAACCTCATCCCATTCTTATCGTCACTGGGATGGTATCTATCCTGTGTATTTCTCATGTTTGTTATCCAGGTGCTTTTGATGAATCCCTAATAACTACACTAACACATCTGAAACCCATAGTCTTATATGCACCCTCTGGGGACTTCCACAATATTCTATGTTGAACAATACAGAAAACTACAACTCTAGATCATATAAATGTAGGCCTACATTTTTTTTTGAATGGTTATATAGATATACTTTTGAAAAGCTTTATCTTGAGAATAATTCTGGACTCAGAGGAAATTGGAAAAAGAGTACACAAATCCCATGAAAGCTTGCTTTGTGAACACACGGCTGAATGAAAACTGTTGCTCCCTTTCTCTCTCTTTACAAGGTGTTAAGGGCCAGGCAGAGGGACTTCCAGAGAGGGCTCAGGGTTCAAGTTCTTTGCAGCCTCCCCCACCACACAGCAGTGGATGCCCTAGCAGCAGCAATTCTACCTAAGTGCTCAATGGGAAGTTCACTTACATTCCTCGTAATGAAACGTTAAGCTCATTTCCATTTACGGTGTCCTCTGTGTTACTGTCTGCCCATCCTTATTGTGAAGCTTCCCCAGACACCAGTGGTCCTTATTAAAAACAAATCACCACCATATATTTCTTAACAAACATATAGCTATAGTTAGAAAATGTCTGTTTTCCTTGAAGTTTCTATGGCTGGTAATAGTTTACAAGGACACGGCCCCTGATATGTTTCTTAAGTCAGTCTGTTCTGCTACTTAACTAAGAAGGATCATTCCTTCTGTTCCTCCTACAACAACCTTCTGCCTCCCTTCTGTCTCACCATGGACGTGCTAGATGCCATCTGGGCCTCCGAGGGCAGGGCTGAGACTAACCTCTGTCATCAGCCTTGCTGTTCATTTCTTCTTCCTTGTCCTCGTCATCACTGCTGGAGCTCTCCATCTTTTCCTTCATCTGTTCCAGCTGATCCAAGTTAACCCGTCCAACCAGCTCAAAGTTACGGCTAACCTGAAAAAGGCCCAAACAAATGATAGAATAATGAACCGCAGACTGAACAGAGTTCTCCCTGGGGGAGAGATCTTTCCAACATCATCTTCAATGACCGTGTTTTTGGAATCAGGACAGTACAACACCAGTGCCTAGGAGAACCTTTTCTTCACTTTGACTATTCCAGAGGCGGGTCTGTCCTTTACCCCACATTCCAACATTTTTAAAGGAACACTGGACCTTCCTTACTAGATTTAGTATAAAATGTGAGCTATAGTCAACAGGAAATCAAAGTATCACAAAGCCCGGGGTACAGAGTAGGTGTCCAGTGATACCTTTTGAGTTGATTTCAAAGGTGTAACTTTCTTAAACTACCTAAGTTTCAAACACCTCTGGAGGTGAAGAGGCTCTGGAAGGTTCCTGAAAACTTAGCATGAGAGTCACAACCTTCTTCCCCACAGTCTTATAAACCTGGAGGTCAGGGGGCTACCCCAGCTTAGGCCAGATAACAACTATCCAACTCCTGACTCCAGTAAATGGAAAACAATACTGTCACTGTTAGTGTTACTGTTTTCAAAGCTGACCATAACCTGTAGATTGAAGCTGGGACTACCTGAGAAGAATCTAGACGAGTAACTCCTAAAAGGAGTTACACCCAAGGGAAATAAAAATCCACACTAAAAAAACTTTGTAATGATGTTACGTTTAGGGTCCTTACATCAACAGTAGCACAAAATTTACCTTCTTGACTAATCTATTTTCAGAATTTCTCCAGTTTGTATGCATAGAATTATCAGGAACAACAGGTTAGCACGGGACTCAAGCCAACAGTATGTCTCAAGTCATTCAACTGCGATGGGCTATTCCTCTATGGAAGGTGCCGTGCTCCCCCTGTTGGGGGCCGGGGGAGGGACCCACAGAGATGAGTGAGATGAGTGAGATGAGTGAGACCCTGTCCTGGCCTCCAGAGGCTCACAGTTTAGTTCGGGAGGGAAGGCAGACATCATTCATTAGATTTCAAGAGCTGCTACAGAAGAGACAGAGCATACTGAGGGCACAGGAGAGGAAAGGGAGAATTTACAAGATAATCCCAAAATACTCTCTGGGACCAGACTGGAACAAAGATTTGCTGAGCACCACCAATTCCATATGCCTGGCAGATGGGAACATCATCATCAACTGTGACAAATGTGAGAGAAAAAGACTCAGAGTAGCAGGGCCAATAGACAGTCCTGTAAAAAGACTTAATATTGCCCCAACAACATCCTGTAGAAGGTAGGCAGTGTGCAAAAGGAGGAAGAAAACTCAGGATAAACACACTTTTAAAGTGAGAGGAATAATAAATTGATCCGACTTTAATAATGCGATCCATGAAATCGGTTGACAGTGGACTTTGCCAACAGCCCAACATGAGGGAGAAAAGAAGTTTCTGTTGCTCTCGTTGCTAAACGCTCAGGGAAGGCAAGAGCTTGCTTTGCTCATCTGCAGAATTAATTAAAATGAAAAGTTAATGGACTAAGGTGAGAGGGAGGAAGAGTCACGTTCAGAATCTTTAGTGCTCTTTCTTGCTAACAGTTCACAGTAACTGTCTTCAAGGGACTTCTGCTTACAGCACCTTCCTACCTGGGATGTATCTACCACGCCTCACTCCTCCAGACCCACAAGGACTTTTATTTCTTTGTTTGTATGACAAAAACACAAAAGAAGAGCAGAAGGAGAATGAGGTTTGAAGTCTGACAGACCTGACTTCAAGTTCACAGTTTGCCATTAACCACGAGATTGTGGGGAAGTTACTCAAGGTACATCCTCAGTGTCCTCGTTTGTTAAAGGGTGTCAGCCCAGTACCTACAACATAATAGTTCCCCAAAATGTAGTTTCCTTCTCCTTTCTGGGAACGTGGCCTTTTCCAATTTTGGCTTTTGGAAACACTTATAACAAGCATCGTAAATGAATATTTATGAAGTTATGTTTAGCCACAAAGTCTACGTTTTAACCAAATAGCATTTATGACAAATATTTGAATAAAAGTTTTCTGGGTTGCCAGTTTTTCAGGAAAAGGAGGCAAGGTTCCAATTTACCTAACTTTGAAATATGTGTAAAGTAACATATCCTTATGTGACCAAATTTTTTGTTTTCATAAACGTTTATTTACTTTTGAGAGAGAGAGAGAAAGAGAGAGAGAGGGAGGAAGAGTGCGAGCAGGGCAGGGGCAGAGAGAGGGGGGACAGAGGATCTGATGCAGGTTGACAGCAGCGGTCTGATGCAGGGCTTGAACTCATGAACCGTGAGATCATGACCTGAGCTGAAGTCGGATGCTCAACCAACTGAGCCACCCAGGTGCCCCAAGCGTAGCCTTTTCTGACCACCTTCCTCCGCTTTGCACCTCTAGCCGGGGCAACTGCAGGTGTGTGTGAAGGGCATGAGGGCGGCCGTTGCCAGGAAATGAAAATAAGGAAACCAAGATAAGATAGGTCAAAAAGAATCCTCAAATGTCTCCTTTAATCAGGTCATTTATCCGTTCAGTCATTTGTTCGTTCCTTCAACAAGGACCCCACGTATGCCAGGCCCCATGCTAGATGGAGAAGCCCCTGCTTCTCAGGGAACTCATGACAGAAGGAGATCTGTCACAAAACCAAATGTTATGTTTTTCTTTTCCTCCTTCTGGGTTTTTCTAAGGACTGTATTTGCCCATTTTCCCGTCACCATCATCCCTCCACCGGAAAACTGTTAACATGTTGGAGTCTGCACAATTTTAAAAGAGTACATGACATTTTCACGGTATGACGTTCATCCGGGGCTAACCCGGGATTTATTTGTCCTGAAGCTTTCTAAAATCTTTGTTAGGCAATTAAAAGATTTCAAAGTGAAAACTCAAAATTTTGCTATTTAACCAGAAGATTTTAAAATAAAAACCCTTTACGATGTTGGGTTCTCCCTAAACTTTAAATTCCCAAATCAGCCATCCGATATTAATACAACAGGAAGACTCCTTGATGCATTAAAAATGTCTTTTAACTATTATTTGGAATTTTAATTACTTCTCAAAGATGTTAGTGCTTTATCATATTCATTTTTTAAAAATACCATGGTTTTTGGGGCGCCTGGGTGGCTCAGTCGGTTAAGCGTCCGACTTCGGCTCAGGTCACGATCTCGTGGTGAGTTCGAGCCCCGCGTCATCGCGGTGAGTTCGAGCCCCGTGTCAGGCTCTGTGCTGACTGCTCAGAGCCTGGAGCCTGTTTCAGATTCTGTGTCTCCCTCTCTCTCTGTCTCAAAAATAAATAAACGTTAAAAAAAAAAATTAAAAAAAAAATACCGTGGTTTTTAAAATGGAGGTATAGTTAACACACAATATTACAGTAGTTTTGGGTGTACAATGAGGTGATTGGTTTATACATTATGCTACGGTCACCACCATGGTAGATACGTCCAATCAGTCCACGTCGCCATTACAACACCACTGGCTCTAGTCCCCACGCTGCGCCTCTCATCCCCGTGACTCATTCATAACTGGAGGCCTGTTATTTCCTATTCCCCTTCACCCGTTTTGCCCCTCCTGCCACCCCCTCCCTTCTGGCAACCCTCAGTTTGTTCTCTGTATTTATGGGTCTGTTTCTTTGTTTATTCGTTCGTTTTCTAGATACCACATGAGTGACATCATTTGGTACCTGTCTTTCTCTGACTTATTTCACTTAGCATCATACCCACCAGGTCCACCCTTGCTGCAGTTCTGAGCCACCGTCTCTCATCTGGAATACTGCAAGCCCCCTCCCTCCCTCCCTCCTTGCTGCTTTCCCAGCATCCAGTCTTGCATCTATTTTCCCGTGTGGTCTGAGCGATTAGAAATAAATATGTAAGTCTACTCATGTCAGTTTCCGCTTGCCCGGAGGACAAAATCTCAACTTCTCACTGTAGTTGGAAATGGCCAGCTATCTCCTCACCGGGCCCACCTTCTCCAGACCACCTGAACTGCCACCATCCTGAACTTACTGACGTTCCCAGACTACGCCATGCTCTGGAATTTCTGCCTCTTCCTGCACAGGCCACTTTCTCTGTCTGAAATTCTCTCTACCTGCTTCTGTTACTCAGGGACTCCTCTGTCTTCTAGCCCTGCTTCTGTGTCACTACATCCTCCGTAAACTCCTCCTTGGTTGAATGTCCTGGCTCTATGCTTCCGCAGCAACCCCCTCCCACCCCCCCACCTTTTATAACTCCTTCCGCTCAGTGGTTAACTATTTATGGCCTGAGCCTCCCCCACTGAACTGTAAGCTCATGCGGACAGACAGACAGACACTCTGTGCATCTCGTTCACAGCTGGATCTCCACGGCTGGTGCAGTGTCTGCGTTAGAGGGGGTGCTGCTCTCTCCTGCCTACAGTACTTCTTCGTTTTAATTTACTATGTCTTTCTTTCCTAAAAGCACGCATGAAGAATAACTGGAAAATAGAAAAAGCTTCAGGTCCAACTATCTATACATATAACTGTTAATGAGTTACTGTATTTCTGTATTCCTGTTCTCTATGCATAGATTATTTAATTGCTATAATCATGTTAAAAAACCTACAAGTGTGTATCCTGCTTTCTTTTATGCCTGGCATGGTATAAATACCATTAATAATCATTTTCAATCACTATTACCAACTGAATGTACTACACCTTACTTGACTCCCCCCATATGAATTCGCCTTTGGCTCTTCTTGGCTTTTCACTATTAAAAACGCAGCAAGCCATCTTACTGTATATAAATCTTTCTTTCATGTTTAGCTTTCACTTTATGGGCTAAATTTCCAGATGTGAAATCAACTCAAAAGCCATGGACTTTACTGAAGTCCCAACAGATTTCTAAGTCAGCTTCTGAAGTGATCATACCAGTAAGTTACTTTCCGGACCTAGAGGTTGCGCATATGCAGAGGACATACTGAGGGAAATTCACTTCTTTCTCTGGAGGTGCCAAAAAATTGACTGTCTTGTCTCCCAAAAGGCCCACAAGAGAGGGAGAAAGACCAAGGGTAAGAGTTCGAGATTTAGAACCTGGTTCCTTGAAGCCTTTGGAAGGCAAAAGAAACCATACATGTGTTTGAAGATGGGCTTGTTCAAATACATAATCCCTCAGACTGTAAAACTATATATAGATCCTTATATCCGTGAAAGTTATTTGCGATTGCCCATGAATCCAAAGTCCCCTGTGCAGGCCACTAGCCCTTAAGAATGTGAGATGAACCGCCAACAACCAGCAGAACCTTTACCCGTTAACACTGGAGTGTGCTGACGTTGTAAGCCCTTCCACGTTCGCGCCTCGTATTCAAGCTTTGCAACTATGTTTGTCTTTCTGTCTGTTGTTTTTTTAACCATTCAGCAAAATGAATGAATTTCCCTAGATATGAAGGAATTTCCATATTCGAGGCTTATTCTAAGGGGAGAAGTATTATATGATTTACAAATATTACAAGTTGAACATGCATTTTCATGCTGTCCTATGGTGACAAACCCAGTCTTACAGGCAAGACTGATATAAACTTGCTGGTTAACGAAAGAATGAAATCAGACACCCTTGTCTTCAGATTACTTCGCAGACATTAAATGGGGGAGATCGCGATGAAGAAAAAATCCCTTAATGTTTCCAGAGTCCCCCCTCCTTCTTACTTAACATTTGTACCTTCAAAAGGGACAAGCTGTCAGGATGTTCACGTCACCTAACACTGCATGTTCATGTTACGAAGAAAGGCCAAAGTGAACATTTTTATTTCTAGAAGAAGTGACACCAGAGAGCACGGGAAAGCTGCCTCTTACACGAGAAATGCCCATCTCAGTCCCATACCAAGGATGTGTAGAGCTGCAAAGATTTTAAAGGCCTTACAGCATGGCGGGCAAACTTTGTGCACAGCGCCCGATAACCAAGTATTCCAAGCTTTCTGGACCATGTAGTTTCTGTCACAACTACTCAACTGCCGCTGGGGCTTGAAAGCAACCACAGACAATACAGAAATGGATAAGCATGGCTGTGTTCCAATGAAACTGTACTTACAGGCACTGGAATTTGAAACTCATATAATTTCATGTGTCATGAAATACTACTCTCTTGATTTTTTTTCAGTCATTTAAAAATATCAGAACCATTCTTAGCTGGTGGGCCATATAAACACAGGCAGTGGGCCACATTTGATCTATGGTCTATAGTTTGCCAACCTCTGACTTATAATAGCAGGTGGTCTAGGGGCGCCTGGGTGGCTCAGTCGATTAAGCCTCTGACTTTGGCTGAGGTCATGATCTCACAGTTCGTGAGTTCGAGCCCCATGTTGGGCTCTGTGCTGACAGCTTGGAGCCCGGAGCCTGCTTCACATTCTGTGTGTCTCTCTCTGCTCCTCCTCCACTTGTGCTCTTTCAAAAATAAATAAACATTAAAACATAATAATAATATCAGGTGGTCTACCCAGCGATCTCTGCCTATCTTTGAAAGTCAGAACAAGAATGAAATCAGTAGGAGAAAGGGTCAGCACAGCATTGTCTCTACGATTTCTTATAGGAAGATGGTCAAAGGTGCAGGTAAAAATCTTGAATTCAGAGCATTTCGATCAGAGCTCCCATAAAAGCTCTTAGAAGGGACATTCAACTAAGTATACTAAAGTTCTACGGAAGAGAAGCCGTGACACCATTATTTGCTTTGCTCCGTGCTGCCCTCCTATTTTGTAGACACCTTTATCAAGCACTCGTCATGCTGGCTTGTGGTTCTTTACTTAAGCTTGTGTTACCTCCTTGCTTATAAACTCTTCCAGGGTAGCAACCACTTCTTATTTAGCTTTAAATAAGTACAGAGTATAAGGTCGGTCATCGAGTTGACACACAATAAATGTTATTTGAATGTACTGGTAACATAAAAACCATGGGAGACCATAAAGTATAAAGAACTTCATAATACTGTACCCAATGATAAAAATTTGCTGGCTAATAAGACTAGACATTTCCTAAAAGATTTTGTTCAATTCTTAACAAATATCTATTACATACAAAAAATTAATCCAAGTGTTTTCACATGCATCCCTTAAACCCTTATGACCACTCTGAGAGAGATGTGTTACCTTCCATATTTGTAGATGAGGAAAGCAACACTAAACAAGTTAAGTGATAAAGCCAGGATTGGAACTCATATCTTCAGATGCCATGGCTCCAGCTTTCCCCATTATAATGCAAATCACCTAGAGAAATGCAAAATTCGCCACCCCCCCACCCCGCCCCAGATACCGACTGAACATAAGAGGAAGGCAGAAAAAGGTACTGTGACTTTATAGTGTTGCAAAACTTGATGGGATAGAGGAGTAGAGTCTTTTGAGAATTTTTTTCAAAATAAAAACCTTCCTAAGAACAATAAGAAGAAAGGACAGAAAAGTACCCAGGAGGGTATGGAGCACAGAGGTAAAGGAGAATATCTACTTTCTTTTGTAATCACTGAGTCAGAAGCGGAAAAGATGCTTCTGCCAGACCTAGCTCAGCAAAAGCCCAGACAAAACGAAGTTATTTGGAAAATCTCAGGATAACTGCAGTCACAGGTACTGAAAAAGCCAAGTAAGAAGCATCATTAAGAAAGTCAAAGAACTTTGTTGCTGGCCAAATGAGCTGTTGCCAATGTACTAAACTTAAAATCTAGGGAGGAAAGATGCGGTCAATGCTGCCACATTTTGCTTACATGAACAAGCAGGATACTTAAAATTTCCTACTTGAAAAGCGATTTCATATATTGGTTTATTTAGCAAACAGCTACCAGATACTTTATTGTACGCAGGGAACTATGACTAGATTTGGGAAGAAAAGACAAATAAGTAATGCGGTTTCCATTTCAAGAATGTTGCATCCAATGGCAGGACAAAGACTTGTTAAGAGTTAAGTGTAAGTTGAGGCAGATTGAAATAGGTGCCTTAACCAAGGAACAGTCTCATGCGGCCTCAGAAGCAGGAACAATGAACCTTGGAGAGTTTAGTGGACAGTTTCAAAAGTTACAGGCAGAGAGGGGCGCCTGGGTGGCTCAGTCGGTTAAGCGGCCGACTTCGGCTCAGGTCACGATCTCGCGGTCCGTGAGTTCGAGCCCCGCGTCGGGCTCTGTGCTGACAGCTCAGAGCCTGGAGCCTGTTTCAGATTCTGTGTCTCCCTCTCTCTCTGCCTCTCCCCTGTTCATGCTCTGTCTCTCTCTGTCTCAAAAATGAATAAAAACGTTAAAAAAAAATTAAAAAAAAAAGTTACAGGCAGAGAACATCTTCAACTGCCTACTTGAAAAATAACATGTGTGGTTCTGCGAGGCACATCCCTCTGAAAAACGGTCACACCTCTTGCTCATCTACTTCTGATTTCTCAGTCTTCCAAAGTCCCTGAAAGAAGCAGGGTCTGTAGCTGACAAATCAAGAAGCAAGACTAAGCAGAGTTGAAATGACATGATCTTTTAGAGAAACATTCGCCTTGCACAAATCCTCAGTCGATCAAGACAAAGCTGCTGGTACTAAGTTTTGAAATTAAATACAATCCAAAAAAAAGTGTGGCCAAAGGTGTGTTTTATAATTTGGGAAGGTTTTCCTTTGGTTTTGTTTCTTCTCCTTTCCTTTGCGGAACACAAATGCTCTACGTGACTTTTTTGCCACTATGGATTTCACTAGTCCAGAAAGCTGAACGATTTTATTGGCAAAACTAAAATGTTGGGGATTCCTCCCGAGCTTAATGTTCTGCTGCTTCCCCTAGACTGGCAAAAAGTAAGAGGAAGAGATACGAGTTCCTTAGAGTTCGGCCGCCTGAGGCTCCATTTGTATAAAAAATTAAAAACATTTCAGAGTAAATTCAATTAGTGAATGTGTATTGCCTGAATAGACTATCCTTCCAAATTTAATATAGCGAACATGACAATTTTATGAGCTAACCAAGTTAGAGATAATATATTTTTATGTTCCTTAAACTAGCAAAGAGACTTCAGAATCATAAAGAACACTAACAAGGTACTGCATATACTTAAACTTTCTTTAAAAAATGGTTTTTAAATGGGAGAAGAGCAAGGTATTTTTTTTTCATGACTTCATGGTTCTTAAAAATGTCGTCTTCATCTTTCACCAGCATTACTGATGAATGGCACTACTGATACAGGACTTCATTTTGTGTGTGTGTGTGTGTGTGTGTGTGTGTGTGTGTGTGTGTGTGTGACAGAGAGGGGAAGGAGGGAAGGACTGAAGGAGGGAGGGACTGAAATCATAGAAATCACAGAACAGACCTACTGAGATTGAAAAAACAGAGCTGAAGGATGAAAAAAACAGAATTTCAAATAGCTTCCTGGACTATTTACTTTAGATTCCAAGAGACTGCATGTGAGTCTTTGTTCACGGGCGCAAAGATTAAGGTCTAGAAAGGCAAGATGCTGTGTGTCACGTGAAAAATGAGGGTGCTGTCATATGTCTTCTACTTCACCTTGGCTTCTGAGGATAAACATGGCAGTGTACAGCCAGTGCACTTGGGAGTCTGGTTCTTAAATGGAATGGTTTATTTGACTTCAAGGATCCTTCCTGCTGTACCAGTATTCTGTCTAGTCCATGAATGATAGATACAGTGTGACAACTTTAGAGACACTCCTTGAGGTCTATGGGTTTTTGCAGGCAGAATTCCGAAGTCCAGGTTTGGACGTCCAGTCCTAATGAACAAAGTCTTTTGGCTGCAAATACATCCTACGGTCTCTTAGTTTCTTCCATAGGTTCCCCCCACCACACAAAAATCACCCAAAGCTACCAGTGGAAGAATATGATGAGCAATGCACTCAACACACAGTCTTACTGGGGAAAAAAAAGTAAACCTTAATTTCGAACCAATTGCTAAAGTCTACCACACACTTTATTTTTGGCGGTTAGCACAATAATCTGGATCTCCAGCATCTTGTAGATCTATCTGTTCCCAGGATCAAGTTTATAAAGATGTAAAAGCCTGTAGGACATTAACATTTACTGAGGATCTATTATATATATAATATATAATATATATATTATATATAGGTCTTGGGAAACTTGAATCTTTCAGGTAGGAAGAATTTTGATTTAATTTTTGTGTTGGGAGTGACATAAGGGTCAACGATCATAATTTACTCACCATAAAACTCATCTGTTTTAAATAGTTT
Source organism: Neofelis nebulosa (assembly GCF_028018385.1). Taxonomy (NCBI): domain Eukaryota; kingdom Metazoa; phylum Chordata; class Mammalia; order Carnivora; family Felidae; genus Neofelis; species Neofelis nebulosa. The sequence continues at coordinate 26,618,296 of NC_080793.1, forward strand.
AGGGAGTTTTAGTAAATTCATGCGTTTATGCAACCCCTTAAGCCACAATCTGGCTTAAGAATTCTATCTCCCTGAGAAGTTCCCTCATCACTTCTGCAACCATCTCCCAACCTCCAGCCCCAAGCAACCTCTGATCTGCTTTGTCTCCATAGTTTGCCTTTTCTAGAAATTTCATATAAATGGAATCATATAACATGTGATCTTTCATGTCTGGATCCTGTCCACTTAACATGACGTTATTGAGATTCATCCATGTTGTTCTGTGTCTCAGTAGATTCATTTCTTTTTATAGACAAGTAGTATCCCGTTGTATGGATATGGCACATTTGTTTATCCATCCACTTTATGTGGAAGTAGATTTGCTGGATCAGATGGTTAAGTGTCTGTTAAACTTTTAATATATATTTTTATGATTTTTTAATGTTTATTTATTTTTGAGAGAGAGAGAGAGAGACAGAGCGTGGGCAGCGAAGGGGCAGAGAAAGAGGAGACACAGAATCCGAAGCAGGCTCTAGGCTCTGAGCTGTCAGCATGGAGCCCATTGCGGGGCTCGAACTCACAAGCTGTGAGATCCTGACCAGAGCTGAAGTCGGATGACCAACCGACGGTGCCACCCAGACGCCCAGTGTCTGTTTAACTTTTAAACAAATTGCCAAAGTGCTCCAAAGTGAATATGCCATTTTACATTCCAACCAGTGCTACATGAGATATCTGGTTTCTCCACGACTTTGCCAACACTTTGGCACTATTGGTCTTTTTTTTTTTTTTTAAGTCTGTTTATTTTGAGAGAGAGAGAGAGAGAGAGAGCGAGAGTTGGGGGAGGGGGCAGAGCGAGAGAGAGAGAGAGAGAGAGAGAGAGAATCCCAAGCAGGCTCTGAGCTATCAGCACAGAGCCTGATGTGGGGCTCGATCTCACAAACCCTGAGATCATGACCTGACTGGAAACCAAGAGCTGGATGCTTAACCAACTGAGCCACCCAGGCATCCCTGGCACTATCAGTCTTAATTTTGGCCATTCTCGTGGGTAGGTAGTGGTATCTTACTGTTGTTCTCATCTGCATTTCCCTAATGAGGAATCTTACTCAGTGTCTTTTCATGGGATCATTTGCCATTTGTATAGCCTCACAGGTTAAGTGTCTATTCAAATTTTTTTCTAATTCTTAATTGAATTATTACCTTCTTACTATTGAGTTATAAAAGTTCTTTGTGTATTTTGGTTAAAATCCTTTGCCAGAAAGTGACTTTGCAATTTGCTTCCAATCTGTTTCTTGCCTTTTTGTTTTCTTAATAGTGTCTCTGAAGAGCAAAAATTTACATTTGACGACGTCTAATTTACCAATTTTTTTTTCTTTTAATGTCCATAGCTTTTGTATAATATCTAAGAAAATTTCCCCTAACCCAAGGGAGATTTTCTACTTTTTTTTCCCAGAAGTTTTATAGTTTCAGTTCATACATGGAAGTCTATGATCCATTTTGATTTCATTTTTGTGTTGGGAGTGACATAAGGGTCAACGATCATTGTTTTGTATGTGGAAATCCAACTATTCAAGCACTGTTTGTTGAAGAACCATCTTTTCCTTATTACTTTGGTACCTTTGATAAAAACCAACTGACCACATAGATGAGGATTTATTTCTGGACTTCTGGCATCACTGATGCTCCTGAGTATCGTAGCTTTAAGGTTAAGTTTTGAAATCAGGAAGGGCGAAGTCTTCCAATTTTGTTCTTTTTCCACACTGTTCAGGCTATTCTAGGTCCTTTGCATTTACATTTTAGTATCAGTTTGTCAGTTTCTATCAAAGAAAAGAGATTTTGACAGAGATTACATTGAATCAGTAGATCGATTTGGGAAGAGTTGCCGATACAGAGTCCTCTAATCCAGGAATACGGTACATACTGCATTAACTTACTTCTTTTATTTCTCTCAACAGCATTTTGTAATTTTTAGTGTGCAGCTTTCATAGTTCTTGTGTTGAATTTATTCTTAAACGTATTCTTTCTGAGGTTATTGTAAACAAAATTGATCTTTTTAAAATTTCATTTTCAGATTTCCATTACTAGTATGCAGACATGGAATTGATTTTTAAATATTTACCTTATATCTTACAACACTGCTAAACTAAGTTAATATTCTTAGCAGCTTTTTAAATAGATTACTTTGGATTTTCTACGTACAAAGATCACATTGTCTGTGAACAAGAGTGGTTTCATTTCTTTCCTTTCCAATTCTTGAATTTCTTGTTCTTGCCTTATGGTCCTTGTCTTTTATATTTGAATTATTAGCAAACTTCACTTCAGTACGCTGTACATCGACACTCTTATACTCCTTCCATAAATGCTGACATCACCACAATGAATGACCACTTTTACCCAGTGTATGTCACTGCCTACCAGTCGAAACTTCAGTTTCAGCAGCACTGCTATCCTCCTTTATAAAATAAACAATCTGGGGAATTATTTTAAAAAATTCGAACTGCATTTTGTCCTCATCATTTAGAGACGAAGGGATAGAAAATGGGGAAAAGAAAGCACTGCCATCAGTAAAAAGCCCGAGTCTCATAAACTGAACAACAGTTGAGACCAAGACGAACATCATTAAGCATCCTGGGAGCGGCAGATCTTTAGCCTCAATTAGGGTGCTCACTGGACTCAACAGGCTGGTCAGCCAAGAGAAAGAGTAAAATTAAAGAACCTAACATGGCATAGTGAAAATACAATATCGCAGACCATTTCTAGGATGCAAGGTATAATTAGTGAGTTTAAAATACATTTTAGTTCTTCGGGAATAGAAGTGCCTCTCTGGTGGGTAGCACAGCTCAGCTCCTGAGAGGAGCACACTGGCTCTCCAGTGCAGGGATAGCAGGACTGAACCTACACAACTTCTGGGAAAGGGAAAACGATTCCTATGTGGAAATCGGAGAAGAGACACAGAACCGAAGTGACTTGCTGCAGTTGTGCAGTAAATAGTGGAGACAAGATTCAAACTCACGTCTGTGTGGTTCCAAAGGCTCTAAATTGGGCCCCTCTTTTCCAGAGCAGCCCATTTCCCTGATGGGTACCCGGAAGCCCCAACCTTCCGCATCGGTTGCTCGGGAAGCCTCTGGTTCCACATCTGCATGGTTCTAACCTTCTCACCGGTGACTCACAGAAAGTGTGTAACCACCAGAGAAGAATTTATCTTCCGGGTCTGCTCTCTCCCAAAATACCAGCCCAAAGGCTTGAACGCTATAATAAAAAGATCTGAGGTGGTGACATAAATAAGATCCATGTGCATAAATGTAGAGAGCTGGGTTTGAAATGGGTGAGTTTTCCTTTTGAGTTTGGGGGGCAGAAATGCCCAGGAAGTTTGAATAAGGAAGGATATGAAAAAAGTTTTTCAGTGAGGGACATTCAGGCTTTTCTTCTCTGCTTTCGTTTTTGGGCAGACACTTTACAGAATGAACGCATTCCAAAGCAGAAAAGTGACCATGAAACCATTACATTGTGGATCGGGGACAGAGCTCAGACTTCTTTCTCAACACCCCACAGAAAAATTCTGACCCTCGGGTGCGGATGATTCAGACTAACATCTTGATAACGTGGGCTTGTAAGGTCAGAGAAGAGGAGGACACAGATCACAGAAAAAGGAAACTCTCAAAAGCGATCCTCATTGCGCCTTAAGTAAACACTCCCTTGATCTGTTGGATGTGTTGGTTAATTAGAAAACATTCCAATAGGCTTTTTTTCATGAAACAAATACAAATCTTAACTCCTCTGTGCTCTGGGCAATACACAAAACCAGAAGCAATGCTCTCAGTTCCCAAATGTGCCAAATAAGCCCTCTGAAGCTGTCCTATAGGATTCTGCCTTCTGATCAGAAGACCTCTGAAGAGAAGTTTTTCACAAACCCCTTATTTCAGGTCTTGTACGGATTTGTTCTTTATCAATCCTCCTCCCCAAATAAAACATGTATTTTACGGCCCTTAGAGCGTTCAGACACGAATAGGAATGCCTTGGAAAATCTCTGTAGTTAGCAAAATACTGGAAACAGCCTACATGGTTGAGGGACAAGGTGGCACGGCCACCAGGACAGGGGCCAGCAACCGTAGTGCAGGCCGCCGCTTACTTCCAGAAATACAGTTTTACTGGAACCTGGCCATCACGCCCATTCACTTCTGTCTTGTCTGTTGCTGCTTTTTTGCTACAAGGGCAGAGTTGAGGAGTTGCCACTAAGACCATCTGGCTCGCGAAGCCTAAAATATTTACTGTTGGTCCTTTACAGAAAAAGTTGGTCAGCTCCTGTGACGATACGTTTAAAATAATACGGAAAAATGATTCCTGTTAGGTCGTCAAGAAAAAAAAATGTGACGAGGACACGACACTTCATGTATGGTGTGGCCGGGAGGATGTGCAACAAAGGAAGGTGGGCGGCAAAGAGACAGAAAATGTTACGCGGTTGGATCTGGGTGGCAGCGTGAGGGGTGATTTTCCTTGTCCCCATCTATGTGTTCCAATTCTCTAAAATGCCCCTGTATTTCTTTCATCATAGCAAAAACACCGAACCTCACCTTAAACATTATTTTGGCTCAAGTCACACGGTGGGTGTGACTAAACTCGGCTCTGTCTCCCTGCCAGGCGCCCTCCCCACCTCCCACGTATGCTGAGGGGCGGGGGCAGGAAGGGCAGGTACCTTATGCTCGTCCCGAAGGTGGCTGTCCAGCTCCTCCGTGTGCTTGGTCTCGTAGTAGCAGAGCTGGCATTTGTAAGGTTTCAGTTCATTGTGCTTTTCTATGTGTTGCTGGAGGCTCTCGTCACTGGAGCAGGTGAAGGTACACTTATCACAGCGGAAAACTACTCCCTGCAAGTATTTTGACAGTTTGGAACGGCACACCTCAATGGGGACGACGCGCTCTTCTGTGGAAACAAATTGAACGGAAAGGGGGAGATTTTTACTGATGGGAAAGTAAGCACGTGCTCTTTCTTTGGAATATAGGGAAAAACGCACCCAGTTTTGCTGCTTCGCGTGGGTCCGTGTCTGTGAACTCACATGCGCGCTGCCCCTCCCTCAATTCCCCAAACAGCACCTTCCTCTGGCACAAGTAGGTGTTGTTGTTTTTTTAATGTTTACTTATTTTTGAGAGAGAGAGAGAGAGAGAGAGAGAGAGCACACACACACACACACACACACACACACACACACGAGAGGGGGAGGGGCTGAGAGAGAGGGAGACACCGAGTCCAAAGCAGGCTCCAGGCTCTGAGCTGTCGGCACAGCCCGATGTGGGGCTTGAACCCATGAACCGTGAGACCATGACCTGAGCTGAAGTCAGACGTTCAACCGACTGACCCACCCAGGCGCCCTGTGTGACCAAAAGCTCTCTGCGTACTTAACACCCAGAATGATCTTTACAGAGAGTTGGGCAGGCTGGAAGGTGCTCACTAACTCCTGCATGGAGGTGGTCAAAGGAGGGGAGAAGAACAGAAGTGGCTGCCATTTTCACCAACATAAATGATTACTGACAGCAACCACGAGCACATCCCAGTTCCTTAGCAAGCGCTATTTAGGGTGGACCTACAGATGGCTCTAAGCAGGAAGAAGACGGATGGCCGCCGAGTACCTCTGTGCTGCCTCTGTGCACCTTCCAGACAACTCTACTAGGCTGGAGTTACTCCTGTTTTTGCAAATTAGTAAAGTGAGGAACAGGGCTCTTGAGTAACTTTCCAGAGGTCGCAAATGTTGCCATTGGCCCAGCTGAGATCTGCATCCCTGCCTGTCCAACTGCAAATCCTTTATGTCCTACCATTTCCAAATTCCACTCCTGTTTCCCCTTCCAAGACGTTCTCAAGGAGACTGTTTTCCTTGTCCTGAAACCAAGGGGATCTCTAATCTAAAAACAAATCTAAAAACAAAGGACCTGTACATTTTCATTCACTAAAACTCCAGCTCTAACTACGGAAGAGCTCACAAATGAAATGGCTGCAGGCAACATGCAGGGGGAGGTGGGGGCGGCGTGGGAGATAGGGAGGATTTGTGCCTTTTCAGACAATCTGTAATCTGATTGTCACAAGGGAAAAAATAAAAGAGAGAGAGGATTTGGGTGCTTTTCCCATTAACATACCAAATGCTGTAGGGCTGGAAATGCGTGCGCTTGTTTATTTTGCACTCTCTCACCCTTGTGTTTAACTGCTCAAATTAAATTTCACACCAGTCTGCCCAGAGTATCGGTGCACGCGCCAGATATCCATAACTGGGATAAAATTAAAATCTGTGCTATTTATGCAGGGATCAAATATAGCGTGTGTTTTCATGCTGTGTCTGGATTTCAGAAGACTCTGAAAGTTTACAAATGGACGCGCACAACATATACTTATATTATTTAGAAACAGCAATGTATTATTAAGTCAAGAAAGCGTGATTTCTTCTCAGCGTCACTGAGTAGCTGTGTGCTTCCAGAGCATCAGTGTTTTGTGCACTGATGCGATTCTCCCCGTGGGCCCTCCCTCCCTTTGTTGCTGGCCTGCATTGACCCCCGGGGAATTTTCCCCACCCAAGGCCATGCCTTAGTCTCCACCACCACATTCTCACTGCAGGGCGGTCATTGCCTTGGGAGTCCTTGAATACGGCGACTAATTGGGCAGCAAAAAGCTGGCCAGAGGAAGCGTGGAAGGTGATGTCTGCTGCTCACTCCCCAGAGCTCTAATGCATATGTTATTTTCCCTATACAAAGAGTCAGTCGCTTATTTAGAAATATAAATATTTTTAAACCAAAGTAGAGCAGACAGCTAAGAAACACATGATTATAATGTAATCCACACATTTTCTTAGAATAGCAAATGTTGAACAGTCTTCTAACCATTCAGTTCCATGATTTGGTGTAATCGGGGGAAAAAAATGCTCGGGCATGAGCCAGCCAGAGCCTTAAGAAAGCCCATGCTATGATGTTCTAGTCCTTGAGTCCAGGGTTTCTCGGTAGTAGCACTACTGACATTTTGAGGCCAAATAAGTCTTTACTGTGGGGGCTGGACTATGCATTGTAGAATAGTTATCAGCATCCCTGGCCTCTACCTACCATATGCCAGCACGCCCCCACTTCCCCGGCAGTGACAATCAAAAATGCCTCCAGACGAACGCACCCTAAGGAGGCAAGATGGACTCTGGTCGAGCACTGCGGCTCTTACACAAAGTGTTGAGCATCACCTCCAGCTGCTCTGGGTTAAGACATGCGTGGACAAAAACCATGAGGAAGCTGGTGCTCATGGCAAGAGATAGGGGTACAGGCTGAACCCCTGGGACCAGCTCCCACGCCTCAGGAGCTCATGGGAAGTGCTGATACAAACTTTTCTGGCACCTTCCTTGAGAATGCATCCCCCTGCTCTGCTCTTCCTGTATTTTGTCATTTCTACTACGTCCACCCTCCGCCTCTGGCTCTGGTTCCGTTGAGCTCAGTGGAGCTGGACAACGGCTGGTATAATGTTCAACGTAACGAAGCCTCAAACACCTTGGAGACAGCCACGCAGTCAGCCCCCAGGCTTCACCTCTGCCTGTAAATAATCGCTTCTTTCAGACCTGTTTTTTAATGGGTCTCCCTTTCCATTCCTCTACCACCTTGGTCAGTTTTCTTGGCCATTTCCAATTTCACTATGTGTGTCTAAGTGAATTTTACACAAAGTCGTGAGCACCCAAAATACTCTGGAGTTTAAATAATAACTCACGTAAATGACTGTGGCAATTTACCAAGAGCCCACTAGGTTTCAAATACCGTCAGGCACTCTACCCTCACTGTTGCTTTTTCTCTTCGTAACACTCTGCCAAGACAGTTTTATTATCTTTAGTTTATTGATGTGGAAACTGAGGACTGGTCTGGTGAACTACTTCCTCAGAGTCACTCTTCTAGCTCAGAACCAAGTTGTGACCTGGCAACACAGGTCTCCTGCCTGACCTTGGCCAGTGCCCTCCTCCTGGAACATCCGATCTGCACGTGGTGTATTTATGAGGCTTTTCCACCTAATCATTTAAGAATACAAAAGCTACACGCATCTGTAAGGCAACCCTCTCTGTCTGAATTTCTTTCGAATATCTACTGAATTAGATAATAGGAAACTTCCTGCTCACTTACCCTGAAACGTAAGACTTCCCAGTTCCAAACTAAGACATTCCCAACATCCCAAGTCTCTTATTTACATGGACTTTTGCTAAGACATTAATTTTTTTTTTTCACTTTCTAAAAACATGGCTAACATGACCAAGATAAAACACAAGACAGACGGACTTTGAAAGGCGGGCGAATCACCGGCTGTTTTCTGAATGAGGTTATTCATTATTGAGGCAAGTCAAGGACATAAAGTTAGAGACTGGAATGTTTCCAGGTATGGATGGAGCCCTGTCTTGGCTACAGAAGCTGAGTGCTAAGGGCTTTTTTTTTCCCCCTATGGGGGCAGCGACAACTGTGGGCCTTTCTTGACTTTACACCTCTCAAAATTACCTTGAGTAAAAAAACCAAGGCTTGAATCACACTCATTGTGACTCAGCTTCCAGAGCTGGCTGCAAAAATATTATGACTTCACCAGTTTGACTACAAGATAGATTCTGTCTCTCATCTCTTCCTACTCAAAAATCGCTTGGGGCTGCAGCTGGACATAAAACCCAAGAGGCTGGACCCCAGAGTATGCCACACGGTAGCCTGCGGGAACTAAGGTGCAAAAGAGCCTAGAAGTGTGTGCCATCAAGCTCCCGTGGTGCTCAGTGGAAAAATCGGCAGATTTGCAACTACAAGGAGGGCGGAGGGTCATTTCTGTTCAAAACAGAGAGAAACCACATCACTGTGGAGTCCAGAATCACCAAGTAAAAATTCTTCCTGAAAGGCAGACCACAACACACATGGGTTTCCTCCCCACAACCTGCCAAGTGTAAAGGAAGCATGGAGAGATTTGGAAGTCATTCACTCCAACAAACCCGTATGCAAATGATCGTGCTAAAGGGCGGAGACCCACTTTAGGCCAAAACCAAAGCCCCACCCATTACTCTCAGCCAAACAAGAAGAGATAAAAGCCCAGTACTAGAAAGCCATTAAAAACATAACAAGAGTTTCTAAAAAAACAATCATTCCAAAACAGAACCCTAAACAGACACACATAAACATAAGGACAACGGTTCCTGGTAAGTTATTAAATGTGACGTTAGCTGGGTTACCACTGTGAAGCTAGAGAAAGCTGGGAACTGCACCTCTAATTCCAACAGGCAAAGGTATTTGATGGGGATGGAACGTGTACTTTCACAAATGAAATGAAAGATTGGCAAACTCACAGTATTTTGTTTTTCAAGAAAAACAACAGACATCAGATAAATTAGGGGAGATTAGTTCTGTTCCAAAAAGACACCCACCTGTAGGATTCAGTGTTAAATTCAGTGTTTGCCTCAGTACTGGGGTTACAGGCTGGGACACAGAAGCTTTAAGCTAATATGCCAACTGGAGACCGGCCTCAGTGATTACACAGTTCCATAATTATAAATAAACTTCTCGGGGAAAACTGTGTTTCATCCCTATAATTCAGTCTGTACCCAATTTTCCGGGTGCACTTAGGTATGCAAGGTGCAGGCAGGCAAAGCTATGCATAAAGGGTCATGCTTCCCGTGGTGGGAAACTGAGAAACTCTGTGGAAATGTACCCATGAAACTATCTCTTCCCTTGTTCATTGTCTGTCTTCCCATTAAAGTTCAAGTTCCTTCAGTGCACAGACCTTGACTGACTCTTCATGGCAGTATCCCTAGAGCGTAAAAGAATGCTAGCATATAGTCAATGTTCAATAAATATTTGTTGCCTTGAATGAAGACCCACCGAAAAGTCCTACCACCAACCTTTTCCTTCAAACAAAAATCTCAGGGCTTACTTTTTCCCTTTCAAAACTGGTCCAATCATGGCCAATCTCACCAAATTAACCTCACCCAAGTTCCTCAAAGAAATGGGTCTACCAATGCTTTGTTTCAATCTTTGCTAAATTGGTACTCCCATCTGTCTACTGAGTGAAGTTTAAACTCCTACATTGGCACCTGAGCCCTACCTAATTTGGCCAGAACACACGTCAGCTTTGTCCCCTGTTCCCTTCAGCCCCTCTCAGAACACTCTTAATGCCACTCTGTCAACACATCTTGTTTCCACCTACCTGAGCAGTTGAAATTTTTCCTCCTCCTCCCCCATGTAGTAGGTCAAAGAGTGCCCCTCAGAAATGTGTGTGCACCTAGAACCTCAGAAAGTGACCTTAGTGGGATAGGTCTCTGCAGATGTAACTAGTCAGGAGGAGGTCATAGTGGATTGGGGTGGGCCCTGAGCTCAAGGAGTAGTGTTCTTGTAAGAAGAGGAAACACACTCAGGGAAGGTCAGGGGCAGACAGATGCAGAGAAAAGAATGATGCAGCTACAAGACAAGGATGTTGGGAGCCACTGGAAGCCAGGCAGAGCCAAGGAAGGATTCTTGTTTAGAGCCTTTACTGGGAGCATAGCCCTGCTGTCCGTCAACTTGAGATCAGACTTCTGGGCCCCAGAGCAGCAAGAGAGTACACTGGTGTTTTAAGCCACCCAGGAAACCAACATACCCCACCCTCAGTCTTCTCTGCCTGCTGAAATGTCATCAGGGCTCAGTTTGAAAACCCTCCACCACGTTTCACTGCCCCGAACACAAATACGCCTGCCGCAGTGAATCTCCTAGATACCCATCCCTCGCTAGCACATGCTTCATTTCCTTGAGGAGGGCGGGTATCCGCCCTCCTACACCTCATCTTGCCCACGAACCCAGTACAGTGTGGCACGTAATGAATGCTTGCTGAATGCATGGATAAACAGTACGCTCTTTTTGGCCACAGCCAACATAAACCCATGATCGCTGCCCATTCAGATTTCCCACGAGTGAAATGGATTCTCCTCCCTTTCCTCCCTATTTAAATATATCATTATGTCTAGGCATAAAAAGCTAAGGAAACTCTATTCTTGCAAGCAGGATCTCAGTCCAGGGCCAGTTCAGAAGCTGTTTTTCTTGCCTTTCGTCCCAAGTATTTTAATTAACCAAGGCCTCAGAAAGCTCTCTTACTGCAGGCCCTAGAGGCCAAAGATGTTTACTCCTCTGCAGAGCCAGGAGGGCACAGGTGCAGAAGGAACCACATCTTGTTACTTTGAGATCGGCCCCACCCTGAAGTTGCAAGGCAGACGCCCAACCCCGTCTCTTGACTTGTCAAGACCAGCGTCCCACTGAGATGCCATTCTGAGTTGAGACGGGACCCTGAAGTCAGGCCAGGACACAGATGGCAGCCATGGCTGTCCTGAGGCACCTGCCGCCTGTGGTTCAGTGGTCCTCATCTCCGACCTCCAGCCCCACAGGGAACTCCATCCTCAGACCCAGCTGCCACCGCCACTAGAATGCTCAACGGGTGACACCGACCAACCTCCCAAGGATGAGACAGTGACCTGCTGGTTACAGGCATGGGCTGTGGGGCAGACAAGCCTGGGTTCAGAACCCAGATGGGTCACTTATTAGTCATTTGGATCTTGAGTCACTCTCCGCCTCTCTGAACCTTTTCCCCTTGTTATCAGGGATAGCAGTAATGCCCACCACAGAGGGTTTTGTGAGAATTCCATAAAATAACACTGAAATCACTCGGCGCGGCACTAGGTACTAGTGAGCACTCAGTAATAGTGACTGTTGTGGTTATTGATGTTGTCATTATCACTACCAATCCCCAGATACTCCTTTATTCCAGACTGTGCGCTTTCTGATCCTGAGAAGAACGGTATTTATATATGTAGATGGCTCTTTTGTTGTAAGTCACCTCTACAAATGAACAGAAGAGACTGTATGTAACCAGTGACGGGCAGTATGATGGATGGGTCACGGGATCGGAGGACTGGAGCTGACTCACAGCTGCACGGTTACCACTTGAGTGACTCCAGCTCAACTGCCTGGCCCTCATGGTCCCTGAGGGACTTACCACTGTATTTGTGGTGGGGATAATACACACTACATCGTACGTGGTCCCCTTCAGGGGACCCCACTGGAGAAATTCCTTCCGGATTCAGTGTCGAGGATTCCCGGAAATCTCCCGAACAAAATTTCAAAGGTCTAACAGGCACTTTAAGTCCATTTGCTTCTCTGCCGCAGGAGGCTGGAACCTCAGAGCCAAGTAAATCCACAGCCCACCGTTGACAGGTGCACAGCACCTCAGGGCATACGCTGGACACCAAGCTCTTGGGGAACCTCTTCCTACTTCCGGGGGACTTTCCAGTTGCTTCGTATTTTGCACTTCTGCCCCGATCTCCCCATTTGTTTTCAACCTACAGTGCTGCACAAACACCTTTAAGATACCTTGAATTCTTTGTGAGGTGACCGCAAAAAACTAGAGCAAATCAAAGAAAAAGCGGTTTGTTTCAGTTTCCTGTTTCACACATGTGGAGCGGGCACACAAATGACAGCACTAGCCCTCACGATGCCGTTGGATAGGAGTGACTTAGCGTCAAGTGGAGCGTTCGCAGCGTTAGCATTTACACCCTCTGCCCCTTACCCGCTTTCTAGAATTCTCAGCTCAGGGAAGGAAAACCCTTGAGCCCGCTAGACAGTGAAGCTCTGACTCCGCCAGGCAGCAAGATGGGAACCCAGAGGGAATCAGCCACAGAAGTGAGGCCTCCCCATTTCTGTTTGCTCAGCAGCCACACTACTCACGGCCTCTCCCCGCACTGGGAGGGGGCACAGAGCCACCACAACACATGGGCCGGGGGACCAGAAGTCAGGTGACCCAGGTGCAACACCAGGTGGGACCACTCTGGCCAAGAATTCCCGCCTAATGTTCCTATGCTGTTTCTCCCCGCTTGCAGGCGGACGTCCCGGCCGGCAGCGACCTCACGTCTCGTTAGAGTGGCCTTCCGCGGGGCGCACAGCAGAGATGGGCGAAGTGTCACAAAATGCAATGGCCCAAGCCCGCGGCTCTGGGGAAATGTGGGCAACTTTGAAAATGCTCAGAAAACATGCAGCATTTCAGGGTGAGTGACATCTCAGCAGGATGGCAGAAGACACTCACTGCTTTTGAGGCACCTGTGGCAAAGAGTAAAAAGCTTCTTGAAAGGTTAAAGGCGAAGGAAGGCAGACGAGAAAGAAGAGGAAGACGAGGAGGGAGGGAAGGAACGAAGGACAGATGGAAAGATCAGTGGATGATGGAAACAGCAAGAGATCAGTGGTATTCCGGTAATCTTTCTCCATCCACCTCTGGCTTGAATCTTTTTAGGACAAAGTAGTTTTTACATAAACATATTTTTCCTTCCAATGCGGAGGAAGCCTGTTGTTTAACAGTGTTTTAATTGGCCAAGAGTAAACTCAACTGCAAGAAAAACCAAAGAGGACTTGAAAGAAATATCTCTGTTTATCAACAGGAACCAACATTTACGGAACACCCGGTATGCCTCCACTAGGGAACACACTAGACCTTTTGCACGTTATTTCGTAGGCTTGACTGTCCTCTCTTTTTATAGATGAGACAGTGGGTGAATACAAGAGGCTTTAAAACCAGAATTTAAATCTGAAGCCTATGGTATTTCTAAGACATATCAGGCCACTTTTATTTTTAAGAGTTTTCTCTCTCCATCCATTTCAAGGGAAACTCTGCATTCTGCTTTTCAGAAATCATCATTTTGGTCTCCCTCCAGGGAATTGCTTATAACCATATAGCAGCTCTTCACATTTTATAAATGAGTCCTCACCCGCCCATTCTGTTTCTCATTCACTCCTTCCTCAGCAAGGTTGTGAGGGCAGAGGAATGACAAGGTGAAAATCCCTGACGCTGAGAAGCCCCAGAGAAGCATGCATGGCAGAGCCCTGCACCTTTGCCTCCCTCCACGGGGAGGAAATCCTCGCAGCAGGAAAGAGTTTTTACCGTTGGCCGTCACTGTGGCGGTCCCTGTGATTTCCTGCCTGGAGAGAAGGTGAGGAACAGGGGACCAAGGAAAAGGTGCCAAGGCCACCCTGAGAAGGCATCCCTGTAATCCACCCTCACCCCTGTACCCCAAGAAAACCGCCATTTAGGAAGGTTACCTCGGTGCAGCACGATGTGGTCGATCATGTTGCGTTTGTATTTGGTGTGATAGAGGCAGAGAGGACAGCGGAGATCTTTGGGGCCCTCCTCAGGAACCGCCGAATGCCCGGCTTCCACGTGCATAGTAAAAGCAGATCTGGGAGAGAGGTGTGGGGGACAGGCAATGAGTGTGATAGGGGATCATGTCACCCACACATCCCCTGCTGGCTATCTTCCTACGGGGCCCCTGGGTGTGACACCCCAGCTTGAGGGGCCAAAGTTGTAGTTGTTAATCATGTTGCTGACCACAGGCTCCTTGGTCACTCCTCAGACAACTGAACATTGTCGTGCAGCGGTAACTTCTTTTTGAAAGTTTTGCCACTTGGCTGGGTTCACAGCTTAGTTTGAAAAGCAATGGATTTCCCCATACACTTTAGTCTTCAAGATTAAAAGTTGCCTATTAAAAATATAAAACCAAAATCCCTATGAGAACATATTTCTCATCACACTCGGAAGGAGAGGGACTAGAATCAGGCTAATTGACTGGCTGCCCATGTGACTCTTCACAGGTAAGGGTGGGGAGGGCAAGTTGGCTGGGACATCATGGCGGCAGACAATCAGGTAAACCAAATACGGCTGTTGTAACAGCCTGAAGGGGGAAGGAAGGATTATCGTTGCCTTCCCCTCCATCCTTTTAAAAACTGCCACATTTACAAAGCCTTAAATGTCTCGTAAAAATGGACGAAACCAAGAGTTTAATGGGCAAGGTCCCCTTCTTATTAATGCAAGTACTTCTCTCCAGGGAGACACGTACACCTGTCAGGGGGCCCTTGTCATCTGGGTCTTTAGCCTTTTCCCATTTCTAAGGTCACATGCATATTTATCTGAAAAACAACTGAACCAAATTAATAGCCAGAGATAGAACACATTTTCCAAAAAATCCCCCAACTAAGATGTTGGTGGAGAAGAGACTTGTTCTTCCAATTCATGTTTTTCTTTGGCCACGAAGCCCACTTTCACCCTCCTTGTTGTCTGGGGTCTATATTGAGTACTAGAGTGGCCGAAGGCTCTGGTCTTAATTGCAACAAGAAGAGACAGTAACAGCCTCTATCTGTAACACAGCACCTACTATTATATTATTAGAATAGCTCTCCATGATACTGTAACACTTATTAGTGTTTCCTTTGTGCCAGCACTATTCTGAGCGCTTTGGATAGAATGTTCATTTATTCCTCACATGAGTCTTAGAAGTTAGATAGTATTATTATCTTTTTTTCACAGGTAAGGAACAGGTGGAACAGAGAAGCTTAGGCACTTGTCCTAAGTCACAGAGCCAGTCGGTGGCAAAGCTGGGATTCAAACCCAGGCAGTCAGGCTCCAAGGTAACCACTCATAACCACTAACCTCAACAGTGTTGCACAGGATGAGATTAACTCACAAGAGTCTAGATTACACCCTTGGACACACTCCATTCTTTGAGTTTGCCAATTCTGTTATACACAGGAGCAAAGGGGACTTTGGATTATCTTTTTCCAGATTGGAACCATCTCCCTAAAATTGGCTCAGTCCTAGTCTTCACAGTGCTGGAGTCTTGATTCTCTGGCTGTCTTTCAACAATATGATCTTAAGAAATACGAATTTCCTATAAGGGTAGCAGGGAAATCACAATTGCTGGATTCTCTCTTGACTTTCACTTTGCTTTCAAAAACATATACATATTTTTTTCAAAGACAAATTTAAAAAAGGGAGGATAGTCCTCCGAGGGAAAAACACTCATTGCTTCATGCACTGGGCCAGAGAAATCCCTTACCGCAAACTCACACTTCCTGGGTGCCCACTGGCTCTAATTTTTAAATCCGTTTGTTCTGATAGAGCTCTTCATCGCAAACCCCAAAGCAGTCCTCTGGAAGTAGCCTCCTTTTGTGAAGATTGGACCTAATGCCTGTAGCATCCCACGGGCAGGGCCTCCCCTGAGCTCCAAGCAGGAGAGTGTAGGGAAGAGTGTGGTGAGGGGCGGAACAGGCGCAGCCACCTTGTGTTTCGGGGCTGTTCTTCATGTCACTTACTTAAAGCCTGTGTAAAAGGAGCAGTCTTTGCACTTGAAGAGCTTCTTCCCGCCGTGCTTGTCCCTGTAATGGCGTCTGATGCTCTGGATGTAGCCAGAGGAGAATTCACAGAATTCGCAGTGAAGAACAGCTTCGGTTTTCTGCTCAGCACCCCCGGCGGCCCCAGAAAGAGGCACGGGGCTAACACGGCTGTTGTTCCTTGCCAGGGCAGCGGACTGGTAGTGGTTCAACTGCTGCTGAACATCTGGAGGTTCTGAGTAGGAGGAGTCTGTGGACAGACGGGGAAAAAGAGACCGGACACAGAGAACACAGTAGAGGTTTGACACTTGAAAGCCCCGACATTAGTCTGGAGTAATTTTTTTTTTTTTTTTTTTTTTTAAAGATGAGGACTATGATCCGTCTTTCATCTTCATTTACATCCTACAACACAGATCTGGGGAAAGGCAGGTAGGAAGAAAGCGTCACTTCTTTGAGGGCTCACAGCATTTAAAAATAAAACTCTGAGGTTAAAGGTTTCAAAGTGAAGGAAGAAAATAAACTGTTTTTAAAAAGGAAATCGCAGCGTGGCAACAGGCTGCCAAGGTATACCTGTCCTTGCAGGGGAGAGGAATAAATGCAAGAATGTACAAGGCATCCACACGAGAAAGGAAAGTAGTTGATGAAATATCTCCTCCTCTGGAGCCCAGAATGATTCAAGGGGGGGAAAAAAGGTCTTTAACAGAAATGCTCGAGCACATGGTGCTCACAAATATAAAAATGTTTTATGCCTTCACAGTCAAATGATTTAAAATTTAAAATATAAAGATCTAATAGTGTTCTCCTGGAATGGATGTTTAAAGCTTAGTCAGCATTAAGATGGAGATTTATTCATAAATCCCATTAAAATGAAACTCCAAATAAGTTTCCCTAAAAGGTATTTTAAAGTTTGCAATTCGGAGGAAAATGTCGGGAAATGACAGGCATAAATCTTAGCCCTGAGAAGCTTCAATGGCATGTGGTGGAGAAATCTGATCTAGATGGGAGGTGGGAAAATCTCCGTTTCTTAAAAGAGAGAGAGAGAGAGAGAGAGAGAGAGAGAGAGAGAGTAAAAGAAAGGTCTTGAACCTTTTCCCAACACGCTGCTTTGAGTGTTGGGGCTACGCATTCAACACCATTGTCCCGCAGAACCTACGGCTGCCTATGACTGGCACAAATGAAGTCCATGAATACCGCACAGATGAATTTCAGTGTAACTTTCCTTGAAAAGACAACAAAGGGCTCTTTTTTTTAAGGCTTTCAAAAAGCGGGGGGCGGAGGGAAAGGGGATAGAAACTGTACCAGCCTCCTCCTGATTTGATGGACACTTAATTTTCCAAAGCCCGATCCCCCGAGGCAGGACGTGGAGGAATTCTGTAAAACCCGTATTGGATGAAACCAGAGTCCATCCATCCCGTCGGCCTCTTGGAGAAGAAAAACAAAAACAGAGCAGCCTCCCTTATTGTGAGGCCACCTCCTGTCTTCAAAATCCTCAAATACCTTCCGTTCTTGCTCTCCTCTCCCCCCCTCCTCAATTTGTATTCCTCAAGATTGAGAAAAACCCCTTTGGAAATTGTAAACAAACCTGCCACACACACAAAAATAAAACAAAAGGAAACTTGAACAATACCTCCGAGCCTCCTTGGGTTCATTACCAGGTATAAACTGAAGACAAAGGAAGAAAGGAATGACACAAGTGAATTCATTTTACCCAAGTCTTTTATCTCTGGTTTCTTTATTCCTCAGCCCTAGCTGATGAACCCACTCAGGATCACAATACCTCAATTGTCAACTTCTCATTCTTTCTTTCAATAGCAGGTTTGTTTACCATTTCATGGATTGTTCGAGATGTTTTCTATTTAAGCTCTCAAGACTAGTTTCTGCTTAAAATACACGCACAGTGAAGCACGAGGCACATTCCGCCTCTCCTGTTAACAACACAGGCTTGAGCTTCAGGTTGGGCATTGCCCAGCCACCATCCCGACAAGCCCATCCTTCCTCTTGTTTGCTCTTTGCTCCGTGGGATTGGAATTCTGTGCCCAGCAAGGCCAAAGCCAGGTCCACAGCCCGTGAGCCGTCTGCCACCCGCAAATCTGCCCAGAGACCAGAAACAAACACCCTGAGGAACAGTCCGTTTCTCAAAAAGCGGCCACCAACAACAAGACACAGCACCCAGCTCAGCAAGTCCTGCCGGTCAGCTGCTAGTCACATCAGACAGACAGACAGACAGACCCTTGACAACGTCAATCCCTTTACAGCAGAAGTCATATAGAAGTAAGTTTTTCCCAAGCAGATAACAGGCCACGTAAATTCATCTCCCCCTGCTTTCCACCCAGCCCAACTTAACACCTACGCTAATCTCTTAGGGAGACTCCGTCCAACGGAAGGGAGTTTCCTTGGATTTAACACATTTGTCTTGTCTCTAGGGTCTACTGCGTTTTATTCCATCCATCCCAAAAAGCGAATTCTAAATTTTGACTTCAGCATATATATGTTATATGAAACTTGAAGAAATAGAAATAAATGCAAGAAGTCGTAGGAAAAGCATTCCAAGAAAGGGAGGCTCATCGCCCTTCCGTCTTAAATGGCAAAAGGAACAGCCTCATGTATCATGCTATGAATTCCTTTTTGCCTGGCTAAAATCAGATGGACAGGTGGTTCATTTACAAAGACAGGCAAACCTCACCGCCTATGGTACATCTGTAGTAAAGCCTAGGTTACAACGTTCTGGGTCTCCTTAGAGCTTTACTTTCCTCTCTGGTGCCAAGATATACTATGTCTCTCATTCTCTCTCACTTGGGAGTTTGTGAATAATGTACAATTTTAGCACTTTGGGCACTAAAGTGACAAAGACGCGAGCGTGTATGATTTCACCCATCTTAAAAAAGCCCACTTGCTAACTACCTAAAATTCCAGCTTGTTCACAAGGCACAGCCTGAAGAGCAGGAACAGGGTCGTTTTGTGCCCAGGTTAGAAAGGCAAACAGATTGTTAGTACTGAAGGGCACATCACCAAGGTTAAAAATCATCATTAAGACCGTTTTCTTCATTCCAAGCTTATGGAAAGTGAAACCACTCTGTGCTTCAGACAGCTGGGCTTGCGGTCACTGGGAAATACGGCAGCAGAAGCACAGGAGTGTAAATCCAGTGGGAAACTAAACCAGGCTACGTCTTTGTCACCTGGATGGCCAGGAATACTTATGATGGAACCAACAGCAGAGATGATGCTGGTCCCTATGTTCCTGACCCAACCCGGAGATATGCAGTCTATCAATTTAATTATCTGACCTGTGACTCTATTTATGTGCAAAGTTTTAGAAATTACATCATACTGTACAGCTGTAGTTGTAAAATAAATCTAAGTCACATTAGCTATCCATTTTGTAAACTATCCATGGAAAGAATTCTATTTTGTAAAATCAGGATCAAACTAGACTTTTAGTGTGGATGGTCATGGTGCTTACCGACACGGGTTTGGAATTTATTGAACACCCAGCAATTAATTCTCACAACGATGGTGTGCAGTGTGAGTTCTCATCCCAATTTCACCGATGAGGTAGTCGACACAGCTGGCTATACAGCTAGTAAGAGGCAGAGGTTGGATTTGGACAAAGATTCGTCTGACTCTAAAATCTGAGTCTTGCCCATCAGGCATCTATATCTAATGGTGACCTCAGGTCTCACGATGCACGTCAGAAGAACGAGAAAGGACATCAGAGTGTTCCATCAACGATAAATATGTAGCAGAGAGGAGAGAGAAAAGGTGACAGAAAAATTGAAATACTTGGGAAAATAATTTCAGAACAGATAGAAATGAAAACAGGATAGAAAATAACAGTAAACTGGATGTGAAAGGAAACACTAAAATAAGCATTTCAGAGGACATGGGGGAAAAAAACAAAGCAAGATTCGTCGAAAAGAAAAAGAATCTCCAAACCTTCAAGACGTTTTATAGAAACAAAACACTGCGATCATACAGGAGGCAATTCTACAAGCAGGTGGCACAGGAGAGCGCTGCAAATACCCAGATGGGAAACCAGCCAGCCCAAATGTCATGCTTTCATTAGATGCTTGATAAACTGCCCCCAAATAATAATGCTCTGAAATTCCTCAGGTGGGGTGTGCCTGGAAAAAGAAATGTACATGGATGGGAGACGGGTACTTTCCGGGGCTTCTGGGACAGGATTTCAAACCAGGGAGGGGGTGGGGTTCCAGATGAAACCTCTTGCCCCTCTCACGTAGCCATGTTCTTGGAGAAACGGAAGATTTCTTCTTGCCATACTCGAGCTCCCACAATGCCAGCCAAACCTGGGTGACTATCAGTTCGAGACGGTTTTTTTTTTTTTCCTTGTTTTTTCTCCGGAAATTAGCCAGCACAGAAACGATCACAAAAAATGTAATTTTATAAGGGCAGATGACAAACGAGTCAACTCTGGGAGTGGAATGAAGCTTTCTTGAATATTCTGATGCTCCCCACATTTGGTCAGCACCCTGCCAGTGCCAGGCTGTGTGCTGGCTCTAGGGACTCAAAGCCAAGGAAGACACAAGGGGCACCTTTCCAGAGCTCAGGTGTAGTGGGGGAGGGAGCAGAGCTGTTGTGACAACACAGGTCTTCTCCACGTCTTGCAAGCTCACCCCATTGACTGAAGGAACAAAAGAGGCGAGGAGAACAAATGAACAGTAATGGGAGAATTTAACTATTCCAAGATTAAGGGAGACACAAGGAAGAGTAAGAATCAATTGGGCAGTAAATTGTAGGAGCTGCGGAGGACAGCCCCCTTATGCACTGAGCGATCCAAAAAGGAAGCTGTACAGGACGATCAATTCTCAATTTTCTGCAGCTCCACAGAGAGGAAGTGAGTGAAGGTGAAAAAGTCGCAGAAGAATCTTGGTGCCAGCAACGACATTTAATTACATTTGAGCTAGATTTTCATGCAGACTTTGGGAGGCAGGCTCTTTGGTCAGTGCAAACCGAGTACCAGGAGAAAGTAAAAGACAAAGGATTTTAGAGAAGCAAACTGTAGAGGGGGTCAGGGGGGCAAGTGATTAAATTATATCCATTTGTCCGCAAATATATACTGTACATCAAAATCAACAGGACACTCCGTTCTGGGGCAGTAGGACTGGGTTCCTGCCCTCAAGCGGCTCCCGGATAGACATGTAAATAACTGTGATTCCGTGCAAAAAATAAACATCTTCATAGAGGCATCCACAAAGAACTAGTGGAGAAGAAGCAAAATCAGCATGCAGTGACTGATGAAACGTGGGTCTCGGAGAGACAAGGGGAATGTGAAGAGAAACTTGAATGTCCTTTAATAACTAGTATTAGTGTGTTCATTAATGAAATCACCACTAGACATGAAGATGCTGGAATGTTCAATTCACCAACACTTCCACCTTAAGTCATAAATAGAAATGAAGTAACTACATTCTTATCACCACGAGAAAAAGCGACATGGGGCACCCGAGTGGCTCAGTGGGTTAAACGTCTGAGTCTTGGTTTCAGCTCAAGACATGATCTCACGGTTCATGTGATCAAGCCCCGTGTTGGGCTCTGGGCAGACAGTGTGGAGCCAGCTAGGGATTTCTCTCTTCTTCTCTCTCTCTCTGCCCCTCCCCAACCTGTGCTCTTTCTCTCTCTCTCTCAAAATAAATCAACTTAAAAACAAAACTTTAAAAAAAAGAAAAAGAAAAAAAAGAAAAACTGACTTAATTCCAACAGGGAAAAGGAACCAAGATCAGAGGATGAGTTTGAACAGAAAAATACGTACACCCAAGAGTGGGGTATGCTGCATGAAGGAGAATTTAAAATCTTCTAACACAGCACAGAAAGTTCAAACTAATGCACGAATTGTAGTTTTCTTTAGGAAAGCAGGCGATTGAGCAGCTCAGGTTTGGTACTATAAGGAACCAGAAATAGAATATTACCTGTGGATAATTTAACCACAAATATTGTAAATATCCAAAGTATGGAGGGGGTGTGGGTGGGACCCAAATATGCTGGAAATACAGCCCGCTATTTCCAGCCAAGAAATCATAGAAAATTGGAGAAGGGCACACTAACAATGATGAGGGCAGTTAAAGACCTACTTGAGTGAACAGCCAGGAAACTTTTGGAATGCCATGCAATTTCTACCACCCCACTGCTAATAAACTTGAGCCTGGGGACAAAAATAGTCCAAGTGTGTTCACCTGGGTGCTAGTGACCCAGGTATCTGGGTGGGGAGAGAGAACCCTGCTGTGATGGGAAACCCAGCTGAGCTTTGAGTTGATTTGAGTCTTCACCTAAAGCTGAAAAAAAATTCGGACTCCTTAAACCCAACATGCTGAAGACTGACTTCCTCTTTGCCCACACTTCCCTTCTGTGCCCTTGCCCACGTGTCTGAATGTCAGTGAACAGCTCACCGGTTCGTCCAACTTCATACTGTGAGATTCTTCCTCCAAACTGCCCTGTGGCGACAGCGCTTCAGCCAAGTGCCACGTCCTGGAGACGTGTGTCATACTCGGCTCCAATCGTTTCCCCCTGTAGGTCTTCCCTTCCCATTGTCCACTCAGGTCCTCACAACCTGAGGGCGCAGCTCTCACAGCCTATGTGGTCTTCCTTCCTCTGACGTCTGTTCTAGTTCAGCCTGCGTGCACGTCACAGATCTGTAGCATGCATCACTTACGTGGCTACCATAGGAGGATGGCCCCGCGCCCAAAGGCGAAGTCTCGATTCCTTAGTGCGGTACACAGAGCTCTTCAGTTCGGCCCCAGAGCCCGTTTTCAGCCTCACTTCTGGCTAGTTCCCAACTCCTTGCTCATTCTACCTATTTCATCGTTGGGAATCCTTGATCAGGGCTACTAAGTGCTCTTCCTCTTCTTTTTGGCTGGCAAACACCTACCCATCCTTCAAAGCTCAGCTGAAATGTCACCTGTTCTATGACGATTTTCCCCAACCGTCCAGATAGGAATCTGCTCTCCTCTGTGCTTCGTCAACACAGACGCATCGAGATTCCCATCCTGGTCTCATTACACTTTCACGTTCCCCCAGACTTCTTTGTACCTGTTGTATTTGTTCCTGAGCTTGTTCAATTTAATTAGTATTACCTAACATGATGAAATATGGGTATAAAGTGTCATTTCTATGAAGCTACATTGAATGCTTTGAAAAGACTTGATAAAGTCAAGTTGCTAAAAAAAAAATTTCTGTCAAATTATGTTTTGGCAGGACCAACTATAAAAGATTGAGAACATAAAAATCTAGAAGGACTCTGCTCTAAGACTGTTCCACAAATGTCTAAATTATCACTCCACTTAAAAGAAACTGAATCTGGAACTGGCACATCACACAATGTAGGTGCCTGTGGTTTATATAAGAGAGGAACTAGGGAACTCCAATCAAAGGACCCAGACTCAAATACATAAGCTTGACCGTATGTCCCAATACTGATGAAGAAATCAATTTCTTAAGTGAAAGTAAAATGCTTAAGGCATTTTAAAAAAGATTCCCTATCTTTAGAACCTTTCAAATGTAACTGAGAAGGTGGCTATTGATTACATCAAATGAGAGTTTCTACTGTTTCAATCTATGTATTTGCCCCCAATTTTACATTAATTTAGAAAATACTTATTGAGAAGCATCTACATGCCAGGCACCTCGAAGCACTTGGGATACATCAGTGAAAAAAAAACAAGGGTCCTTGTGGAACTTACATTTTAGATCGGCAAGAACAGTACCTCACGTGCTTTTACGGCCACAGAGACTCCTGGTCCTTTCATGAAGAAAGGTGTTTAGGAGAATGTTCCTGGATTGAATTTGTGGACAACTTTCCTAAATCTAGGCCTGTCTGCCTGTCTATCTATCCATCCATCCATCGCCTATCATTTTATGTTAAACAGTATGTTGTCAAGATGATACACAGATTCAAAAGTTTACTTATTTAATAATTTTTCTTGAGTTCTATCTGAATCCTTTGGAAACTCCATTTAATCCTTTTGTTTCTCAAGGTACCTGTTGTTTACTTCATGCTACTAACACAGAGCAGAACTTGGCATCCAGAAGGATACCACCAACCACAAATCATCGACGCAACTTTCCAAGCATTTCCTTTGAAGAGTCTCAAAAATGTTCTCTATGGGCCATTCCCAAAGAAAATTGTATTAGAAACTAAGCTATGGAACACAAGCCATTTCAACTCCTTCTGGATAGTGTCTAAAGGGGAACATAAATCTCCAGAGGCAGCCACGTTATTTTATTTCCTTCTTTTGATTACGCCTTGAAAATCTCCAGGCCAAGGACTCTAGCACCTCCTCGTCTTCCATCATCAGTGGAGCTCTCTGGCCTGGATGCACAAGATTATGATACAATGGCCAAGGGGACAATGGGCACTGGATGACTATATATAGGAATTCTGGACTTGGTTGTCATGGAGGCAAATGGAAAAACAAACGTCTAATCCTGAAAATAAGGTTGAGGCCAAACTTGAAGGAAACACACTTTGAAAACTTCCTGTCATTCTGATGAGTAAAAACAAAACCTTGAAATATGATCAGGGAATAGATGAGAAAACAAACCAAAACAAAACAAAAAATTAGTCTTCAAAATGACAAAAACACAGCAAAAAACAGAGGAGGGGCAACCTTCTCTTCTTGAGACTTAGTGTCCCATCATATTTTAGTTCATTGAAAGGGTCTCTCAAAGGCCTTATTTTACATGAAGCTTCCTGTTCTCTCTCTCTTTGGGGGGAATCCAGGCAAGTCTGATTTCAGACAAAGAAGATTCTCAGACTTGCAGCTCACCGGGCCCTATATTTGGCGACAAAACCATTTGTCTCTCAGTGGTTTTTTTCAAATGGCATCACCAGCCACCCAGTCAATGAAATCAGAAGAAATCCTTGATTCGTTTCTTTTGTTCTACACATTCAATGAGTGAGAAGCTCTGTTGGTTTGACCTCCTGAAAAGCACTTACTCTGTGATCCACTCACTGCCCCAACGCCATGGCTTGTTCAGGCCCTTATGGTTGCTGACATGAACTTCCAAAATATGTTCCCATTTTCAAGTTTCTTCTCCTCCTAAGATTCCTTTCTTTTCTAAAAGCAAACATGACCATGGGATTCACCATGTCTCACAGGAAAAGGTCCAAACTCTGCTGTGGTGCTCCCGGTCTCCTGTTCCTCCCCAGACCTACCTCACCCCCCACCCACCCTGCTCCCACCCTGCTTGTTGCCAGCCACCCAGAAGGTTCCTAACATTCACTGCGGGCTTTGCTCTCACAGCATCATTCAGTCTTGCAATGCCTTTCTGCTGCATTTCAGCCTTTTCAACTCACATGATCTTTCAAAACAGAACTCAATTCAAATCTGCCATCACTATAAAGGTCTTCCTTGATCTTTCTAGACATACCTATTAAAATCCCTACTAGTGCTCATCATGTGGCATTGAAGTTAACTTATTTTACCTGCACCAAAGCAGGATCTCTTTCAAAGTAGGATATCCATCCATCCATCCATCCATCCATCCATCCATCTATAATCCATGCATCTAGCAAGTTCATATCTTAGTTCATCTAGCAAATTCAGAACTTAGCTCATGGCCTGGCCCAAAACAGGTCCTCAGTAAATGTGTTACTAAGATCCAAAGAGAGTTCAAACTGAAAAAAGTGTTCTGGAAAACCAGATTTAAAAGGAAAATCCAATTAACCAAATGTCACTCTCTCCTTGCATACTGAGGTGGATAGAGGCTTCCTATTGAAACATTGACCCACTTTTACTGAAGCAAGCCTGGGCCTTTTTAAAATTACCTGAAGAATGGCTTCTGGAACATGTGAGAATTTGAATGGCAAGAAATTCATAATCTCTGCCCATCCCAAGGAGCCAAAGGCATCATTTCTGGTCTTGACCCCAAATCTGCTATTAAGTCTAAACTTGGAAACAGATAATATCAGGATATCTGGGAACCACTTTAGTTGATTCTAAATGCAACTCTCTCCTCCCTTTTCTGCACCCACTGAAAGGCACAGATGTTTGTAAAATGTGCAGGTGTAACTGGCACCACATATTTAAATACACCGTGACTCTTCTGTAGTCAACTGCTACAGCCATGAAAATGGAGTCCTCTACAATCCACGAGAAGGTATTCGTGGATTACTTTCACACATTTATCACTACATTCTCACTGTATCAACTGTTTCACCAATTTTTCTCCATCAGGAACGCACGCTCATCCCAGGTTATGTAGCGCACAGACGACGCATTTTGCATAAAGACTGGTGGCGGTTCAGCACAGCAGAGATGACTTCAAGTTACCCAGCTAGTCAACGGAGAAACAGGAATATAACCTGGGGCTCCTGCATGCCCCAGTTTCGAAAACACGTTCTTTTTCTGCCACAGTCATTAGCAAACATTGTAGGTATTCCTTCTGCACTAACCGTTATTTGTAACTCAAAGTGTGTGTTCTTAAAAACCCTCCTGGAAGCAGGCTGGAAATTTGTAGGGAAACGAATGAATGTGTGGTGAAGGAGGCCTTTTCTAATGTTGTTTTTGGAGGAAACTCTGGGTGGCATCTGCCATTGTTAGTTGAGAAGCTCTTACAATACCAAATGCATAATTCACCTGTGACTCTTTTGAATTGTGTGATGAGGAAGTAATGTTTCCTGCTGTTCGTTTAGATGGTATGGATGTCTTTACCACACTGAAAATCCAACGAAAAGCGTGGAGTACAAAAGCCTCTACATCAGTGAGCTGGCCTCAACCACAGAGAGCTCGCTAGCAACTTCGGATGGCATTGAGAGCTCACGGGCCGTGGGCAAGGCCACAGAGTTTCCTCCTCAAGACCTGCCTGGAGGGAGGATGCCTACTGACTTCAAGGAGTTGGTCACAATGGATGGCTTGCTAGGAACAGTGCCGTGAGCCCGGGCAGGGAGCAACTGTAGAGATTTCTTCAAAGATTAGCTAATCAGGAGGAAAGAACACACCTGAGTATAAGCATATATATTTAGATGCGTGTAGAGCTCTAAGAGATGATATGGAAATCAGGTGAGAAAGACAATGGTTTGTCAAGAATAGAATAAGCAGCCACACTTCAAAGCACAGAGTTTTGCTAAAACTGTCCCCCAGCAGCGGGAGTCTCCTAACCAACAAACCCAGTGGGCTTCTTATCCATTTTTCCTTTTCTTTTCACCTATTCCCAAGCAGTGTAAGAAAATCCTGGCTCTGGGTGAAGCTACATTTTTAATCACCGCTAAAGCACTAGGTTCTTCCCTGAGGATAGACAGCTCTCCCACCCACTCTAAACTCACCCACAGGAATACTTCTCAGTGCTGCTGGGCTCAGCTGTAGGGCGCAAGCCTCCAAGAAGGCAGCGGGACAGGTGGGGACATCCAGGTTCACCTTCCACTGTCTCAGCCAGCTCTGTGTCTAACACCTGTCAAGGGCTTCTTGCAAGGTCTCTCGCTGATCTTCACCATTACCTTACGGGACGCGAAAAGCAAGGGAGCAGCTGGAGAAGAGGCAACCTCTCCTCTACCCAGAGGTGCACAGAGGCCTCCTTGTAACCCTGTGGAGGTTGGTTACAAGTTAAGCAGACCTCTGCTTCCTCACCTATACAATGAAGACCATAATGCTGGCAATTCTGGGTGCTGTGCAGAGCAGGCCAGTGTGTGAAGTAAAGTGTCCTGGCACACAAAAGAGTGCTTTAAGGGTCTCAGTTCCACAGCAATTACAGTCTACATCACATAATTTTGCACTGAATTGTAAATTGCCTGTTAGCGGTTAGGCAGTGGATTCTATCAATGAAAGAATTTGGTCTCCTTCACTAGACTGCAGGAAGGATCGGCATGGGCGTCTCTCACACTGCTCTAAACAGATGTAACTGACCCTCACCCCAGCTCCAGGCACACGGTAGGAGCTCGGCAGCTAGTTTTTGACTGACTGATTCTGGGCAAAGCCAAGCGCATGGCTACTTCTGGCAATGAGCTCCCAGCTTATCTGGTGGTGGAGATGGCTGTAGTGGGGAGGGGATTGATCGTGGGGCTTGGATTCAGCTCAAAGGCAGGGCTTGACCTGAATAACACCACAGACTCAATGATTCGCCCCATTTTGTTGGCTAACAATGCACACAGCATGGTCACAAATCAACTTGCTGCAAAAAGACTTGTCAGAGCGAATTTCACCTCCCAACTTTAGAGGCTCTCCTGGGGAGAACATGCTGGGGTCGCTTTCCTTTCAAATTTTTTTTAAGCTCACCTCCAGCTTTGAGTAGGTCCTTGGGTACCCAATTCATAGGTGTGGCAATCATCCTCATCATCAATGACCCTCTCCCCAACCATCCCACCTGATGCCACAGGCCCCGTCCTTTACTCCCCTCTCCCTCATTCTCCTCTGCACAGCACTTCAATCTATCATACACATATATGCTGCTTGATGATGTGGTTTTCCCTACCAACTGTGGGGGACCTTGTCTCAAATTTCTCAGCCTGCGTGGATTTTTGGATTTACTTTCATGACTAACGAGAGCATCGAGGCTGGCTTGGGGGCCTGTGGCTCGGCTGAGCCTCGAGTGTTTGATCTGAGCCAAGAGGTAGCCCTGCCATCACACGCCCTGCATCTCAGCCTTTCGAGCGCCATGGCCGGTGAGTGGTACCGTGAACATCAACACTTCTAGATCCATTCACGCAAATAACTTGTTTGGGTGCCTGTGGTGTGTGAGGTAATCTGTCATACTCTGGGCACCCAAAAATAAAAGGATGGCCTCTGCCTTCAGGAAAGCTGATGGTCTTGGGGGAGATGGAAAGAAAGACCGTTACAGCAGCGTATGATCAGTGCTAGGTCACTGAAGAGAGCTCAAAGATCTGTAAGAAGCACAAAGGAGGCCCCTCAGCCAGACCGGAAGGCTTCCGGAGGAAACAAGACTCAAGTTTCCAAGGATGAGTCGGAATTAGCCAAGTCAATGGAATAATGAGGAGGAGAGGCAAAAACAGGGGGAGGAGGGCATTCCAGGAAGAAGGGACAGCAAGGCCTGGAGTGTGAGGAATCTGCGAAGGCAGGGCACTCAGCGTGGCTGTGGGGCTGGGCGCAGCAGCGACGAGAGGTAAGGAATGATCTCAGAGAGAAATGTGGGGCCCAGATAACAACCTGCATGCTGAGCTTGGAATGTACTCTGAAGGCAAAGTAGACAGCCACCAGAGGATGTTAAGCAGGAACCAGGTGAGACAGAGGCTTCACATTTTTACCTTTTCTGTGTCTCTAAATTGCACCCACAGCCCCAACCAAGTCCCTCTCAGATGGGGAAGGTGGCTTGGTACAAATGCATTCCCACAGTGAGAAAAACCAACTAGCAGCACATTCCTTCTTGCTGAGAGAATCTCAGCAGCAGCCTGGGATTCCATACTTCGTTTTGTTAAGTAGAAAACACCTACGTAGTGTCTTTTCTGCTCTGGATTTTACCAGCAGGTTGGAAGTGTTCATCTGAAATTCAGTTCCTACTGTTTCTACCGAATGCACCACACTTACATCTGGAATAGATTATGGCCCTACCTACGGGAGAGATAGAGAGAAACTCAATAGGCTACCTTTTCTGCTCCCTACCAACCCTTCACGTGCAAAAATATAACAAGGAAGCACAGGAAACCGAGTGATATGTCCACATGCTGGCAAACATGATAAATGTGTGGGTGTCAGCCAAGATCCTGTGGTCAGTTTTCCAAATACAGGGTCTCAGCAACATCCAAAAGGTTTCTAGATCTATATTTTACCCCTAAATTTTCATAGCCAGGTGCCAACAGAATACTTTCTTGCATTCATTTAGCTTCAACTCAATGGTCAAAAATATTATTTCGTAAAGTGATCAAATATTCTTCTGGATTTCTCGGCTTTATATAAATGGTTTGTTTGTTCATAACATAATAGCTGTTAACATAAAATTTAACAAATTAAATAAAATTTAATTAAATGCATTAATTTATTAAAATACAATTTAACAAAAATTTAAGAAAACATTTATATAAAACTAACAAAGGTTGCTTGTTATGACTAACCAACAACATGGTTATTGTCGTTTACGATAGGTATTTGCAGATACACAGATCATTGGATCTCGTATTTCCAGAGCTCTGGGGTCGTTAGGGGAGATTACTACAGCACGTACTACAAATGAGTTAGCCCCCAAAGAAAAGAGCAAATGCCCAAGGGCATTTCCATCTGTTGTCAACAGAGTGGCTGGAAGACAACAGGGTTCTGCAGTAAGGAAAAAAAAAAAATCAAATCTACATTTACTGCTTTAAACTGTTTAATGACTATCTACAGGACACAACTAAATTTCATTTTACATTTATAGGACATCTACTCTAGGAAGAAAATGGCCTTATGCCAGATGTTTAGAAAATAAAGATGAGCAGGACAAAAAGCCTGTCCCTAATGAGCTCCTTTTCTGGTAATATCATGGAGTTGGTGGCATGGACCACACATGTCCCCAAAAGAGGTAGGCCACAGCACCAGAGGACTCTGGAGGAGGGAGAGCTGCCCCATCAGGGACACCATGAAAAGCATCATAAAAGTGAAGGAATTTGCCCACAATGCTGAAGGACAAGCCAGGTGGGGACATGTGGAAACAGAGGCTGGGAGGGGTGGCTGGGGACAGGCATGGACAATGTTGAGGGTGGGAATTTTTTTAAAACAGGCTATGTAGAGCTGTTAAAGATTTTGGAGTAGGAGAATAAAGCACATGATTGAGTGCATGGTGTAGGTGAATGGAGTTTACAAGGGGAGGGGGACGGGATGGCTTGGGTAAGGAGAGGGAGAGCGGGAAGGAGGGGTGAGAGGAAGTAAGGAGGCAGGAGACAACAGGACTTTCT
This sequence comes from Neofelis nebulosa, assembly GCF_028018385.1. Lineage (NCBI taxonomy): Eukaryota > Metazoa > Chordata > Mammalia > Carnivora > Felidae > Neofelis > Neofelis nebulosa. The sequence goes on from NC_080793.1 coordinate 26,649,232, forward strand.
GGACAGCTTAGTGGCTGATGGATCATGGGCCAAGAAGACCTGAAGACGCAGATGGGTCTGGCTGCTACAATGAGCCCTGGCACAGGGGCAAGTCTGGGTAGAAGGTAAAGGGTTCCCTTTCAGAACTTTTGAGATGAAGGCTGTGTGAGACCCTGGGGAGGAGAGAGTAAGAAGCAGATGGAAAAGAGGGTCTGGAACTGAACCTGAAAGGTTAGGGCGGGAGGTGGGGGATTTTGGCCGCATCATTTAAAAAGTGAGTTGATTCCCTGTGTGTGTGAAGGGGGAGCAGCGAGGACGAGACCAGGAGGACCGAGGACCAGACCAAGGTCTGTGTGTTGGCAGCTGGAGGAAAAGAGGTGAAAACACAGTAAAAACAAGGTACTACCAGCGCGGCCAGAGGAGAGCCTGAAACAGACAGCAGGTCCCAAACCACGGGAGGAGAATTTCCCCGGGAGGAAGGTCAGCAGTTTTAAATGCCACGGACAAAAAAAGAAGGATGAGGCAGGAGCAAGAGGCCATGGACTTGTTTGTCTGGAGTCGTCGTCAACCTATGTCATTACCATGGTAGGGGCCAGAGTCACAAAGGCCAGGCATTCCGGACAGGGAGAGGGAAGAGAAGGTAGCAGGTGTGAACAAGGAAGGACAGACTCTTTCCCAGAGAAAACGTCACTGGAGTTAGCCAACGTGAGGTCCCTGACGAGAGAGTGGTTTTAGTGAAATGCTGAAGGTAGAACGTGGATTCCATAAATTTAAGAATAATGTGGCGAGTAAGTATTGAGAATATTGAGAATACTGGTTGAGAATTGAGAATTCTCAATTGAGAATTTTGAGAATATTGGTTCTTCCAAGAGATTTGGAGGCTAAGACTGCAATTGCAGGATCAAATTGCAGAAGGTCATACTCAAGAACGATTTTCATATTGGGGCGCCTGGGTGGCTCAGTCGGTTAAGCATCCGACTTCAGCTCAGGTCACGATCTCACGGTCTGTAAGTTCAAGCCCCGTGAGTTCGAGCCCCGCGTCGGGCTCTGGGCTGATGGCCCAGAGCCTGGAGCCTGCTTCCAATTCTGTGTCTCCCTCTCTCTCTGCCCCTCCTCCGTTCATGCTCTGTCTCTCTCTGTCTCAAAAATAAATAAACGTTAAAAAAAATTAAAAAAAAAAAAAAAGAATGATTTTCATATTTCAAAAAAGGAGCACTTTCCTGGGGCTCACAAAAGCTCCCCCTTTCAGACTCTCCAAGGGGAAAGTAATACATCTAAGAATTGAGGTTTAGGGAAATGGCGTGACATAGCCAACAGAGCTCTGGAATCAGATGGACATACATCCCCGACCCCAGTCTGCCAGGTGGCGACCATGATCTTCCTTAGGCCTTTTTTCCTCCTTCCGAAAACAGGAGGGAGCTGGTGATAAAAGTTCCTGTCTCGTGGGATTGTCATATGGACGAAATGAAATGAGATGTTTGTAAAGTACTCACTCAATCAATAGACATGCAGTAAATTATTGTTATCATTAATTAAAGCTATGTACTGATTAGGGCCGGTAATAGTGATGTCTGACACTGGGACTTATCAGTGCATTTCACCAGCCCATTAGAGCATCAAGTGCTAAGGACTTTCTTGTGTGGATGGATTCGATTAAGCCCCAAAGTTCAAATAAATTTAGATCAACAGGACTCCAGATTAAACACCACGTTCCAAACACTGAGTTATTTTAGACTCCTAAAGAAGCAGCTTCTGATGTAAAGAAATTTCATTCAGTTTCTAAGGCTAAACATGATTTTTTTTTCCTGTTTTACTTTAAAAAAATCCTCATCTATCTCTGGGTGAGGACACACGATTATAAATTGACAAGAAATCTACTTCTATTTTACTACCTTAATAATACCTAATATTCTTACAGCAACTTAAAATATGAAAGCATTTCCATATGTTGTCTCATTTGATCCTTGAAATAACCCCACAAAGGAGGCATCATCATTATTTTACACACGAGAAACAGGCTCAGAGAAGGTAAATGGTTTACCTTAGCACACTCAGCAGAGATGGAAATGGACAGGACCTTCGCCAAAGGCTGCACAGGTGGGTGTCTCATGGCCCACAGTGTGGGTGGGTTTCTGGATTGGGACCTATAGCGGCTCTCAAGCCAGACCTCAAACTGAGGGGCCCAACATCCCAGGGCAAACTGTTATTAAAGAGGGTCTATACACAGAAATGGTTTCCAAAAGATCAATTGCCCCTAATTTTCAGAAGCTCAAGTTGCTTTGCTCAGTTAAAATGAACCCAGTGATGGGGCGCCTGGGTGGCTCAGTTGGGTGAGCATCAAACTTAGGCTCAGGTCATGATCTCACGGTTTGTGGGTTCAAGCCCCCTGTCGGGCTCCGTGCTGACAGCGTGGGACCTGGAGTCTGCTTCTGATTCTGTCTCTCCCTCTCTCTCTGCCCCTCCCCCACTTGCAGTCTGCCTCCTCCTCTCTCAAAAATAAAGAAACACTAAAAAAAAAATTATTTTTGTTTTAAACTTTTTTATTACATTTATTTATTTTTGAGAGACAGAGTGAGACAAAGTGAGAGTGGGGGAGGGGCAGAGAGAGGGAGGGAGACACAGAAGCTGAAGCAGGCTCCAGGCTCCGAGCTGTCAGCACAGAGCCCGACCTGGGGCTCGAACCCACAAACTGTGAGATCATGACCTGAGCCGAAGTTGGATGCCTAAGTGACTGAACCACCCAGGCGCCGCCCCCCCCCCCCCCAATTTTTTTAAATCAACCCAGCGAGGGGCACCTGGGTGCCAGTCGGTTAAGCGTCTGTCTTCGGCTCAGGTCATGATCTCGCGGTCCGTGAGTTTGAGCCCCGCGTCGGGCTCTGTGCTGACAGTTTGGAGCCTGGAGCCTACTTCGGGTTCTGTGTCTCCCTCTCTCTCTGCCCCTTTCCCCACTCGCGCCCTGTCTCTCTGTCTGTCAAAAATAAACATTAAAAAGTTTTTTAAATGAAGCCAGTGATACAGAGAAGAGTCCCGCCCAATGCCAGTACTGCAGCACACCTCCTAAATTCCACTGAAAATAATCGGTTACGAGCTGGGAAAGAGGTTCTGTGGAACATCTGGATGTTTCCTGAGTGTGAGTGCCTGAGGGAAGCCATGGCCACCAGAATCCCCGGGCAGAACTTGGGACAGGCTTGATGTGTCATCCAATGTCACTGACCCGTCGGTATTGTTAACCCTCATGGCCCTTCCAGACACCGGAAGCCCAGAGGCTCAAGAGCTGCTCCCCCTGGTCTCCCAAGAAGGGTCTGGTCCCGTGTCCCTTAGCACTTCTCAACTTTATATGGCTTTATGTGGCCAGCTCAAGTAGAGTCACCTCCTTTTATTGGGATTCTGATGATCAGCATGAAAACCACCAATTTGCCTGGTAGGGTAGTTTTCAAAACTTCTTTCTCGTACATGGTTTTTTCTTTTGCCTTCTCTCAATTTAGAAAATGGCCAATAATTGGATGTTGTTATGTAAGTGATGAAATCACTGTATTCTACTTGTGAAACCAAAATTGCTTTGTATGTTAACTAACTAGGATTTAAATTTAAAAACAGAAAATGGTCAATAAATACATAAATAAATAAAATCTTAATTAAGCCTGCCCTTGACCTGCACAGAGCTATCAGACCTCCATCCCATAGTTCTGAAACTCGTTGCTGCTATGACAACACAGAACAGGTGAACATCTATGTTCTTAACATTCTTCCCTAGGCATAACTGTGATCTGGATAATATCCCAGAAAATTAGAAGAGGGAGAAATATAGTGAAAAGTACTATAAAGCTTTTTGTTACGCTACAGGGATAGAGGCGCATAAAAATAATGTCATAGAAAAAGTAAAAGGAGAAAAAAATTAATCCATCTTTTACACTGAATTTAATGTTTTAAAGAGTTAGGTTATCCACTATTCCACCATGTAGGTAGCATAACAAAAATGCAAAAATATACTGTAATGTACTAGCAAACATGATCCTCTTTTATTATTAACATAACAGTATGTAGGACTTACCACTTTCACCGTGTCAGTCGGGAATTTTACTGATACTTCACTGCCTTTGATTTAGTTATCACAATGGTCTCTTCTAATGGACACGTTGGTGGCGTTACTCTTGGTGCGTGCAAGGTAGAAGTGCATTTCTTCATCTTCCCCTCTGTGTATTCCTAATTAAGAACTTCCCCGTGGGCAAAATTTTAGACAACCGAAAAACAGAGTAACAGTAAAATCACAATGCACAAGTATAATCATTTGTGACTGCCATGGCTATTACCCACATAGCTGCTCCCGCCATTTGTCCACTATTAGCTTTGGGGCAGGCGAGACAGACTGAAGCTATTTGCAACTTCCAGCACAGTGGTTGTGACTCCATTCCGGTCTCTTTTACTCAAGAGAAACACTTGGAATACTTACAGGTAAATTGGCGTTGTAAAGGGATAAGTCTGAATAAGCTCAAATTTATTCTTGAAAATAAATCAGATTTGTGGTTAACAAAGATAACCTTGAAAACACATCGGAAAAGCCTAGGATTGGAGCCGGGAAGAATGGCTAACATCAGAGGAAGTGGAGTGAGTGCTCTTCAGGGTTGGGGTCTGACAAACTGGACACCGGAGAAGGACAAGGGAGTTCGAGACACAGGATGCTGAAGAAAGCCCCCCTGAAATGGCTAACTTCCAGGGCCTGGGTTGGGTAGAGAGGTCAGAGAGAACTAAGCGTTTGAGATGCTGGAGGTGAAGCACTGTGTAATGGTAAATTCAGCCACAGGGGAATGGTGGTTGAAGCTTAATCACCAAGGAGGTAAGTCTCCCTACCTGAAGAGATCAACTATTTGTCGGGTTATTATCATCAAGTCTTAGTATATTGGAATTCCAGAGTGCGATGGTCATGGCTGGAGTAAAAAGGGAAGCTGTGAACCTGGCCCAGAGCTCACTGAGGAAAGAAAAAGAACATTCCGGAAGGTAAGGAGAGAGAAATAAGCAGAGAGCAGGCGTTCGAAAAGGGACCATTAAATGAAAGAAACACATACTCTCACGAGGTGGCAGAGAGTAAGGTATATGTTCACTCTTCTTGGCCACTTAGAGGAAAGAGATTAGTCACTTCGGTTGAATAAAGTTGAAAGGGATATGGCGCTGTCAGTAGGGAGAAGGCCAAAGTTAGTGAACTGGCAGAGACAGGTTGACCAAGGAAATGTGCAGCAGTGTAGGACAGCATAGCATGGTACGCATGCAGCCCGATTCCACTGGCTTTTTCCAAACATGATGTGGCACAGCTGAGCTCAGTCACTATAATTCCCAGGCTTTTCCACATATAGACTATTGTTCTGTCGGTTTCCCTCGTGTGTGGTTCCTTCTGCAGCCCTAATTCAAACCAACAAATATTTATTGAATGGCCTGCCAAACTGCCAGGGCTCTGAAACAGTCCTTGACCTCAGAGAGCACACAGTTTAGCTGGGGAGACAGATGCGATAAGCGACAATTATAAGAATATTTGGCAAGTCTAGTACTGGAAGTGAATACGAGGGTCAGAAGCTACCCAGCATATTTTATATTTATCACCTAGCAAAATCTCATTATAGCTCATACTCAGAACAGTCTAGACAGTCTGCAATCTTGATTTTGTCATTTAACTTATGGACAACTTGCCAATATTTCAAATGTTTTAAGCCTTAGGCAGTAGGGAAAAAAAAAAAAAAACTTAAGAAATTTCTTAGGCAATGGACCAGCCTTAAAATTAACACAATTAGTGGATTTTTGACTGACAAAACCACAAAGGTCTTATCTAATTCTGAGAATCCCAACCTAAACACATCCCCCCCCATACATAATGGAAACATTTATAAGTACACAATATTTATTTTATGAAGGGGAATCATTTTTGTTTGTTTTGAGATACAGACCTTCGTATTTTAAAATATCAAGAGTCAAGCAATGATAGAACTTATCAAGTGAGAGGAAAAACATGAAAAAAAATGGTTTGTATATTATGGTCCCTATGTTTATATGCATAGAACCTATGTTTATATGCATAGAACAAACACTAGAGGACTCTACGGCAAACTGTTAATAGAGATTAATTCAGGTACTGAAACGAAAAGGCTGGCATTAAGGCTAGTATTTTATGTTATGTATTGCCATGAAGCTATTCCTTAATTGTGAGTAGGTGTTACTTTTGTAATCAAAACGAATAATCTATGCAGGCATTTTTTTTAAACTATACTTTTTCAATGTTTATTTTTGAAAGTGAGGGAGGGAGGGGGGAGAGGGAGGGAGAGAGAGAGACAAAGACAGAGAATGAATGAGTGGGGGAGGGGCAGAGAGCAAGGGGCACAGAGGATCCGAAGCAGGCTCTGTGCTGACAGCAGAGAACTTGATACGGGGCTCCAACTAATGAACCATGAGATCATGACCTAGGCCGAAGTCAGACGCTTAACCGACTGAGCCACCCAGCTGCCTCAATCTACGGTAGGCATCTGAAAAGAGGAGAACTAATATTCATGAGTATTTCTTTTTTTTTAAAGTGTAATTTTTTAAAAAATGTTTATTTATTTTTGAGACAGAGAGAGACAGAGCACGAACAGGGGAGGGTCAGAGAGAGAGAGAGACATAGAATCCAAAGCAGGCTCCAGGCTCTGAGCTGTCAGCACAGAGCCCAACGCGGGGCTCAAACTCACGGACCGTGAGATCATGGCCTGAGCCGAAGTCGGATGCTTAACCAACTGAGCCACCCAGGCACCCCTATTCATGAGCATTTCTAATCCACATTCATTCTCAAAGACTACAGATGCTAGCTGATTGTCCCTCCAGTTCAAAAGTACTCTCCTGCTTCCAAAGGAGCCAGAGCCCTTGCTGCTGTTGCTACTGGTCTTTCCTGTTCAGCCTGCATCTTTATTTATTTATTTATTTTTAATTTTTTTCATGTTTATTTTTGACAGAGAGAGAGAGAGAGACAGAGCATGAGCAGGGGAGGGGCAGAGAGAGAGGGAGACACAGAATCCGAAGCAGGCTCCAGGCTCTGAGCTGTCAGCACAGAGCCCGACGCAGGGCTTGAACTCACAGACCGTGAGATCATGACCTGAGCCGAAGTCGGTCACTCAACCGACTGAGCCACCCAGGCACCCCCAGCCTGCATCTTTAATTTAAAGACCTCTTCCTAGTACTAAGTACCACTGTAGTCTGGCTCTACCTCCCCTCACCTCACCAACTGCCTTCTCAGGAACATACACCCTCCATTCTAGCCAGCCTGGTCTCTTTGTGTCCTAGGATCCCTCCTTCTGTAGGTTTCCTCACTTCTGATACTCTTCCCACCCTGAATGGACTGCCTCCTACCTGGGTAAAACTCATGTATCCTTCAAGGCCCAGCCTGAGCCCTACCTCTTCCAAGAAGCCCTCCATGACCTTTCCATTTCTTCTCTCCATGGCTAGAACTATTGAAATCCAAATGTACCATTTCCAACTTCATTCTATTCTGCGCTTCTAACTGAATGCTATCTGTATATCCAACAATTTAAGCTCTAAATATCAGTCAGTAATAAAAACTTGCCTCTAGTTTCTTTTGGAAGATTTCAGGGTCTCCAAACATAGAAGAGGCGGTTGGATCTTAGCCACTCTGGATCATGTATGGATGTGCATTTCTGCTACAAGACTCCCATGAGATGACACAAAGATTAAGGGCACAAGCGTTTTAGGACTCCTGGACTCACCATTTCGCTCCTCTGTGTATTAGTTTCCTTTGCTATAAAATGAGACTAATAATTTGTACCTCTGATTCATCAGGCACATTAAATCAGATGACAAATTTGAGGCAATCAGCAGCATTTAAAGAACAAAAATCATGATTAATTTTATCACTTAGAAACGAAACAAGAGACACGTAGAACCCTTTATCGCAAAACCAGAATGAATGACTTTCAAACTGGTCAAGGAGGAAAAAATAGCCAGCGATGCTTAAAAGCAAAGGACTAGATTAAGGGGTTCTTTAGAAGGCCCTGATGCTGGACTAGCTATCACTGTCGCCTTGGTGGAGGGCTCACAGCGCATGAAAATAAAAGATGACATAAGGAGAGTGGCTTGCATGAGTCATCTAAGAATATTCTGTGTCCCTGAGGAAGCTGAAGAACCTAACCCTTGAATGACATCTAGAAGAGCAGTATACTGGTAAATAAAACCTTAGCTGGGCCCTGTACTCAAGTTCATGACTCTGAAACTGCTTGCAAAGTAAAAAGCCCCTATGACAGGAAGTTATCCCTTCCTGGGCACAGACTACAAGGGACTGAATCCAGCAAAAAGCAAGCAGACCCTCCTACCTGAACCTCTCATGTCACTTTGGCCATTACTTACCTTGCCATTTTTATTTAACCACCACCACTGGGATTTTTTCCACAGGAATAGTCTTTAGGATGATGAACGAGTCAAGAAAATGTGTGTATCATCTGCACATGCTTTCCTGGGCTGTACCATCAAAACTCATACAACTTATTTTTAAAAATAACTAATAGTTGTTTCTAAAAGATTATTTCTAGCATCTTCTTCCCATCGCTACACTGGGAAAAAAACCATTCTTTTTCACATACTCATCTTGCTCAGGACATACCTTCTGCTGGATCCAGCAAGACTGTCCTAGGAGCTCTACCTCTGAATCATGGCTCATTCTTGCTGGTTCCCCCAAATCCAATACCCTTCCCTTCTGCTTGAGTAAAATCCTCTAGTGCAGAACAATATTTGAAAGACAGGAGAGGGCCTATAGAATCACAAGTCTCAAGAAGAGTTTGAAGGATTTTATATCAAATATAATTGGGCTAAAATATCTAGCTCCAGTTCCAGGGAAAGAAAAATTGACACAGGCAATGAGAAGACCAGGAAAATTCTTTCTTTCCAAAAAAGACCAAGGTGAGTGGTGTTAGAGGATTTGATCAACGGCAGAATATATTTTCTGCCAAAGAATAAAGCAGATTTCTTCTTTCTTGTAGTTACTTCCCACAATGTAGGTTCTAGGAGACTTAAGGTAATATCTAAGCCAACCACCAAAAGATGCAAAAATCAGATGTGGAATTATGCAGCAAACTCCAGCGTTGCTAGGAAGTTCCTAGCAACTCCGAATGAGTTCAGTAGTATATGCTTACATTTCTGATGAACAAATGTTTTTCTTGGCATGAGAAGAGGGAGATGGGTTAGTTGACTAAGTTCCCAGGACACAGAAAGCTTACACTTGAAATGTTCTTTAATCCTTGGCACATGAAACTGTGGCTAATTCAAAAAGTCACAGAAATCTCAGGCAGGTGGGTTCTCTGGGAAGGGTCTTTCACATGATACTCGACTTCGGGGTGGTGGTGATTCTGGAGGTTTCGAATTTGCCACGGACACCAAGTTCTAACAGCTTCACGTCCAAAGATTGCTGGGCGTGTAACAGAAGATACAGAATCATCTGTACCACTGCACCACTGGAGCTGCAAACCTCTAAGTCTTTCTAGTAGAAATGCCATTCTTCATAAGAAGCATTAAAGTAAACTCTAGATCATGTTTTAATGTAGAAAGTCTGATGTCAAAAAGGGAAGGTTAGTATTCTCTGGTCAGGTAATTTTGTGACCAGCAGAACCTATTAAAAATTACGGTCAAGCCATTAAAATTATGCCTTGTATCCCAGGTGCTAAAAATGGTGTAAATCTTTATGCTTCAGAATTATTCACTCTAGAGTCTCCATTTCATTATTGTCATTTTTAAAGAAACCACCTCTTCTTTCTTTCACCCCAAGAGAAATCTGATTGCAATTGGAACCTGTGTGGAAGGTCTGATGCCCTAGCAACTAATTGGATCCTCTTAAAGGTTGAATTTTATGTCTGACCTATTTAGAAATCTGAAAAGCTTCTCTTTGAAAAGCAGGCATCTCAGATCTTAATTTTTAAGTGTCAAGTATTGCCGCAGTCAAGGTTAAATGAGTTGATAGCTTGGCGCTAGACTCAACATAATTCTTAGAGAAGATTTTCCTTTAAGCTTAAATGGAATTCACGGGCTAATATTTAAAAAATTCCATCTAATGCCCTACCTTTCACATATGAAATAAAGAATATATTTAGGTCAAGTTATGTTTTAGGTGGCATCTAGGACTATTCCACGTTAAATATAAAGGTTATAATGACATTTATTAAAGACTGGATTAATTTCATGGGTACTGCTGTAATCCCCACTCTCCTCCCCCAGTTACCTAGGGCAGAGGTCAGCGACGCACTGCCCAGAAGCCAAATCTGGGCCTTCCCTGTTTTTGTACATAAAGTTTTATTGGAACACATCCAAGTCCATTTACTTACACAGTGTTTATGGTTATATGGCTCACAAAGCTGGAAATATTTTCTATCTGGCCTTTTCCAGAAAAAGTTTGCCCATCCCTGGCTTATCTATAAATTACCCAGTATAAGTCTCCTAAAAAGCATCTCCTCTAACCAATACATTGTGTTAAAATCCTGGCGGGTAAAATTTGGGGGTAGAAGAGGTTACTGACCCAGGAGTTCTGTTGGTCAGTTTCATTCTACAGCTTCTCTGGATTTGGATTTCACTGCAACTAAACACGATTTTGTTTTGCTTTGTTTTTTGTTTTTTTCAAAGATACGGAGAACAAGCCAGCCTCCTCCAGGGTCAACGACTGTGTACATTTGGCTCTGCTACCAGGTGACCACACTAATAACGTCACACCTCTCCAGCTCTCCTACACTTCCCATGTCCTTCTGAGAGTTAGAAAGGCTTACACTGTGTTTCAACCTTCGGTTTCCCACCTCTAGAGAAGGTGTGGTTATACAGGGAACAATGACCTGTTTAAAACACTTCATCAAGGTAGATCTTTTCCTCTCACAGAATATATCAGAAAAATCTCTGTTAAAGCAGTCTCTGAGGGTTCATCTTTACGAGATTTGCCTCTTGAACTTTACTCTTAAATGGGAATGAAATAAATGTACCCCCCTACAATTTGGTTCTGTGGGGTTACTTAGACATAAGGGACTCAATATAAATTAACTGAATTGAAAATTGTGATGTCTCCAAGAAACCGCTGGTCATTCAAAAGCAGTATTCAGTATGTACTTATACCTAACTGTCCCCATTAGAAACCAGGGAACAGAACCAACAGCATACCCATGAGTGCAACAGAGCACTGAGGAAATCATCAATAGAAGAGTTACCAGAGTAGGGGTGCCTGGGTGGCTCAGTCGGTTGAGTGCCCAACTTGGGCTCAGGTCATGATCTCGTGGTTCACGAGTTAGAGCCCCACGTCGGGCTCTGTGCTGACAGCTCAGAGCCTGGAGCCTGCTTCAGATTCTGTGTCTCCGTCTCTCTCTGCCCCTCCCCTGCTTGTGTTCGCTCTCTCTCTCTCTCTCTCTCTCAAAAATAAACATGAAAAAAACATTAAAAAATATTTATAATTAAAAAAAAAGAATAGAAAAGCCAACTGAAAAGTTCTAACAGAAAATCTTCTACTAAAAGAAAAACAAAAATCACAAAGCTCCTTACAACATTTTTCTGCTAATTCCTAACAGCATATAGACTTCCCCCATTGGGCAGACTGTATCGAGACCCACACTGTAAAGAGAAAAAGGTAGCATGACCAAAAGTTCATGGTGTTTTCCCTAGGTTGACTGAAGAACTATGTTATCCTCATTCACCTTATTTATTTTGTACCTGGTCTTAGTGTCTTAATTTTTGTTTTAAACACATCACAGTGGCTATTCCTAAAGTCGGCAGTTCCACACAGCATATCTGGGTAGACAGAAGAAACAAAATAATCTGTTCTTTTGGGAAAATTCAAGGGAGGAGAACAAGGAAATGTCACCACTGGCCTGACTTACAAAGCATATAGCTCAACTTTAAATGACATGGCCACTGCCCATGTATCGTGCAGCTTCTGAGACCCAAACAAATCTCCTAACTAAACTCTGCTATGCTAGTTTCTTTGTGATTTTATAGAGGTGCGTATCTATGTATTTTTCTGTACTGAATGCAGAGACTTGGAAAAAGCGTGATAAAAACCAGTCCTCTATTTTATAAGGCAGAAGGAACCCAGTAAACACATACACAGAATGCACTTCCTTTTGTTGACAACCTTATGATTTCCCCTTAATGCATTGTTTAGAATAGCAATTATGTGTCATTTCCCATTATCCTACACACAGAACCACCGTTGCTTTTCCTTCCAACAACTGATCGCAGAGAATGTAGAAAGGATTCTTGTGCTGGTGAAACATGTCAAGACTGACAGCCCAGAGCCCAAGAGCCCTGTTTATGTACAGAACCGGTGTGTGGCCAGGCAGCTGGGTGAAGCCTCCCCTCCACCTTCTCTCGGATCCCCTCCCTCCCTCCCTCCCTCCGGGCTGGGAGGGAAAGCAGCTTTGGAAGAACCTTCTTTTCTCAGCCTGTCTCCTCTTGCCAGAGAAGACTGGCTCGCTCTCAAGACTGCAAGCATTTGACCACTGCAAATAACAGTGAGCATGTCAACTAGTTTTATTCACATCCCTCGCTAGGGAATCGGAAAGCCAAGGACACACTGGTGATTTCCCTGGTTTTATGGATCTGTACTCCCCCCAGGCCTGCAACACATTTTCGGTGCCTGTGTTCACAATGTCCTGGCATCTGCAGTGTGGGAAACCCGAACTGAGAGCCAACAGCCCCACAGCTTCTCCCTATTAAAATGTGCAATTGGATTTCACATGCGTGTTTCAAACACCATTCAAGGCATGATTTACAGGCTACTGTCTAGCCCCACAGCTGTTTTTTCATGCCCCAGACTTAGTCGTTTCTAGGAATCCACCACTCAGCCCCCTAGCAAATAGTCACCCCAGTCTCGAACCTCTTTGGTCATTCCTGGCCATCCAAAACTAGGCAAGACCCACGGCAACGGTTCAAGACAATATTTATTAAACGAATAAACTATTACTCTTTCCATGGAGTTACTCGCTCATGAGAATAGCCCATTTGATGTCTTCTTTCTGTTTACCCGCCTTCTAATCGAGCTTTTTTTTTTTTTAAAATCAAATTAAACTAATCATCGCTGACCCATTGATAAAGGTTATTTATATACATTAAAAATGGTGTAGGTCCAATGACTTCTGTGGGGGCCTCACTACGAGAGCTGCCACCAAGGGCTTTCACGGTCGCTGTGTTCTTTCTACAGAAGGGAAAAGAAAACACTTTTATATATTGCAAATTATCTTCCTGTGCTCGAATAAAGACAGACTCTCTGTGTTCAGCAGAAAGTTAATATCCTACCATCATGTTTCTGCAACCACCCACCCCAAGGTCCTGACCTCATCTTCCAAGAATCTGAAATCACTCCCCAAAAAGGTTAGACCTCAGGCTTAGGGTTATGGTTGGTTCAAAACCATGCTGACAGTCTCCTCTATATGTTTGGTCTTAAGCTGTCAGAGGACCAGAATCATTCTGTGTTCATTTATGCTTCTTCCGTGCCCAGTGCAGCTTCTTGGCAGAGTAAGGTCTCGGGTACAGTGAGGGATCTGTGGGATTCCCTTGCCCTGTGACTGAGGCCCACCTTTCAAGGGAGGAGGACAAAGGGGAAAAAAAGGTGTGCCATTGAGACAAAGGTCCCAGGAAAAGCCCTTGCTGGAAATGGGGTGTGGACAGATCAATTTCACCCAAATGGCTCCGCAGGTATAGCATCCATTTCATATGAACACACTTAATTAAAAACCATGTTAATAAACATCCTACAATTTATGTCCAATGATATTTTGCCCTTTGTTGTGGCGTACCAATCTCTTCCGATGAAGAGAATCTCAAGGTCCTATTTCACATCTGCTCCCTGCCTCATCCCCCGCCCCCCACCCCCAGTTCTGAGACTCCAAGTTTTCCAAGAAAACAACAACAATATGCACCAGACTTCCTCCTATACTTTAAACTAATACACAGCAATTGAGAAGATTCACTTTATTACAAGCCACAGTCATAATAACAAAGCCTATCCTTGTTAAACCAAAGTCCTTTAAGACAGGAATACCGGTAAGGAGCACTTGTGTTTAACACAGCATTTGATGACTGAAAAGGCAAGGCCACCAAGTTCCCTAACTCAATAAAGGCAGCTCTAGTCTCGGAACTCCCCTTCCCTTCTCCTTCCACAACTGTCTTTCTGCAGACCTGATGAAGGAAGATTATTTGTTGACTCTTGATAAGCTGATAATCAGACCACGTTGACATGGTGGGCTGTCAGATCTGCAGGTTACCTGAAGAGACTATCTTTTTAAACCTTTAGATAACTCCAAATTCATACTTGTTAGAAATGGCCCCAAAGGCCAAAAGTGCAATGAAAGGATGAAAATCACAGCAATGAAGTGACCATTTATTAAATACCCACCATGTGTCAGATGTGCTGGGCGTTTAATGCGTGTGCCTTTTCTCCTTAATCTCTCAAGATAATCAGTGGAGGGAGTATCGTTATCCGATTCTATGTGCATGCAGAAGACTGCCCGGGAAAATACAACTGGCATTGAGAGAAGTCAGACTCAAAGCCAAGCCTTTGTTGCAAAGAGCCCATGAACTTTCCTTCCAGTCCCACTAAACTCCTCCCAAGAATGAAACAGTAGACCTTGGGAACAGTTCGTTCCCAGACTGGGAGGAACTCGAGCTGGTAGTAGATGTCTGGTTACTGGAGGTGCTGCAAAGGGGATTCGAGCACGAGAAGCAGGGAAGGAGCAGCTCTCGGGTCTTCCACATCCCTGAGAATCTGCATACTTCCTGCTGTCCTAAGCACCTGATTCCGCAGTCACCTGAGGTAAGCCGAACGACCAAAACGCCTCTGTTTTTCTTGGTCTGGTCAAAACAATAAACCAGCCTTTTGCTCCACCCACACCCTACAGCTTTGGGTACGCGGCCAGTGAGGAGAGTCCTCCATGGCTTCCTGTATTTCTTCTGAAGCTCCAAGCCTGGGCAGTTAGACCCTCCTCCCAACTGCTACTTCCTCAACATCCTCTGGCTCTAAGAAATCACATTACCCCCAAATTATCCTGTGACGGAATCAGACATACTTGCCCCATCCACTCCCCCTTCCCTCTCCTCCTCTGTTTCCTGTAGAGCGGAGAGGGGCACCCAGACATACTTCATGGGTTTTGTTTTTGTTTTGCTCTTTGAAACAAGACGGGACATAAGTAAGTAACTAAGTAAACAACGAAATAAGTCTGCCTGGCGTCCTATCCACTTTCTTGCTTGCAACCACATGGAAGACTCCAACGCTAGTCCATCCACACAGCCAACACTCGCGTGAGTCTAGACTGACATTTCTGCCGTGGCACCAGACACTCACCGAGGGCACTTCACCTTCCCACTCCAATTTCTCTATGGTTTCAACCTTTCCACACTTCTTCCTTCACTTGAACCGTCAGGTTTTTGTATACGATTTTCCTCTAGAAAGAATGACTGGCAATTGATCCCAGCCCTCCTCAACCTTAGGTGGTTAGCTGGGGCTTGGGAGCCCAACATTACCATTAGAGTCTTCTACTTCTTCGGCAGGGGTGGCTTTCTGGGAGGAGTGGTGAGCGTGTGAGGAGAGCAGACTGACAATCCGTGGCCTGGGGAGGGTCAGGGCTTTTCCGTGGACCTTGAGGGAGTGTTCCTTCAACTGGCTGATTGTCATGGTGGAAAACGAGCACCAAGAACACTTGTAGGCATGTTCACCTGGAAGATGATGGCAGGAAGGGGCAGAACACGAAAAAGAGGGAAGGGTATAAGGTGGGGTGGAAAACAAAATGACATAGTTAAGTCACGCGAGAGAAGAGAGAAGTATCTCTGCAACTTCATGGTCTAAGAAGCCCTCACGGACCAACTACCTGCCCCTTCCCACAAACACAACACTCCTCTGGGATTGAAACTCTTCAATGAGCTCCGTGATCAAGTGACCTGGTCCCTCTTCATTTCGTGCTCTACTTACAGGGATGAGCCTATGAACTGATTCCCCAACAGGGAGTGAAACCAAATGCCCATGATCCCTCCTTCAGAAAGGTGTCCCAGTCTCTTGTTCTCCCTCTCTCCACTTGAAAGGACCATGTTGGCTTTCATTCCAGGGCGCTTTTTATCATCTGCAGAATATAATATGCTTAATTCTTACTCCAAGAACCTATCAGGGGCTTTCCAAGCACAAGGTAACTAAGCACAAACTCTATTGTGCTATTTTCATTCTTTACATCTTTGCTGACTATACACCTCCTCAATTCCACACATCCTAGTTTTTTAGGGTTTTTTTTGTTTGTTTTTGTACCAGTTCATAAACCTCAGCATAAAACTCCATGTTCCTACCTGATCAATAGTGCAGAAATGAGTAAAAATAAGTCATTTCTTTTTTTCTTTAAGTTTTATTTTATTTATTTTGAGGAGAGGAGAGGGGAGAGAGAGAGAGAGAGAGAGGGAGCAAGAGAGCATGCATGCATGGGGGAAGGGCAGAGAGAAAGGAGAGGGAGAGAATCCCAAGCCGGCTCCACACTGTCAGTGCGGCACCCAACACAGGGCTTGATCTCATGAACCATGAGATCATTACCTGAGCCAAAATTAAGGGTTAGATGCATAACTGACTGAGCCACCCAGGCACCTGAAGTCATTTCTTTAAAAGAGAGAAAGAGGGGCGCCTGGGTGGCGCAGTCGGTTAAGCGTCCGACTTCAGCCAGGTCACGATCTCGCGGTCCGTGAGTTCGAGCCCCGCGTCAGGCTCTGGGCTGATGGCTCGGAGCCTGGAGCCTGTTTCGGATTCTGTGTCTCCCTCTCTCTCTGCCCCTCTCCCGCCCGTTCATGCTCTGTCTCTCTCTGTCCCAAAAATAAATAAAAAACATTAAAAAAAAAATTAAAAAAAAAATAAATAAAAGAGAGAAAGATAGTTGTATATGTATAAACGTGTGTGTGTGTATCTCCAATATTCTTCTATAAACAGGACATTTCAGTAAAAGTAGGCATTTTTAATTATTTTTATACCACTGAACTATGGCACAGATTACTACGATCCAACGAGACAATGATTTACCTTTGCCCCAAGTCAGCTTTTAAATTAACCACATTTTAAAAAGCCAGGCTGTGAAACGGGCATGCTTATGTTGTTGGACAAACACTGGTTACATGGACTCAGAAAGCAATTTTGTTTTCTTATGACAATAGGCTTAGAATGCTCACGTTTGCAGCTAGATAGCTGCACTTCTCAGAGTTCCTATTAAGAAAATATTCTTTAATTTTCTTTAATGTTTATTTTTGAGAGACAGAGTGCAAGAAGGGAAGAGGCAGAGAGAGGGAGGGAGACACAGAATCTGAAGCAGGCTCCAGGCTCTGAGCTGTCGGCACAGAGCCTGACACGGGGCCCGAACTCACAAACTGTGAGATCATGACCTGAGCTGAAATCGGATACTTAACCGACTGAGCCACCCAGGTGGCCCTAGAAAATACCCTTTAATACATAGGGATTTCCAGGAGTATGGAAACAATTAAGTAAACACCAACACAGCTTCTTGATGAATGATCATTCATTAAAATAAATTCTTGAAGAATTTATAAATATTTTAAAGGGTGGAATATATAAGAATTTATAATATAAAAAGCAGCAAAAAAAAAATAAAATCCTGACACTCAGAAAAACAAATAAAAAGGCACAATATATTGTAGATTAAGTTATAATCACAACTGTTAAAAAATCATTATAGAGGTTGAAAGGAAATGTTATCAAATGTTAACAACAGTGGTCTTCAGATAATAAGATTATGGGTGACTGGCTATTTCTTTCATTTCCAAAATTTCTCTAATGAGCATGAGTTTTTCCACATTCATTTTTAAGGTGAAGTTTTAAAACCGGAGGAGAGGAAAGAGAAGGAAGAGGAGGGAAAAAAAGGAGCAGAAAAGACCTCTAGCAATGAAAGTCTTGCAGGCCAGTGGAAACGACCTGTGAGATGAGAAGGGAAACCCCTGCCCCTGCTTGTACTGAGCTCAGGCGGTTGCTTCCCGGCCACCTTGAAAATCACTAAGTGGTTTCCCACGTGAAGTGAGCACAGCATCTCCAATTCTGCCTTAAGCCTCTGCTTTACCGCTGATGACTCCCAGAGCATGTACAGCCAAGAAAGCCTTGAAGAGAACTACGGAGAACCTTGAGTGACGCAACGAGCTATAGCCCAAGGCAGAGGAGAAGTTCACAGTCAGATGGCCCAAACAAGAACATCAGTCACTTGTCGCCCCAGCTGTTATCCAGGAGTCAGGATAATGGCGGCTTGTGAACAATGGTGTTTATTACTATGATAAATACGAATATATATAATATCAATTACAAAATAATATACACATGTAGATGTTCATATATATTAATGACTGTATTATAACACTATTGCCTTCCTTAGTCCATTTAAAAAAATTTTAATGCAAGCCTGCCACATGAACCTGGTTGGGTAGTTGCAAGTAGGACATCATAAAAAGAGAATGCAAACCCAGATTATCCGATCAGACTACAGGATTTCCACCCTTTAAAATAAAACAATCCATCCAGAATAGACAAGAGGAGTCAAGAGTTCTGGAAAATGTGTTTGGCTTTCTCTAAGTCAAGCCACTCTCAGTGGCTAAAAGCCATGCCATGGGCACCAAGGTTCCAAGGTGTGCAGAGAAACAAATTACATGGCGTCCCCACCCCACTTCCCGCTTTCTGAAGGCTTCCTTCTCGCCAACCAGTGAGTACAGAAGGCCAGTCTGCTTGGTCAGCTCAGTGCCCTGGAGTCAGCAGGCAGCCTCTGGCACTCTTTTCAAGTCCTTCCCACAGGCCAAATCATTTACCCAACTCCCACTGCTTAAAGTGCTTTTGACAAGGAGACCTATGAGAAAAGCTCCCCAGGATGGTGTCCCAACTGAATAATTTACAATATACACACATTAGGAAGTAGTGGTTTGAACCCTGAAGCTTCTTACTCCATAGCCTTTAGGAGAATTTTCCTGAAAATATAAAAATACTAACAGACGAACCGAAGTCCATATAGCCAGTCTCCCCGTCCCATCCGCAGCCCAGTGGGGCGTAGGGCAGCTGGATGGCCTCAGTGGCTTTACTCCATTAAGCCAGACCAACAGGACCCAACACCAGGAAAGGTGGTCCAAACCTGAGAGGGCCACGGGGTGCTGTGGAGCTGGGCTTCTGCGAGTGACTGATGACACCACAGAGAGGCCCCCAGACCCCACTCCACTGCCTTTCCTGCAGGACACCTCTTTCCTCTCTTGGCTGAGCTCTGATTTGCTACCTGTGGGCATCCTCCATCACATGCAAAAAAGAGAGAACAGCAGCATCTTGTCAGTGATAAGGATG
The DNA here is from genome assembly GCF_028018385.1 of Neofelis nebulosa. Classification (NCBI taxonomy): domain Eukaryota; kingdom Metazoa; phylum Chordata; class Mammalia; order Carnivora; family Felidae; genus Neofelis; species Neofelis nebulosa. Next base: position 26,668,538 of record NC_080793.1, read on the forward strand.
TAGGTTTTTGTTCTGGAGTCAAATTATTAGTGAATGATCTATATGGCCTTGAATAGGTTACTTAATTTTGAGTCTCTGTATCCTCTTATGACACGAAGGGTGACAACACCACCTACCCTTTAGGACTGTCATGAGGATTAAATAGTATGATGAATATAGCATGCTTAGTGCAGAGCCTGGCAGGTGAGGGATGCCCGTGAGGCAAGCGCAATGAGATGGAACAACAGAGTTACAGAGACCAACAAAGTTCCTGGACACTCATGACCCACAGTCATTTCTTATCTGATGTACAGTAACATATCAATGGGCATCTCGTGAGAAATCTCACATGTCTTGAGTACTTTGTCCCTCTGAACTTCCTCAAGATTATACTTTTATTTTAGTTGGGAATTATCTTTAGTGGATGTAACAATTCATGCATTTCCATTAGAAGGGCTGGGTGATTTAGAAATTCCTCTAAAAACCAAAACCTGTTAGTAGCATTAATCAACTATGACATGGGTGACGTGGGCTTGGTAGCATTTTGGTTTTGGGTGATTCTATAAGTTTTCTTTGTGTTTCTTCATTAGATTAAAATAGAAATGAGCACGCAACCACGTCAAGAAAACCTTCTCATGTGTGGGACAGGAGACTGAATTTCACTCAGGGAAGACCACTGGATTTCCAATTCAGAGAACCTGTGCATCAGGGAGCCTAACTCACCAGCATGAGCTTTGAGTATATGTGTTTTCAGCCGGCTGTTATAGGAGGACTTGAAGGAGCAGAGTTTGCATCGGAATGGTTTATGGTGTCCGTGGTGGGTTTGCATGTGGCGATCCAAACTTGATGTGGCAGAGAAACAGAAGAGAAAGAAAAATGACAGGATTATCAATTACATGTATTTTCTCACTGCCCTTTTCTAGCAATCCCATTTCTAAGGTGTTCAAAGTCATTTTGTTACCTTCCAAGGGCAACGCTTACCCAAAACAACAACAAAAATGGCAAGAGTGGCCGCACCTGTTCCAAAGGGAGGGGAGGCTAAGGGAAGGAAGAGATCAAGAGCTTTTTTGGATTGAGAGACCTGGCAGTGCAAACAGGCCATAGTAAACCCTCATTTTCCCTTCTCTAGAAGCATGTAGAATTGGAAGAGGGCATCCGAAGACAAAAGGTAAAATATGGAGAATTCAAGTTTTCTGCCAAGTCAGTGAGGAGTACCTATCAAATAGTCCTTTAACTTATTTCCAAAAAAAAAAAAAAAAAAAGGAGTTAGAGAAATTTTGCATTTAAAAAGGACTTTCTTTTTAAACCTCAGTCCTACATCCGTGGGGAACACTCAAGAGGGGAAGGGAAGTGTCAAAGTACTTGAGCTACTTGCAACGGACTGTCATGTTTCCAACGCCTTTGTAAATATGGAAGCAAAGTGCAGGTGTGTTTGAAGAAAGTCATGTGATCCAAAGGCCCAGTCATCCCTTCTGATAAACAAAACCATGTTCACTGTACCTCAGTCTTCCAGAGCAACTTACAAAGAAGTTATTTAATTATAGTGAACTCCCAGTATTTCATAATGATTGCTAAAAAAATAATAAATCTACCAAACGAGGTGTGGGAAGAAGTTCTAATTTGTACCAGTGCCCCAGAGAACTAGGTTCCCTTCTAAATGACTCACATGGGATCGGTGCTGCTTACCATTTAAACACATAATGTTCTCCTGAGCTCCAGAGCAGCACTTTCAATTGCCTCCGGACCTCTCCCTCTGGGTGTCCTTCAGCTTCCTTAAACTCAACTAGCCCTAAACAAAGCCATCGGTTTTTCTCCTCCAAAACTAACGCTCTTCCTCATTTCCTTGCTTCTATAGAGGACACGACCGTTCTCAGTCAACCAGACTGAACCCCTAGGTGCCCTCTGTACTTTGTCTCTCATCCCTCACTCCCTACATGAAGGCAATTTGTCCAAGTCATGAAGATCCGACTTCCTTTAACCATTCCCAAAGTCCCATCCGAACTTCTTGGATCAGCTACTATGACTGCCTTCTAATTGCTCTCTCCCGTCTTTTTTTCAACTCAAGAGCATGAGCTATGGAGTCAGGCTGGTTGGGATCAAACCCCAGCTAAGGCTTATAAACCGTGTGGCCTTGGCAAGTTACATAAACCTCCTCACTTTTCTTACCCACAAAATGGAGACGGTCATGGGACGACACCTCGCTGGGCTGATTTAAGAATAAAGTGAGATAATACCTGAAGGCACTTAGCGTGCTGCCTGACACACAGGAAGGCTCAGTAAATGTTAGCAATTATGACTTACTCCTTTCAGAGACTTCCTTTTGCCAGTACCATAAATGACAAAGTATTATTTCCACATTCGAAGACTCCAAATATGGTCTCTACTCAAGTATTCAAACTTTATCTTCCATTACTCTTTTACCTAGAACTTACAGATTAGTGACATTGGACCGCCAGCTGGGCCCCCACGAGCCTCACACTCTGCTCCACAGCCTTATGCTCTCATCCCTTCCTCCAGGTTGCACATCCCTTCCGAACTCTTCAAGTCCTGTCTTCCTACTTTAAGACTCGACTCAAATGCTCCCTACTCCGTAAAACCTTCCCGATTCTTCCACAGTGGGTGGATCACTTCCCTTCTTTGAAGCTTCATAGCATTTTATTGCTGTATTTTTGAAAGATATGTGCCTTATTTTGCTGAGTCATTTGTGAGCTCACTGGCTTGATTTATTACGCAACTAGACCCTAAATTCCCTTAGCGCACTGACCATGGTCTCTTCATCTTTTGTATTCCCCTTTATATCCACCCTCCCAACGCCCCCAGCACATTGCTTAGCACAGGGCGTATCCGTGTATGCGCTACGATTTGTTGAGATTCTACGGGGTGTCAGAAAGCAGGCTAGATGCTGTTGAATAAATACTTCTTGAACTCGTGAGAAGTACACAGTGGCTCTGATGACACAGATGAACCATGAGGCTCCGTAGAATAAAGAGCCTGTAACCCCTCCTCCCTCTGTAAAAGCATCGCCTCCTCCTCCCTTTCAACAACTAACTGCACTTTATCTTTTTGAGAAGCAAACAGCCCAACATTTATTTTAATTATCGTAAAAATAAACAGCAGGTCAGTCTCGCAATCGGTCACCGCCATCCAAGACGGTGGGACGCATTGTTGCACGTGTACCTCTCTTACACAGTTCAAAGACAAAGGCAACAAACGGTGGCTGCTTCTCAGAGCCATCGCTTTTCCCATCACCCCCGAAAGCCTTACACAACACCCCAAATCTACAATTCCAAAGCTGTGATGGGCCTCGGGCAGCTCCTTCTCCTCCTCACTGGCCCTGTCCTTCAAGCATCCCTTTGGCATCAGTAACTTCTTTACTCTTCAAGATCTTTTTCAAGATCAAGCAATGATCCTTTGGTCACATGGGTCGACAGTCCTAATTTTACCTCCTTAGGCCACTCAGTTTCCCAAATGGAACTTTATTTCCTCAACTGATGATTAGTTTCTGGGTGAATGTCTGACAGATACACCAGGACATTTGTCTACTTTCTGGTCTTCCCTCTTGTAAATCATAGCAGTGCCTCCAAAATACTCATTTAAAAAACGCCTGTATTTGCCAGGCGTAGTTAATGTTAGGTAACCTCCTATTCTCAGTCCCATTTGACAGACGAGGTGACTGAGGCTCAAGGGAACGTAACCAACGACACAGCAGGCACAAACCTTGAGTGGGGCTTTCTGACTCCTCCAAGCCTCTCCTGCTCTAGCTTAGCTGAGCACTAGCTGACCGCTACGGCATCTCCTCCCCGTCACCCGCTTGCGACCACTCGATAGCACTTACTTGTGCCTGAAAGCGGAAACAAAGGAGCAATACTGGCAGCTGTACTTGTCCTCGCGGGTAAACATGGCCAGGGCCAGATGGCTCCTCTCATGAGAACGCAGCCCCTGCATGGACATCAGGACTCTGTCACATTGACTACAATGGTATCCCCCCGGCCGGGTTTCATCCTCCAACATTCCATCAAGCAAGCAGTGTTCACCATCCACCCGGTCCACCAGGGCGCCAGTGGCATCTTTGGCTGCTTCCAATCCATCCAGGAACAAGTGGGAGGGGTCTTCGGCCTCCTGCTAAGAGAACCACACACACACACATGCCCCACCAACAAAATAAATATCCAGCATCATCGTCTCCAGCTCTCCTCCTCTCCCTTCATTCTCCCAAACTCCTCAGGACTTCCTGGTAAAGCTTCCTCCCCTGCCTCTCCAGCTCCCCCTAGAGGGAGGGCAAACCCGACTGCCACTCTTCATGCAGTGCTGGTGATCTGAGGACACGGCTGCTACTGCCTGGGAAGCATGAGAGAGGGGCTCTCCCAACTGTGGAGACCGTTCACTCACTTATCTCCCATCTTAAAAAGAACACACTGCAATCCCACTCGAACCGACAGAAGGCAGGGTTAGGGTGATGGCTCAGAGAAAAGAAAGGAAGGAAGAAAGGAGGGGGGAAAAAAGCAGAGCAGTCTGGGCATCTAGGAGCCGTGGGCCCCCCCTTAGAAGTGAAGGAAAGGGCAGGATCCTGCCCCTCGCCATCCGTGCTCACCCCCACCCTGCGGAGGGTGACTTCAGCCACTGACTGAAGGCTGCTGTCTGATCCACCGAAAAAATTAAGGAGCAGCCTGGTTCGAAGTCACTCATGTTTGGAGGTGACTCCGTGGGTTACTGATTACACACGAAGAGCTGCTCTGTCTCCCTCGAGTGAGTCCAGGAAACAAGCCTGGAACACACCGAGGTGGCGTGGAAGAAGCCGACCGCCGTCGCCCCTGGGCGCCACCGTTCTGCTGACAGCCAGCGGGCTTCAGTCTTCAGTGAAGAAAAGCAGAGACTTTATACGTCCATGCTACGTGGGCAAAATAGGACACAAGATCAAGAAGGGCAGATTTCACGTATCTAGAGAGAAAGAGCAGAGTCCTGAACTCACTAACTTCTCTGCTCAAAAATACGCGCTTCGCCACGTCCCGGAAGGCAGGGGTGGCGGCATGGCTCCCGAAACGGGGGCTGCTATTTAGGATTACGACATTCAAAACGGGCGGCCTAGTGAAGGTCAGGGGGAGCAGGGGAGGCACTGGTCAGCGACAAACCGGGAAAGGGAACGAAGGAGACAAATCGGGTCAAGGGGTTCTCGGGGCCTGCTGTGACTGGGGGGCTTTTGGTTTTAGACTTCACGTTTCTTACACTCCTCAGAGGACCCAGGGTAAGAAGTAAAGGATTCTCCTGGGCTCTCTGCACCGTCAGCCAGATGAGAACAGTTAAGAAGTCACGCAGTGGGAGGAGCAGAAGATGATGGGAACAGGACCCACTTGATTCCTTTCAAGAGCTCGGGCAACTCGGAAGAGCAAACACCTAATGGCACTAAATGCAGAACAGAAGGGCGACCCAAAGCCTCCTGTACCGAGAGGCCCGGATCTTCTGTTTCCACCAAACTATCCGCGTGGAAGGGAACCAGATCGAAACGCGACCAGGTCGAGACACGTAAGATGAAGAAGGTCCAACCTGCAAAAGAATCAAAACAAGCCAGACCGATCCAAGCACAGCTCAGGAATGCCCACATTCTGGGCCGCCCTTTCCTGAGCTGCTTTGAGCAACGGGGTTAATAAGTAACTCGAATGGCTCACACACAAGAGCGCTCATCCAGACCCCCCCGCCCCAGTTCTCACCTTCACGGCGGCAGACACGGCCGGGACACTGCCGTACTGGACGTGTTTCCGGAGATGATTGCAGATGGCTCGGAGCGTCGGGTGCACTTCCACACAGAATTTACACTTGTAGCCCACCACCTTCCTCTCCTTGATCTTTGGCACCTCTTCTAAGTGACCAAAAGGCTGGTAAAATACAGTGGTAGCCATCAGTACTCCGAGCCCTCCCTCAAATGCCGGCATTTATTCTCGTAGCGTACTAGCAGATTTTATTTCAAAGCGGATTAGCAGGTTAAAAACCAAGGGAGAAATATGTGAGTATTTTTACATAACGAATTCGTCAGAGTCGTGGCACACTGCCTACTATGCAAAGTCTCCGGAACCCAAATATGTTACAGCTTGTGAGTAGAGAAGATTTCTGTGGAGAAGCCTCATCGTCACTGCCACCAGGTTATCTGCTTTTGAGACCAATTTCAACTACGCAGGTGAGACGTTGCACAGCTGCGCCATTAGTGAACTTCTTGACCAAGACAAACAAACAAACAAAAATCTACTCCTGGAGATGTTAGGTTCATGTAGCCGACACTGCAGACCAAAACATGGCTGAGAGGTGCTAGTGACACCAAGAGACGGCCCACAGCTGCCTTAGAGAGCGAGCGTCGTCGTGTAACTAGGCCTCAGGTAAGGCTACTTGGCAGAAGGAAATACAGAGAAACCACCCCGACCCTCCCCTGGGGAGCCTCGGGAGGGGGGAGCAGGGAGGGGAACAGGCCGTGGGGAAGGGTGAGCACAGCATGGGGGATAATCAGGCTCGAAACGTTTAATTGACTTATTGAGCTCTCTGGCAAGCTAAGTCACTAGGAAGCCTGTAGCAGTCTGGCTGGCAACGAAGAAGTGCATGTGGGCACCAGTGATGAGAGGCCTCCTGGGGGAAGGGAAATCAAAACATATCCTTACCCTCTCTTGTTTGAAATCTGCAAAAGCACCATCTGCATATTTCTGCTTGCTCAAAAGCTGTTTCCTCCTCTCCTGACGTTTGGCACGCTTCTGGAATTCCTCATTGTGAATGTTCAAGTGTGAGGTCAGCTCCGCTGTGCTTTGCAGTTTGCTATCACAGTGCTTACACTGGTAGGCGGGGCTCTGCAAGCGGGGGCCGCTGCCCAGAATGACGAAGTCCCTCTTCAGGTCCCGACTGTGGTGGTCAGTGTAATGCATACACAGCAGCTCCGCCGTGCTGAAAGACAGCTTGAAGCACTTGACGCAGCGGAACGGGAGCCACTCGATCTCCTGGGCCTCGCCTCCCTCCACCTCGGCTTTCTCGAAGCTGCCTCTCTCCTCCTCTTCCATCAGCAGCGGCTTCTCGTGCTCGTCGGCGTAGACGGCGGTGAAGTAGCCGCCCAGCTTGCTGGCGTGCTGCTTCTTGGGGAACACCCCCGGGTGGCGCTTCATGTAATGGGACACGATGCCCTTCTTGCTGAAGGACTGGAAGGAGCACAGGGAGCACTTCTTCTTCTCCACGGCCCGCCGGAGCTCCTCGCTGAGCTGCGGGGAGTCGTCCTTGGGCGGGGACGGGATGATCACCTTGTTGGGCTTGTCGCTGATGGTCCTGGAGGCCGCCAGGCAGTGCGTGTAATAGGCGTCGATGTCGTGGCGCTTCTGGTAGTGGGCCGCCAGCCCTTTGCGGATGGGGTTGGTGTAGGCGCACAGGGCGCACTTGAAGAGGTTGTTCTTGCCCTCGGGCTGGGCTCGCACGTTGTTGTGCTTGATGCGGTAGTGCCTGGCGATGCCCTTCCTCGTGGAGCAGAAGTACTTGCACAGCTGGCAGCGGAACACCGTGTGGGAGACCAGGTGCGAGGTAGAGAAGTGAGACGTGGACACGGGCTCCTCTCCCACCTCCTCCTCGGTGACGGACACCTGGGAGGGGCTCACCTCAGTGGTCATCTCGGGCTCGAGGGAGACTGGCAGCTTCGGGGGCGACTGGGAAAACACATCAAATTCAGGCTGATTGTGATACTTCTCGTAGTGGATTTTGAGCTTCTCCAAGGTGCCGTGCGTGTACGGACACAGTTTGCAGCGGTAGGCGCCGTAGCCTTGCTTGAAGATCCTGCTCGTCTCCTCCACGTCGTTCTGGGCGATGTCGGCGGACTGCTCCACGTCGTGCACGAAGTCCTCGGCGGTCACCTTGATGGCCGGGTGTCGCTTCTGGTAATGGGTCAGGACGCCGTGGATGCGGGTGTTGATGTACGGGCAATGCCTGCATTTGTAGACGGCGCCCGGGTTGATGTCGATGTCCTGGGCGAAGTCGGCAGCCTTCACCTTCATGCCAGGGTGCTTCTTCCCATAGTGGGTGAGGAGGCCGTGCAGGTTGTTATACTCGGACTGGCACACGGTGCACTGGTATGGGGTGGACGATATGGCGGGGTTGGCGGAGGCCAGCTGGATGCTTTTCTCGGGGGAAAGCCGGGCGTCCTCCGGGCATTCGGCGTCCTGCTCGGGGAGCGGAGCGGGCATACTGTTGTCACAATTCACGGCGCCCACCAGCTCTTCGGACGGAGGGATGACATTCTCGACGGCGTCTTTCTCCTTGATGATATCCAGCAGCACCGACTCGTCACCGTTCATGGCCCAGGGATGGAATGCTTGGTAGTGATTGGTGATGTCCCAGATGGACATGGCCTCGAAAACACAGTCTCGGCATCTGTACGTTTTGGCTTCGGCGGGCATGGTGAGAGAGGGAGGGGATGGGTCGGGCCCAGCCCAGAGTTTGGTAGCCATGTAAGTATAGTCAACATAGTGCTCCGGATGCCTCCTCTGGTAATGTAGGAGCAAACCGCTGGGCTCTGTGTGGGAGTAGATGCACCACTCGCAGTGGTAGCCAGCTTCTATCGAGCCGTCTAGAAATGCCCACCGCATGATGGACGTGACTGTGGCCTTCAGGGCAGGGTGGTCTTTCTTGATATGCTTCCTCAGTGCATAGAAGTAGGGGGAGGTATACGAGCACTGCCTACACTTGAGCGCTCGCAGTTTGGTTTTGTCCCGCTCCACGGCAGAGGGGGCGACAAGCACACAGCTGGCAGGCTTCTTCTGGTTGCGGTCACAGAGGCTTCGGATGGTGGCCGTGTGTTGCCGGATCACGTCCGCGTTGGCCTTGAAGTCTCGGTGCTTCTTCTGATAGTGAATGAGTACACCTTTGACCGTCCGGTTCCCGTAATCACAGTGCTGGCAAAAGAACATCTCATTCTCCACAGGAGGGCCGTCTCTCTCAGAGCTGCTTCGGTTCAGCTGTTGCATGGGGGCGGGTGGCCGGGGGGAGCCTTGGGGCCCCTCGGACCCTCTCATCATTGCAGCTGTGGGAGGAGCCTGTCTGATATATTTGGCAGTAACCTTTATTTCTGGGTGTCTTTTCTGGTAGTGGACAAGCACTCCCACAACTGACCGATTGCTGTAGGAACAGTGTTTGCAGTAGTAAAGCTCAGTACTGAGGTCTGGTGGCGGGGGTTGTGGGGGGGGTGGGGAACCCATGTTGGACATTTTGGGAGACATTGGAGCACCCACCTCAAATGATAATTGAGAAAGGGCAGAGCCCCTGTCCACAGACACCATTCGCATGGTTTTCTGGATCCTAAAGTAGGAAGCCTTTTCTTCAGGGTGTTTCTTCTGATAATGAACCAAGACAGAATGCATGTTGGGGCTTGCGAACGAGCAAACGTCACAATCGTAAACGACAACAGTGTTAACTGAGGGGTCCTTCTGATTTTCACATTCTGGAGTAAAGGTCTTTGAAGGAGTGCTTTTATTAAATGTAGCTGGCAGACCGCCACCGCGAGCCACGGGAGTGGAAGTCGCCATGCTCTTGGGGGCCGAATTCAGAATCTCCCTCAGCGTCTGGGATTCCGTACTCAGCCCTTCCTGCTGCTCCACGACGTAGCTGGAAAATATCATCGCGTTGTTAATCTTCACCGTGGGATGCATTCTTTGGTAATGTGGCATCAGGCTTCGGACATTCGGGCTCGTGTAGGAACAAAACCGACACCGGTAGATCAGGTCCGAATGGTCGAAGTTGAGTACATTCATGGCTTCTGGGTGGTGTTCGCCGTAGTGCTGCTGCAGGTCTTCAAAGTTGGTGTAATCGATGTAGCATTCCAGGCACCTGTACACTGCACTGTGATCGTTGGGGTCCAAGATGTACCTAAAGCTGAATTTAATGTACGGGTGCATTCGTTGGTAGTGGGTGCTGACGCTCCGGGCAGATTTGTTGTTAAAGTCACAGTGTTTGCAATAGTAAAGCCTTCCGGAGTCACCAAAGTCTGTGTTCTCGCTATTGTGCTCAGTTCCGTAGATAGGAGTCTGGGTGTTCAGCAGAGCGGTGTTGGCAACCTGGTGATCTTTCATGTTTGTTGAGGAGCCGTAATAATCCTCTTCGTCTTCAGACAGGGTGAGCTCAATCTCCGCGCCGTTGGTGGCGTTGTAATCGTGGGTGACGCTTCTGAAGTTGGGCTCCTTCTGGGGCTCCCCGGCATCTCTCGCCCAGATCTGCTGGGCCGAAAAGGAAGTGGCCACCTCCAGGACTGGCTCCGTCGGCTCTTCCTCCCTGTCCAACTCCACCTCTATCTCCACTTCGTTGTCGTCCTCTTCCTCCTCGTCGTCCTCCACGTTGATCACCGCGTCCTCCTGCTGCTTCGTTTGGTTAATTTTGCTCTGCAGGTTGCTGGCTATCTCGTCAATCCTAGTTCTCTTCTTCACGGGCGATAAGTCGAGGGGAAAGTCATTGGCGAGCTTCCGGGAGGCCTTAGCTACAAAATTGTTCTTGGAGGACAACCCAAGAATTGAGGTCTGGCTTTTCTTCACAGTGTTGCTGGAAGAGGGGTGGCTGTCTGTCTCGCTTTCCAGTGGCAGGCTTGAGGGCTGCCCCTCGAATTTTGGCAAGTTGTCGCAGAACGAGTGCTTGTGCTGCTGATGGACTCGCAGCCCTTTCAGAGTCGTGGTGGAGTAACTACACATGGTGCACTTGTAAGGGTGCAGGGGCGGGGCTGGCACGGGAGGCTGCGGCTGCTGCGTCGGTGCGGGCTGGGGCTGCGGCTGCGCCGGTACCTGGTGCGGCGGCTGTAGCTGCGGTGGCTGCGGCTGGGACGGAGGCGGCGGCGGCGGCGGCGGCGGCGGCGGCGGTGGCTGTTGCTGCTGCAAGGGATCCAGCAGGACTCCTGACTTCCTCCCGTTGATGCTCGAGCCCTCGTAAGACACCACACCTTCATTCAGCGACGAAGACATGCTCTCACTCTGGGAATTCACGGCATCCCAATCTGACACTGTACCCGTGTGACACTGTTTGTGAGCGCCGAGTTTTAACGAGCTCTTGCAAGTAAACGGACACTCGTCACATTTATAGACGGCAGTCTTTCCGGACAAGTGGATGTTTTCTATGTGACGGGAGATGCTGCGTCGATGCATAGTGAGGAAAGGACAAAAGGGGCACTGGAACCTATTCATGAACCTTCGGAACGGAATCCCCTTGGTCTCCAACAATTTGTTGCCATCTGAGCCCATCAGCTGCTCCGCAGACATGCCAGAAGTCTGGTGATCCATGGCATTTAAGCCATTCTCGCTGTCTATTTCGTTCAGCTCCTCATCAGAACTGGAGTCATTCAGCATGCTGTTAGTTTCCAGGTCGGCAGAGGAGTTGGTCATGTCAGCCATCCCGTAACGCGATCTCTCCGCCAAGTTAACCAGGCCAGAGTTGTGAGGGGACTTCGGCTTCATCTGCGGGTAAGACACGGGTGAAAACTTGGAAGCGGACGAGGAATTGGGTCTCATGATGGAGTTACTGATGGAGCCGCGGAAGTTGGAGACGTTAGCGCTGGGCATCTCCCGGCTGGCAGCATTCATGGACAGATAGGTGGAATTGGAAGTGGGGCTGGGGGCGCTTTTGTTCTGCACTTCGGGGAGGTTCGTCCCTTCTTGCTGCTGTCTGAGGCTGGAGAGGATCTTGACCATACTGCGATGCTTCTTCATCATGTGGTCGCACCAGCGTTCCCGGCGGGGGGTCTGGTAGCTGCACCACTCACAGCAAAAGTTGCCTCGAGACTTGGTCAAAGGCTTGACCATAGACTCCAAGATGCTGCGCTCCACGACCTCTGCCGGCAGTTCTTTGCAGGGGTCCTGCAGAGACACGGGTGGGACCACGGGGTCTGGCATTGGAGCAGGGGCAGGGAGGGGAGCCGTGGTCTCCTTCAAGTTGTTTTTGTGATACATTTTCTGATGCTTAATGATTCTTGCCCTCCTCGGTGACTTGTATGTGCAAAACTGGCAAGAGAAGACCTTTCCAAATCCCTCGTGCATCATGATATTATAATTTAAGGATCCGGGAACAGGGGGTCCCGCCGAACTCCCTTCAGCTTGAGCTCCGTGGACCTTCCTTGTGTGTTCGATGAGGAGGTTTTTTGACCTGAAGTAGCGGACGCAGAACTTGCATTGAAAAAACTTGTTTGTTGGTTTGGGATTAGGGGCAATATGCTGACCGTAATATCCTGGACTGTGGCCATAGTAGCTTCCGGTCCCCAGTGCGGTTGCATTTTGACCTAGAGAGAAAGCAGAAGGTAAATGAGAACAGAAAAGCAAACGAAAGAGAATTAAGAAATTCCATCATGCAAATCAATTTTTCTTTTCAGTTATTCTTCATCAATAAACATCACATTCAAAAGGCCTAACGTCTCGAGATGAGGCCCTGAAGAGTATTAACGAAGCACTGATGAACTAGACATATTGCTTCTCGCAGGTGAAGATACAGCGTTTGGCTTTAGGAACAATACTCACCTCATGGCCATTAATGTTCCCTATAGCTATAAAAACACAAGTTCCACACGCTGCGATATTCATTCTAGAATTTTACCAGACACTCTCTTGTCCTCCAAATCGAAAGGGAACTGAGAAACATAAAGAAGCTGAAAGGGCAATAACCTAGGATGCTCCAGAAGAGAAACATGAGCCCAGACCACAAAAATGGCTCCCAAGGAGCAATAAACTTTGACAAAGCCACACATATCAAGAACCATGGCTACAGGCTAAAAGTAGATGAGCACCATGAAATAGATCGGATATGCCGAGATTCTTCAAGATTTACCTGATAAATCCTCTGCGATCGCAAATTCGTCCTTTATAGAGGAATACTCCACCTCTGTCTGATTACTGGCATTCATGGACCCGGATCGTGGCTCGTTAGCATTGTCTTCAGCAACATCAGTTGGCTGCAGAAATGCCGTGTGGACATCCTGAATGTGCGCCTTGAGATCTTCATAAGACGGGGCTCTGAAGTCACAGCCATCGCACTGAAGCACCTCCATGATCTGGGCCTACCTTCTCACATTAGGAACCTGTGACAGAAGTCAGAACAAAGCCTCTTAAGAAATGCACTAACTGCATATCCCAAGTTGATGGGGCTACAAGTCCATTAACGGAAAAAATTCTAACATCGGCAGATTTCCGTTACTGAACTCTGCCAGTTGGAACACTGGCCAAAGACACGCAACCAGAGATAATAGGGACAATGTCCTTGACTTTGTAACTTCAAAGAAGGGGGGAAAGCCCAAATAAACATTTTCCAGTTTGATATAATAAACGTATCTTGAAATGCCATTTGTCAAGGAAACCCTTAAAAGTCTAACCGTTTCAGTAGTTTCTGAATTTCTTGACTGAATTCAAATTTCTTGGTAAGTCAATACTGACTTTGATTCTGGCTTGGACCCATTTTTCTTTTGAACTAGACCCTTCTCAGAAGTAAAGAGGATTGTCTGTACAGAAGAAAGGACAAATTTCAATCTTCATTAGCTGTTTTTAAATTTTTTTTTTTTTTAACATTTTATTTATTTTTGAGACAGAGAGAGACAGAGCATGAACAGGGGAGGGTCAGAGAGAGGGAGACACAGAATCGGAAGCAGGCTCCAGGCTCTGAGCTGTCAGCACAGAGCCCGACACGGGGCTCGAACCCACGGACCGTGAGATCACGACCTGAGCCGAAGTCGGCCGCTTAACCGACTGAGCCACCCAGGCGCCCCTCAATCTTCATTAGCTGTTTTAATATTCTAACACATTTCACCACCAAATGGTGAAACAGTATTGAAGTCTTGGAGTGGTGGTAGAGAGAGCTTTTATTATACCTTTTATCATTTGAATACCTTAACTGATATTGGGGTACACCTCTTTCCTCCTTTCCCCAAACAGTTTAGTCGTGTGTGTGTGTGTTTCATAAGCTAAATGGTTATTTTGCTTTTTACTACCTACCAATTATAACCTAACAGCTTCTCCAATCTAATTAGGTCATAAAGTATTTCTCATGAGATTCTCAAACAACCAACTTTATATGACAATCCAGTTTCTAGTTTAAAGTCGCACCTTGGTACCTCGATTTACATTAAGGTAACAGACACAGTTTTGAAGAGGGGCTTCTAAGTCATGACTTTCTCTTTTCCCATTTCTCTCCTTCACAAACATGAAGCGTATGCTCGAACGCAAAAAACTGTGAACCTGATGTATAGTCAAGCAAAACTTGCCCGGCTCCCTTCATTCTGGTATTCACTGTGTGACTGAAAGACATAGATGGCTTCACATTAATTCAATGGAAAGGCTCACCATTAAGAAGTTAAAAATGTATTAGAAGGTGCAGTTTGCCCTATCTTAATATATACCTTGAGTTGAGATACCCGGTTATTATCTTAATCGGTGAGTTAACTTCATTGAGCTCACCGCAAACTCTACTGAATCACCGTAATCTAGAACCAGATGTCCAAGAACTAAAGCTGTAGCCAAATCTCTCTATACTTTTATTGTACAGCAAGCTTCTATACTTTTCTGGCAAAAGGTAAATTGTTTCTGCAGGGGGAACAAAGTCTAGTGATATGTCAACGTGGAGAAAGGAGCCATTGCGGGCGGATTTTCTATGAAAGAATGCTCCTGCTGATAGCCTGCTAAAATAACTTCTGGCAAGTCGAGCTCTGGACAGACTGAGCTTGCAGAGTGAGACACAGATATTTACCTCCTCTTCTTTCACCCAGCAATTTATCCTTTTTCAATAAACACTGAACTGTGCACCAGAGTCTTTTCAGCTAACTAAGTCTCAATATTCCAGATACACAAGCTTTTATGCCTAAGCACCAACCCAAATTGTGTGGAAGAGGTTGCTATCAGCTCTGGATCAAATTACAGCAGTCACTGAGGCCCCACCCCACTTCTCCTTTCGCACAGTCCATTAGACCTGAAAACAAATTTTTCCATGGTGCAGACGACTCCTGCATTTAGAACACTTCACAGAAAAAAGCAGATCATCCAGTGTGCACTCCCCATCCCCCAAGCCTAGCCCTTTCATCTCAGCCAAACAAGCCACAGCTCTGCTGAATGTGTTTATCACACTTTCAAGAGATATGAGCTCCTGCGTCACTGAAGCTCTAAGACTCACTAAGCTGCCCTAGTCCTCTGAGCTTTAAGGAGCAGCCATTTTAGCTCAGAGCTTCTCCTCCGTGCACAACATGGCTTCTCTGGGATTCTGCTAGGCTGACAATCAGAAATGAGCAGTAGAAGAACAGGCTGGGCTCCTCCTATGCTCTTCTCCTCCCAACAAAGAATGAACTGTTTTCATTGCTTTCCGAAAGGCAGCACCTTTCTCCTCCTCAAATGTCATTCACCAAGATCTCGGAAGGTTCTTTTATCCCATGATTGATAAGCTTGTTCGTTAGTCCCAGCAGAGCACTGGTAATTGCAGGACGATATCCTGGACCAGACCCTGTTCCACAGGAGGATTTGGGGGTGGGTTGGGGGGACCTCCAGAATGCCTTGGCTTCTTGGGAGTCGTCCTTCCACACACAGAAGACATACCATCCGACTCTGCTTGCCAGATTCCAAAGTCTAATGACCTTTGTTAATCACCAGCCAGTCTGTCTGCATCAGCAGACCCTGCCAACAGACACACCCTTCAACACAAAGGCTGTAGCTATTCCTTTTAAAAGAGGTTCTCTGAAAGCTCCATTGTGTAGCCCGAGAGGAAAACAAAATCTCTTCCCTTCAAAACTTCAAGCCTTTAGAAATAATGCAACAAAAGGCTTTCTGCTGTGTGTCTTTCGGAAATTTTGAGACTGGTTTGCACAACATCAACAAAAATTCTGGTCCTGCACAAGGAAAGGAGGGCACCTTCAGCATTGAGTCATCCACCCGGAGATGAAATTCATCTCTCTGTGCAGTTCTCTTAATATCTTGGTGTCTTCTGAAGCTGTTATCAAGGATTCTAACTTCGCTGGATGCAAACACAAACCAACAGCCTCCTTGTTCTGCTACAAAGGAGATTAAAGGGTTAGGAGATCAGAAAAAAAAAAAACCCACTGATTTGGAAAAAGAAGAGATGATGAAAGTGATTTCCTAATGGGTTCTAGCTTTAATGTTGTTGCAGTCTCTACCTCAAAAATAGCTCAGAGCCTTAGAAGAGGTTAATCTCCAGGCTGCCGAGAGAACCAGCGTCAGGTACAGCTGAATGGCCCTCAATCTGATGTCTGCATCACGCACGGAAATGAGGACGGAGCCTCCTTTGAAAGCCATTTTGCCTTTGTGTACACATTTCTCCTGAAGACGCTGACAGAAGAAAACAGAAATTTCCAGCAGGGCCTAAACAATCAAAAGAAACAGAAACTTGATGTGCTTATGAGACGGAGGGCACACACACGTGCAAGAAGTGAGAGCAGGAGGAGAAGAAGGGAATGGGGGAGGCACACGGACAAAGAGAGCCGGACGTGAGGATGACCCATCCATCAACCAGACTATGTTTTCACAGCAGATGGTAATCCTCTGAGAAACCAACAACAAGGAAAGAGATGAGAAGTTAGCTCTGCGTATCTGTCTGTTTCATCCACCCAGCAAGAGGAGCAATACTGAAACACTAAACTAGACACTGATCTGCTACAAAATGATGATTTAAAGCTAAAAGCCCTGATCTCCTACCTACTTACTTCATTTAAAAACACAGTCATAATGAGATTAGCAATACTTTTTTTTTTTTTTTCCTCACTGACCCAATCAGCAAAAGCAAAAGCAAAAGAGGAAGCTTCAGAACTAACTAAAAAGAAATGCCATTTCAGAAGGTCCTGGGGTGAATCTACAAATCAAACAAGCCCCTCCATCTCCTGTCCCCAATGCAGGATTTCCAGGCCCCTCAAGGTCAAATGGGTGTCAATGACTAGACCCTAACACCACCCTCGATGAAAGCTGCCCTGGTAACATGGATTCATTCTCGAATAACCTAGTGCCTAAGTGATTAATCCTCTCAACACGCACGAAGCCCCTAGACCATTCTAATTATTCATTACTCTTCAGTACTACTTGTTATTGGTGATTGGTTTTGTTCCATTTACATTTCTAGTTTGGGGATTTCAAAAGGTGGGGTTTGGATGAGAAACCCTAAATCCAAATTTCCATATCTGATAAGCTCCTAAAGACATATTTAAAGAAAACCCAGAGATCTTGCTCAGGATTTGGAATACACACGGGAGAATGGGGAGAGGGAGTTGCTCCGTCAATTACACTGCCTGCCCACCCACTTTCTGTGCTCAGAACCCCAGGGATCCATCATGCCTCCTCAAAGGTGAAAGGGGGCAGCTTTCCCACAGCTTGACTGCGTGTCCTTCCGGCTCATGGCCCAGACATACCTGGAGAGGGGGAGGCATCTTTGATGGCTCACAGTGTTCTTCCAACCCAGGTGACCATCAACCCTCGCCCAGGGCAGCTTGACGAACACGCTTCCCTAGGCCTGCATGGCCCAGGAGCAGAAACATGGTCTTCAAGTCAAAATCCCAACTGTCTCCAGGAAGTGCCCAAACTAACATGTGCAGGCCTTACCCGGATCAAACCTGTTCTCTGATGAAGGACTGTTGACCAGAAATAAAGCTGTGAGGCACCACAGCCACGGGGATTCAGTAGCAACTAATTATAACCTTCAAAGCCTTTGAGAAATAGAACCAGAGACACCATAAGGTGCTTTTCCTCTGTCCACTCCAGAAACCTAGTTTCATTTATAAGGCACTGAGCTCCCCAGTTCTCCGGAATCTCAAGTCTGATGAAAGGTTTTAGTTAGCACCTGTTGTTTGTGCTTCTCTTACTTTCCAATGAATGGAAAAACCAATTATCCAAGGCCTGGTAGTGGAATGCATAAACTCTGGAATAGTTCAGCTAGAAAAACAGAAACATCAAGAACCTAAAGATCATTCCACAAATACATTTGCAGATCAGAAGAGGCTGATACAATGAGGTCAAGGAGCTATGGCATGTGTCAGGACATTAACATTTCTAATTATGAGCCCCAGCACTACCATGGTTTGGTAGGAAGGAAGGACTTTCATGCCTAGGCTGAAAAATGGGGGGAAACCACTAATTCATCCACTTGAGAATGTGGGCTGCTGTTCTTAAAGCAAGGCTGTATTCTACATCACTACTTATCATTTACTCTTGTCGTGGTCAAAGTGGGAGTTCTAGTAATTTAAAAATCTTTTAAAGCATCTTTACAAACAGGACTGGACTGAGAAACTGACGTAAAACTTCCTTTCAGGACCGAGAACAGTAGTGATAGGATCAAACTGACAAATACAAATATGGAATCTCTCTGTGTGTGTATGTGTGTGTGTGTGTGTGTGTGTGTGTGTGTGTAATAATTAATTGTACTGATTTAATTTGACCTCAGAGATGGGTGTGTGCCCTCCAAATTTAACAGGGACTCTGTCTATTAGAGCAGAATCAGCACCTTCCAAGTAAGTCCAAATGATTTATGTACTCCTCCCATGTTCTAGTTAAAAATAAATAAATAAACCCACAAAATAAACCAACAAAGAACTTCTGACAACAAACTACCTCCATCGATCCCACAGCATTCGGTACTACCATAGATCCTGGCTCACCATGTGGTGTCTTCAAATGTCCTATCAAATGTTTATACTGTTTGCTACATGATCTAAGCAGTTCTGTGTACTCTTGGCAATTCACCACACTAATGAAAGGTTTAACATATCAGGGAGGATAAATAATTAAGGAATTCAGAAGGGAGACACAGCTGTTCTTCAAAACCAAATTTTCAGAAGAGAAAGGATTAATTTGCAATCACATATGTAACCCCCAATATGATACTGAATTTAAATAGTAGCAGAGAAATACCATGAGACCCTGAGTTCTGCCAATGTACGTAGCCTCTGTTCTGTGTGGTCAGCCCGGTCCATCTGTGGACCTCGCACATGAGCGCAAGTCTGAAGCAGGCAATCTGCAGATGAATAGCCCACTCAATCTCTGGCCCACGATGGTACGTTTCAGGGTATCTCTCGCTTCAGCTTTGTTCTGTGTAAAGTTTGCAAGTATCACCGGACATGTTGAGTAATATTTCATAACAGACACCTTTGGGATCATCATTAAAATGAGATGAGCATCTAGGGATACAATCTAAATGACTAAAAAACTGTCAGATATGTAAATAAGAAGCAATTCTGGCTGAGTGACCTGTTATGAAAGCAGGTAGTGAGTGTCTAACACAGAAAGAGATAGTACATACCTTCTGGAGAATTCATGCATTCCTTTGCAATGATACAAGGCTAATTGAGGCCAACAGGCCAATCGGCAGCCTGCCAGCTCTCCTGTCCTTAGAAAAGGAAGCGTGTGATTTGAACAAGGAGATAAAAGAGGAGAGAAGGGACTAGAAAAGAAAGGGAGGAAGCAGGGTGGTATCTCAGTAGCTTTAGACTTCATTGTCTGTGAAGGGGGACCTGCAGTTCGCTAGATAACTCTAATTCTGAGAAGTGTCCTGACAATATTCTCCTTGAGAAACAAAACAAACCAAGACGCCTCCTCACACTAAAATTCTCAAAACACAACCGTGACAAACACGATCTCAGCTCATCTTGTTCTTCCAAATGACGGAAAGCCATTCTCGGTGTTGAATGAATTCTCTGAAATGTCATGGGCCCATCAGGAAGTTCCTTGGAAACTTTGAAGCCACTCTTGCCCCCGCACTGAGAACAAGAGATAACGGATTTCTCTCCTGGAGAGCCAGTCCTCACCCAAACGGCAGAGACAGAAAATCACGGTGTTCCTTTATAGACTCTTCAGAATGCTGGCTGGGTTTCTACAGACACTTTTCACACTACAAGAACTCTCATTATAAAAATTGTAAAATTAAAGGGAAGTTGCAGATATGCTGCTGGGTCTTCATTACAGAACTGATTAAGACGCAGAGTAAGCAGAAGCTGCAGTAAAATTCATCTTGCACCTCAGGAAAGACCAACCCATGCATCGAGTACCTCCTCTGTGGATTTGAAAGCTTGACTGACCTCAGGCGTTGGGTATGCCTTCATGGCCGTAACTGTTTCTGGCACAGAAGGTCTGGCCAACCACACAAAGTCTAAATTCCACAGTTTCAGTGAATGGCTCTAGAAACCATTTTAACAATTCACCTTGTTCTCTATTACCACTCAGAGAAAAACAAATCAAAACCAAAAACTGGGGTATGGCTGTTGACTTGTGGAGGGTAGAAGAAAGCTTTGCTGCAAGAACTCTTTTATTTGGGGAAAAGCCCACAAGAATCCCAATCTAATGCCTCAGAGACTCATTCATTGCCTTATGTATATGGTTTGCTCACAAAATTCAGACAAGTCGCTTCTTTTACATGCGAATTTGTCCAAGTTTGCTCATACCAGTATGGCACACAAGGGCCAGATCCAAGCACTGCAATGACCTTCCCAGCCTAACTTCTTATATCTGACAAAACTGACTATACAAGCCTGACACTTGGGTCTGTCTGTCTTTCTCCAAACCCTGCTTCCTGATCTAACTACCCCATCAGGATGAAAGCCCTAAGCAGATTGCTTTCTAGAAAGATAAACAATGGCTGGGCTTGTGTGGATCATGAACACTTCGAGATCCTCCTACCCAAGGACACTGTGAGCTGCCTTTTTTTCCCCCTTCTTAGCCTCCACCTATATAGCAGAAGCTATCAGAGGCTGCTGTCCATCCTCCTTAGTAAACTAACCAAATGACCCATTCATATTCATTGGTTGTTCCAACAAATTGATAGAATCATATAATAGGAAACACACAGTATGTGTTTCTGTATGGAACTGGCAAATACCAGGAATTAGTAATGTTTTTTTAAAAAAAATGATAGGCAAGTAATTTCTTTTCCCTTGTAATCTCCAATCAACTTTCAGCAAGTAAGTTTACTCCTAAAAATCACTACCCCTCAAGAACTTCTAAACAGAAAGTTAAGACATTTGTTTGCCAAACCCAAGAGTAGGATTTATCACCATGTGAAAACACAAGAGTGCACCAGTACTCAGCCAAGCCCCACATTCCATAAAACCTTAATAATAAATCTCATTTTTGCCCAACAAATTTGGTTTTTTCAGCTTACTCACTATTGGGCTGCTCTAAAAAAAAAAAAAAAAAAAAAAAAAAAAAAAAAAAGATAGAAAGAAAAAAAAAGATAATACAGAAATGCCTATCCAGCAAGTAAAAGAATTTGTTCCCAGCAGGTGTGAGAACTCTGCCTGCCACCTTCACCTTAAGCAAGTCTTTCAAAGCCTTTACTTGGGCATTTTGCTAAATGAAGAAATCAGATTATACAAAAAGGGAGGGTTGTATAAATTTTCCTTCTCATCTCTGAAAGACTTTTTTTTTTTTTTTTTTTTTTTATTTATTTTTGGGACAGAGAGAGACAGAGCATGAACGGGGGAGGGGCAGAGAGAGAGGGAGACACAGAATCGGAAACAGGCTCCAGGCTCCGAGCCATCAGCCCAGAGCCTGACGCGGGGCTCGAACTCACGGACCGCGAGATCGTGACCTGGCTGAAGTCAGACGCTTAACCGACTGCGCCACCCAGGCGCCCCAAGACTTTTTTTTACTTAGTTCACTCTTTTACTTTTATTACTATCCAGAAAATAAACGTCCAGTTTTGTATGGCTGACTCCTCATCACTGAAGTTCTATCCTCCAAGAGGCATTCCCTGACAACTCTAGCATTTGTCTACCTAACATTTGACCCCCATGAAACTGAGCCCCCTCTCCACAATGCTCACCACACTCACTTTCTATCACATTCCACTGCTTTACTTCCTTCACTGTTGACATGATTACCTATTTGTGGTCTGTCTCCCTCCTCTAGAACATAAGCACCCTGAGAGCAAGTCCATTCCTGTCTATTCCTACTGGTGTCTTCAGCACTGGGGACAGCTCACACAACGGGTTCAGCAAATGTGTTGAATGAATGGAAGAATCAGAGATTCTGAAGGATAAGATTCCAACCAAACATTAAAAGATTAGTCATGGGAGTTATATTCTTTTACTAACCCCATGTTATCACAGAGCAGCAGTGGTCCCAGCCAGGGGCAATTTTGCCTCCCTCCCCCACTCCTCCACCACCACCATCAAAAACCCCAGTCCAAGAGTATTTGGCAGTATTGACAGACATTTTTGATTCTCACAACTGGAGGGTGGGGTGCAACTGGCATCTAATGGGTAGATGCCAAGGATTTTCCCCACCACAAAAGAACAATCTGGTCCAAAATGTCAATAGTGGAGAGGTTGGAAACCTTGTGACAAGAGGTCTGTGTTATTTTCAGTCTTTGTATATAACCCACCTCCTTTTGTAATCTTTCCAATGGGGTCCTGTCTGGGGTATCTCTGACCGAGATGATCAGCAAATTCTCTCCCAGCACAAAGATTTTATGATGCTATGGTTCTAAATGACCTAGGTAGCCTTCAGGTCATAGACCACAAGTTTTTATAGTTTTATTTTTTTCTGATTTGGGTATTTTACTAAAAATTTCTCAAGAAAAATGTATGATTAAGACGAGTGTGGGGTGCCTGGTGGCTCAGTTGATTGAGCGTCCAACTTCAGCTCAGGTCACGATCTCACGGTTTGGGAGTCTGAGCCCCACATCGGGCTCACTGCTGTCAGCCCAGAGCCTGCTTCTGAACCTCTGTCCCCTTCTCTCTCTCCCCCTCCCCAACTCATTCTCTCCCTCTCTCTCTGTCTCTCTCTCGTCAAAAATAAACATTAAAAAAAAAAAAAACTTTAAAAAAAGGTAAGTGACTGGGCCACCTTTCTTTAGTGATAAGGCCCTTGCACTGTTGATGATCCCATGAGCTTTGAGCATAAGGGGTCAATGTCATTAACAGGGTCAAATTCAACACTTAACATGTGGCCTCCAACTAAAATTTCTGTGGAAAACACGATGCACATTTTCTCCTCTTTAATATGTAAAATTATCTTCTTTCAAAGTGATTGGGCCCCAGACTAGTCAAAATCACTCTTCCGAGGACAAGTAATGTGTTCCTTTGGTTCTTATACCCCCAGGGCCCAGCACAGGTCTGGTCCTGATGAGATTTACGGTATGCATGCATGTATACATGCCTACTTCCCAGGAGAAGATTCGCCGGTGGTACCAACCGATAGCCAAACTTTTAACAACCTAAGCAATTCCAGAGAACCTTCCATGACCAAAAGAACAAAACTTCACGCAATACAATACTTCTCCTCCACTCCAACTCATGCATGAAACTCAAGAAGCCACATCATGATAATTAGCTGCCTACTGGAGGGGCGCCTGGGTGGCTCAGTCGGTTGAGCGTCCGACTTCAGCTCAGGTCACGATCTCACGGTTCGTGAGTTCGAGCCCCGCGTCAGGCTCTGGGCTGATGGCTCAGAGCCTGGAGCCTGCTTCCGATTCTGTGTCTCCCTCTCTCTCTGCCCCTCCCCCATTCATGCTCTGTCTCTCTCTGTCTCAAAAATAAATAAACATTAAAAAAAAACAACAAAACAAACAAACAAACAAACAAAAAAAACAAAAAACAAAAAATTAGCTGCCTACTGGGGTACAAGGATTTCTAAGTCTTCCCTTATCCCTGATTTGAGTAAGTGACCATCATTCTTTTCCTCATCATCCATAGGGAAAGTGCTCTGGCTGCATCATTCCACCCATATAATTATAACACTGTTAAGCTCCGCTGAACTGATGTGACACTTGGCATCATCACCTGGGGCTATTCTTGAGACTACTTGGTTGCCTTCCCTCCACAAAAAAAAAAAAAAAAAACTTTTAATTCTTGTTTGCAAAGATTCTAGAAAGCCTGAGGAAAAATTCTCCCCTATAGCTCAAAACTATATAAACATTTTCAGTGGAGGGAAGTATAACAAAATTAGGTAGGAGCAGAATTTCCTCTCCTTTGTTTCCCTGAAAATATTGAAACAATATATTACTCGTGCCTTCCTTAAGTCAAATTGAAGAATTCACTCTAAGAAGTTAATAACCTCGGGGCGCCTGGGTGGCTCAGTCGGTTGAGCGCCGACTTCGGCTCAGGTCACGATCTCGCGGTCCGTGAGTTCGAGCCCCGCATCGGGCCCCTGTGCTGACAGCTCAGAGCCCGGAGCCTGTTTCGGATTCTGTGTCTCCCTCTCTCTGACCCTCCCCCATTCATGCTCTGTCTCTCTCTGTCTCAAAAATAAATAAACGTTAAAAAAAAAAAAAAAATTAAAAAAAAAAAAAAAAAAAAAAAGAAGTTAATAACCTCTAGGCTCATAATGTCCACTAGAGAGGGGATCTTAAAGAACAGATAGTTCAACTTGGTCCAATGTCTTCACTTTTTAGATAGGGAAACTAAGATCTCACAAAAAATAATCTGCACAAGGCTTATAAAACACAAATTCTCGGAAGCCAGAAAAAAAAAATACATCTTTTGAATTCCATCATTTGAAAGTTTGAGTAAAGGCACTCTATAAATGTTACTCAGTTTGTTAATAGCTATTCACACTTAAAGTCCATGCCATGCCCCATATATTCTCACTAACAAGAGCTTTCATTCACTGGGAAGGCAGTCTCCAGAATAACCTCCAGTGTTTCCTCTGTTCTGAATTCTACACTCAGGAGAGTAACTGAAAAGGTGCAAAATCCATAGTCTGCAGTTTGACTGTTCAAAGACCTTCTTAGGCATGCAAACAGTGTGTTCCTACTTTGGAAACACATTTGGAAGACCGAAAGTTGCTGACAAAGGTATACACAGAAGAACAAGAGCTATAACACTGAATTATCTTTCTTCAGAATCCAACCTCATGGAATCAGAACAAGGTTACGTAGTAGCTTTATGCCTGCCAAATCTACCCCATGAGGAACATCGTCTTGTTTCTTATGGAAAATGTGCACTGCCAACAAAGTCACTGAAGAGGCTGGCTGAATGAGTCTTAAGGGTATCTGGAAATATCAGGGTCAGTTCTTTTAAAATGGGAAGGAGAAGAACAGTCAGTCCGACAAATGGCTGGCAAGGAAGCCAGTCTTCTCATAGCACATCTAGTGGTGGCTCGGACCAATAATTCCAGAACATTGTTGATACCAGATTTTACTTCAAGTTATATATTATATTCTGAAACCAGCCACAACGTGGAATATTTTACCACATTTACATATATACGTATGCACGTATTTGTCATCTATTTATCTATATTCCTAGTAGACATCTATACTCCTGTATTGGATATTAAAAAAGCTAATGTAGGGGCCCCTGGGTGGCTCAGTCGGTTGGGCGGCCGACTTCAGCTCAGGTCATGATCTCACGGTCCGTGAGTTTGAGCCCCGCATCGGGCTCTGTGCTGACAGCTCAGAGCCTGGAGCCTGTTTCGGATTCTGTGTCTCCCTCTCTCTGACCCTCCCCCATTCATGCTCTGTCTCTCTCTGTCTCAAAAATAAATAAACGTTTAAAAAAAAAATTAAAAAAAAAAAAAGCTAATGTATCAGAAAGGCTGGGAATCATCTTTAACTTTTTAAATATTCTCCATAAAGTGTCTCGTACAAAAGGTCGCTTATTGTAATGAAGAGAATGGCTTAGAGATCAAGAAGAAACTGAGGTCTCTAAGTTTTTTCATGATTTCCTTTCAATACTGTTACACACATTTTGAAGGTCCAAGTAATTCCCATTACTTAGGACAATGATTCTCAAAGTGGGGTTCCTAGACCCAGCCCAGCCTCAGCATCACCAAAGAACTTGTTAGAAATGCAAGTTTTCACACTCCTCTCCAGACTTAATGTGTCAGAAACTCTGGGGGTGGCCCAGCAATCTGTATTTTAATAAGCCCTCGGGGTGATTCTGAGGCTCACTCAAGTCTTAAGATTAAGCTCAAATCCTTCTTCCTGTATGAAACCATCCCTGAGACCAACTCTACAATGGTCCTTCTCCAATGGACGGGGAACCTTACTAATAAATGCCGTTGATTGAATGAATACAATAATAGCTATAGAGTCTTCCAAGAGCCTAAGAGAGGACCAATGTTTACAAATATTTCACTTCTTTTTTGGCAATTAGTGGGAAAAGACTAAGTTGAGGAATCCAGCATCAGAAGCTATTAAGGGCACATTAAGAGGCAGAGTTCCTGTCTTTGAAACAGTGAATATTGTGGCCAATACAATGCTCAGACTGATGTTCATCTCCCTTAAAAACTTCTGAACAGTTCATGACATGATGTCCTTGATATTTGTAGAGAGGGATGTGGCGATCCACAAAGGAAAAAATTGTGGAGTACTTTATCCAGAAAATACTAAGAGCTCAGTAAATCCTCAAAACCCTAGACTCTTCCATGATAGGAGGCTTTGGGGATAAACAAAATCTTATTGGGAAACACCTCCAAACTTGGAGTGGTTATTTGATTTCGCACTAAAGCTAGAGTACAGGGCTAAATCTGCAGTAAGAATCAACATCTGAAAACATAGATGTGTTTGGAAATCCCTCAAAGGAAGGATGTGTGCTTTAAGCTAACCAAGGGACTCCCAGAAAAAAATGGTGGCTAATTGTGTCAAATTGCAAACAAAGGCTTGGCTGAAGGGAAAAAAAGAGGACAACATAAACAAAGGAAAAAAAAAATTTTGGCAACACCAAAATGACAGATCAATGGGGCCCTCAAATCAAAAGCAGGACTTAAAGCTTAGATTCATAGAATTCAGAGATAAAATTTACCAACTGTGTCTTGCCCAGGAACCTAACCAGAGGACCACAGTAGACTACTCAAGGGGGTATAGAAGTTAAAACGACCCATCAAGACCTAAACTCAGGCTCTGAACACAGAATTCAGCAGGACTTAAGGAGAAAATTTAAAGAGATATTACCTTTCCTACTTGGGGGCCAAGAGCAGGTTCAGACAGTTATGTTCCAATCAGAGATAAATTAGAAAAAAATGAGCTGAGGTTTAAAAAGAGAGAGAGAGAGAGAGAGAGAGAGAGAGAGAGAAACAGTATGGAAAAGACCAATGAATAATCTATTTTGAAAGAACAGGGCACAGATGAAAATTACACACAACAATTAACAGAGATACTATAAAAGAAGAGATCAAAGATAAGATGATAAGACATCAGAATGAGATGAAAGAGGAGCTGGCAATTGAAGAAAGAAACTGACAACAAAAATAGTATCATTGAAGAACCAATAAATATATTAAAGTAGTAACAGACAAATCCACAAACCAAAAACAAAGTTGATGATGTGGAAAACAGTCTTCAAAAACCTACACAAAGCACAGAGAAAAAGGACAAGTAGATGAAAGCAGGTAGAGAAGATGACAGATAAGAAGGTTTGAAAACAGAGATCCAACATACAGATAAAAGGTATTCTAGAAGTAGACAGCAAAACAAAACAGAGCAAAACAACATACACTCGAATCTGTGATAGAAAATAATTTTGTTGAAATAAAGAAATATCTGTGGTTTGGGGAAAATGTAACAGAGAATCATCAAAATTGAGACATCCTGGTAGTTACAGAATTCCAAAGATAAACAATGAAAGCTATAAAATCAAGATATTTTAATATTGGTCAATTATACGGGGGAAAGTCTGGACTTTGTGACAGGAACATTCAATGACAGAGAAGTGAAGGGATGTCTACAGAGGCTTGATTGAGAAAGAGAGAGGAGCATGTTGAGTAAGTAACTTTGCAACCATGTTTAAAAGTAGTAAGAAAGCATTTTCAATCAGCAGTCAAGGAATGCAGCACTTACTAATAACTCTCCTTCAGTATCTACTCAGTGATGGAAGATATCCAACCAAGAGAAAATTCAAAATTGAAATCTCAAGAATATGGAATGTAGAGGTAAACAGAGGATGTGAGCACTGAGTCCTCTTACATCCAGAACTAAGACTGAGTAATTAATAATAATTGCAAAACAAGATTATAATCCCTTCAATGCAATAACTATAATAACAATAAATTATTCCATAGAATAACAATAAAATTAAATAGAATTGGGAAAAATCCTTTTTAAAAAATGTTTTTAATGTTTATTTATTTTTGAGAAAGGGAGAGAGAGAGAGAGAGAGAGAGAGCGAGCACCAGGGAGGGGCAGGTAGAGGGGGACACAGAATCCAAAACAGGCTCCAGGCTCCGAGCTGTCAGCATAGAGCCTGACACAGGGCTTGAACCCACAGTCTGTGAGATCATGACCTGAGCTGAAGTCGGAGGCTTAACCAACTGAGCCAGGGAAATAAAATCCTCAAGGATAATAGCGGAAACAAAGAGGAAGACATTAGAGGATACATATAAGTGGAAGAATATCCTCAACTTTCATAGTAGAACATATAAAAATACTCGATATTGCTTCCTTCTGAAGATAATAAATCTCCCAGTAAAGATATAAAGCACATTAAAATTAAAAATTTAATTAGTGGGGCGCCTGGGTGGCTCAGTCGGTTAAGTGGCCGACTTCGGCTCAGGTCATGATCTTGCGGTCCGTGAGTTCGAGCCCCGCGTCGGGCTCTGTGCTGACAGCTCAGAGCCTGGAGCCTGTTTCAGATTCTGTGTCTCCCTCTCTCTGACCCTCCCCTGTTCATGCTCTGTCTGTCTCTCCCTGTCTCAAAAATAAATAAAACGTTAAAAAAAAATTTTTTTTTTAAATTTAATTAGTAATAAAAATACAGACTATATAGATTTTAATTTTCTATATTAAAGTAAGAAAATGCTTTCTTACTACTTTTAAACATGGTTGCAAAGTTAGTTGGGAACTTACTCAAAGAGTTGGGAACTTAATCAAAGAGAACACAGACCATGTAGTAAAAGACAGAAGTCAAAAGAAATGGCACAGAAATATACTAGTAATTAAATTAACTAGAATCAAGTGTATATGTTATAGCAATAAGAGCAAGCTGGACAAATCCTCCTATGGAAAATATCCCGAGTAGATTAAAAAACAAACTCGTATTCCACTTGGTCTATAAGAGACACATAAACTAAAAAAGACAAAAAAGTTTGAAAGTAGTAATGATGTAAAAGACACATCAAGAAAAGGAAAAGTAGAGATCATGATAAATATTATTCAAAGTTAAACTCACAAAAAAGCTTTTAAGCCTATCTTTAATTTTTACAGAAATTAAGGGTAAGAAGGAGAAAATATTCTCAGTAACGGAAAATAAATAATCATTGCAAAAAGAAAAACACTTAATAATGTAAAAAAGTACAATCCACCATGAAGATTTATCATGAACATTTACACTCCCTAACATCACCAAATAAATAAAGAAAATGGCAACAAATAAGAAGGAATAGGCATATGCACTTAATAGATTAAATGAAGAAAGACAACTAAGAAGAGAATTAATTGAATTAAGTTCAGAGACACATTCCAAAGTCTATATCCTGGACACAGAAAACACATTTTCATTTCAAGCAACTGTGGGGCATTACAAAGATTTTCAAACACCCATGGAGGTTTACAAGAGACTATCATGTCAGAATTAGGAGATAATAAATGACAAACAGAAAAAAAGTCCATCACTTCTACTTACAATGCAATAAAACTGGGAGAGGGTGGAAGGACAAAAACTTCCAAACACACTTGGAAAATTCTTTTTAACATTCTCCTAAACAACTTCCGGATTAACCAGAAATAAAAACTCAACTACAGAATGTGACTTTAAAAATGTTATGTATATAAAATATGGAATTTGGTAAAAGCTGTACTTAGAGGACATTTCATAGTTCTATAAAAATTGTGAATCAAGAAATAATAATTCTTATAAGAACCAAGAAATAGTACTAAATGAATTAAACATCCAATGCAAGTAAAAAAAAGAAGGAAGAAAAGTAGAAAAAAAATGATTTAATTAAGATAAAGATAGAAAACCAAGAATTAAATTTTAAAAAACAATAAAACTGACCATATAACCACAATTTTTAAAAATCTAATACTGTTGGGGCACCTGGGTGGCTCAGTCGGTTAAGTGTCTGACTCTTGATTTCAGCTCAGATCATGATCTCATGATTCATGGGATGGAGCCCTGACAGCAGGGAGCCTCTCTCTGCCCCTGCCCCATGCACAGTCCCCCCCCACCCCCCTCAAAATAAATAAGCTTAAAAATTTTAATCTTGTATAAAATTAAAACTTCTAGCTAGCCTAATAAGAAAAAAGGTGTGTGGGGGGTGGGTGAGGCACAAATACAGAGAATTAAGGATAAGAAGCAGAAAATATTCACAAATGTAAATGAAAATAAAGAAATTACTCTATACAACTCATAGTAATACTTGCAAACCTAAGTGCAACGGATGATTGTCTAGAAACATGTATTACCAAAATTAATCCAAGAAGAAACCATACGAATGGAAGACTAGGAAAGAGACAAAGAACAAGCCCAATCACAAGAGAGCCTTCAAAGAATCATTAAATCAGGTATTTTTGAAACTGGTTCAAAGCCTAGAGTCTTAAGAGTTTCATCAATGTATTTCCACAGCTAGTGTTAACACAAATAGCAAAGCTTGCTTAAAAACAATAATTATAATCATAATACAAGCAACCAATACACAGATAAATATTGAGGCAAGAATTCAGATAAAATCCAAGTGCACATTAAAGAATACTACTCCATGATCAAGTGGGATTCACTGCAGGAAGGCAGTATTTCAATACCAGAAAATCTATACTCTCCTACATTAAGAAGTCAAAGGAGAAAAAATAATGTGATCAATACAGAGCATACTAGACAGCATTTGATGAAATTCAGGATCCACTTCTAATAAAAATGGGTTAATAAGATAACACACACACACACACACACACACACACACACACCCCTCAGCTTCATGCTTAATGATAAAACATTAGAAGAATTTGAGTTAAAAACCAGACAAGGATTATCACAATTACAGAGCATGGTTGTGAAAATGCTAGCCAATGCATTTGTACACGAAAATAAAGTAAAATAACACTTGGAAAAGAGGAGATAGTTTCCAAAATTTATAAAAAAGGTAAAGGACCTGGATGTGGGCCCAGGTGAATAACACTATAACTTTCTACTTAATAGTTTAAAACTTTTTCAACAAGACTTTATTACTTGAACATTTAAAACACTCATCAAATGGAAAGCACTGTAGTGATTTGGCAGGATACTGGTTATCAATGGCTTTATTAGAGCTCACCTTACTAAAGATGTTAACTCTCCTGCCAACCCTGGCATTCCTTTTTCTCCCTTGTTTGGGACTCTTTAGTAACCCCTTAAATCAGTAATCTTAGGGGCACCTGGGTGGCTCAGTCGACTCAGTGTCCAAATTCAGCTCAGGTCATGATCTCACAATTTGTGAGTTCAAACCCCACATCAGGCTCACTGCTGTCAGTGTGGATGGAGCCTGCTTGGGATCCTCTCTCTCTCTCTCTCTCTCTCTCTCTCTCTCTCTCTCTTTCTCTCTGCTCGTCCCCCACTTGCTCTCTCACTCTCTCTCTCACACACAAAAATAAACATTTTTTAAAAAATCAGTCATCTCAGATGAGCCATATCTGGTGATTTCAGGAATTCCCATCTTAAAGTCATGAAGATAATTTTTAATTGATTATATCCACATAAATTAAATTTCAAGCAACAAATTGCTCTACCTACACACTGAAAAATCTTTCAGTTCTGTGAAAAGAAAAATTACCCTTCATCTCCTTTAAGGAATTTAAGGTGAAAGGAAGACTGTGACAATGAACTCCTGAAATCAAAGTATGAAGCCCAACTCATTGTCTTTCCCTCATAACCACATGGAAAAAAATCTCAACATTGGTCTAAATCAGTGTTTTCTCTCAACTTCTCCTTGACCTCAGATTGACGTCCCTATAAATTCTTGGTTTCAATTCTACCCAGCAGCCTGATGTTTACCTGCCTTCTGTTCTTCACTATGTCTGACAAGAAAAAGAAGTTTCCATCTTCTGTCTGCCTTTCCCTTCCTCATCCCAAGAGGGGGACCCATCCTATCCCTCTTCCCTTGCCACAGTGGAAGACGTGCTCCCACTCTTCATATGCCAGGCTGATTCCTCAACTTGGGCCCCTGATCCAGTCCTCTCCTGCCTCATCAGAGAGCCCACCTGATCTGGATTTTCAATTTCTCTCTGAATATTAGCCAAGTCACTCCCATCTTAAAACTCACTTTCATCCAAGAGGAAAACCTACTCACACATACACAGATACATACAAGCACACCCACTCAACCCATGTCCCTCTGGCCTCTCTTCTTCCCTGGGGAAACAATACAGTTACAGTCCAAAATGCCTGGGGCTGAATCCCAATTCAATGATTTAGTAGCTATGTGAATCCTTGATGAATTACTTAAACTCTCCAAACCTCTGGGGCACCTTCGTGGCTCAGTTGGTTAAGCGTCTGACTCTTGATTTTGGTTCAGGTCATGATCTCAGGGTTTGTGAGATGGAGCCCTACATCGGGCTCTGCACTGAGCATGGAGTCTGCTTGGGATTCTTTTTCTGCCCCTCCCAGGCTCACGTGTGCTCACTCTCTCTCTTTCTCAAAATAAATAAACACTTGGGGTGCCTGGGTGGCGCAGTCGGTTAAGCGTCCGACTTCAGCTCAGGTCATGATCTCGCGGTCCGTGAGTTCGAGCCCCGCGTCGGGCTCTGGGGTGATGGCTCAGAGCCTGGAGCCTGCTTCCGATTCTGTGTCTCCCTCTCTCTGCCCCTCCCCCGTTCATGCTCTGTCTCTCTCTGTCTCAAAAATAAATAAACGTTAAAAAAAATTTTTTTAATAATAAATAAATAAATAAATAAATAAACACTTAAAAAATGAATAAATAAACTCTGCAAACCTCCATTTCCTCATCCATACAAGGAAATCCACAGCTCACAGGGTTGTTGTGTGCAATAATCTAGACAATGAACATAAAGCATTTGATATAGTTTCTGACATATATGATGGTGCAATTATAACTGCCATTACTACCATGAATCCCCCTTTTCACAGACAAACTGTTTTCCTGCTCCTTCTCCTTCAGTCCTCTACATCTGGCATTTATTTATTTTTATTTTTATTTTTTAATCTTCATTTTTGAGAAAGAGAGTACAAGTGGAGGAGGAAGAGAGAGAGTGGGAGACACAGAATCTGAAGCAGGCTCCAGGCTCTGAGCTGTCAGCACAGAGCCCAACGTGGGGCTCAAACTCACAAACTGCGAGATCACGACCTGAGCTGAAGTCAGAGGCTTAACCAGCTGAGCCACCCAGGCGCCCCTAAGTCTGGCATTTATAAGTAGCATTCTACTAAAACAAATTCCCTATGGTCAGGAACAACCACCTTAGGGCCAATGAGAGGATACTTTTTATCAAACTGAATCATTACTTCCACACCATTCTCCACCAGAGCCATGCTCCCCTTTAAGTAACTCTCTTCCCTGGACACCTAAGACTCTCTCCACCCTGAGCCCCTTTCCCAGCACCACCAGTTTACATTCATCCCTCAGTCTCAGGTCAGCCCAGGGTTTCTCAACCTTGGTACCATAGGCATTCAGGGCCCAGATTATTGATTGGTTTGGGTGGGGACTGTCCTGGGCAATACAAAATGTTTGGCAGCACCCTGGCCTCTACTTACTAGATACCAGTAATGTCTCCATCCTCTACCCCCAACAACTCCAGTAGCAAAAACCAACAGTGTTTTCCACTGGCTGAAAAATCATCTCCAGTTGAGAAACCCTTTCTCTAGAAAGCCCTGCCTGGCACTTCAGGCCTGGGGTCAGTCCCTTTCTAGATGTCCCTAAATCTCTCAAGCATTTTCCACAGAGTACCACCTGCTTAATTTCCTGTCTTCCCACACCATACTATGAGTTCCTTGAAAGCTAGGACTATGTATGTTTCAACCCAAGCCTTGGCCAATGACTGGAACCTACATGCTCTCCTTCCTTTACTTGGAAGCAAATTTATTATGAGACATACTTTAACACAGATTTTCAAGGGGAAAAAAAATCCATGCATACTAAATATAAACTTTAATTGTAACAAATGCATCCTTTTTGAGAATTATAAAGGTGGAGAAAAGTGTGTCTTAGTACCCAGGAATAAGGAATCAAGCTGGGCTGGTGGGCTGTGTGCATGTACATTTGTGTGTACATGTGTGGAGGGGTGTGCTGACAGAGAAGTGGAGATTAGAAATAGAGATTTCAGCCTCAGCCCCATGTGGCCTTGAGCTAGGGGCCTTGTGGCTGGAAGCCATCCTAAGGGAGATCAGCAGGACCCTCTGCTGGCCTCTTTCCCTCTGTATTCTCAAGCACAAGGCATCTCCTTCCTTATCTCAATGCTGTCCTTGTCTTAAGACTTCCCAGCTGATCTGGAGGGTTTTTTTTAACTTAATGATATGTTTCTACCTTCATCCTCCTTTTCTCATATCCTTGTGTACATGACCATGCTCCTTATACTGTTCCTGCCTCTGGCAATGAAATTTCAGACAAAGTAGAGTGTCCTTACAAAATACCATAAAACATTACTGCATTCCAGAAGACTGGTGTATTTGGGGGGATGAGAAATGTCAGGATTGAAAAGAAATAACTGGTCTCCCCAGACAGTTTATTTCTCCAGAATAACTAAAAAAAAAAAGTCTTTAAAGACCCACATATGAAAGTAGAATGAGGTCACTGATGGCCAAGGTTCAACACAACATGGGCAAAGCTCTTGTCACCAAAGCTAAGAACCCCAGGCATCCAACTCTTTTGCCCACATTATAAAACCTGTAGTTCTCCTTAAGGAATTTTTAGGGGAAGTGTTCCTTAACATTTCAGATAAATGAAAAAATAAGTTGCAAAACAATGCATCGTCTATTGCTATTTAAATGACAATGGTAGTAACATGCTAGGATATAAACATAGGAAAAGAGAGGATATATGTCCCAAACCCCTAACAGAAGTTTTCTCTGTGGGTGGGGTTAAAAAGAACTTTCACTTTCTCTGAATTCCAAACTTCTATAATGTTTGTGTATGTTTTGGTTATTACAAGCTGGAAATTCTTTTTAAGGTTTAAGTGTTTTCAGAGAAATAAGTAAACAAACTAAACAGTCTCTCAGTTCCAACAAGTCAGCCCACATTTTAGGGAAAGGGTGGGTGTGTGGTCACTTTGGTGTTTAAATACTTAATATGTGTCCACACAATAACGTGGGCACGTGAACAAAAGGGGTAGAGCCAAGATGAACCAAGGAACACTAACTGCCAATCAGCAAATAGACGAAACATCAGTGCTTTGCTAGCTCTCTTCACAGACTTCAGACAGGAGCAGAGGTGTCCCACGTGATTTGAAAAAGCAAAGTTTAGCAGAAACACATAACTGGACACAAACCTGAATCAATCGGTTGACCCCACCGACTGGCCATTCCATCTAATGTCTCGTTTTATTCCGACAGTCCCTATGGAGGACAATGATTCCTCCCTGAATCTACCCCCAAATAGGTAGAAACACCTTAAATATCCCTCCAGGAAATATTAGAAGCAATATAATCCATTACCCCCTGGAGATATATGGGCCACCACTCATGACCATCTCATCCCACAGCTGAGATAAGGTGGGAAATCTGAGACTCGGTGAGGTCAAGTTTGGCTTAGAAGTGTCTTGTCACTGCCAAGGGCCATTTCATCACACATCTAAACTAGTGATGAGGGAGTCATTGACCTGGTGTTCCCTGACCTCATTGAAAAGAAAAATCATTTTCAGTTAAGCCAAAAACACATATTTATTGATCAGCTACCATGTGCCAATACCATCCATTTATTGAACATGAGAGTGCCTGCTAGGTAGCTGTTATGGTTCTAGACATGACACAAAAACAAGAAACAGGGAGACCTGGGGTGGGGAGGTACCATGGACAGGTAAAAGGCATGGTTTTTCTCACAGAGGTTAAAATAAAATTGGGATAAGACTAAAAATTTTAAAAACCTAGAGAATGAAGAATTCTCAATACTCTACAACGAAGTATGGATTGTTATGGTACAGTTTCCAAGTACAGAGATGTTTAGAACTGGGAGAGCAGAGGACACAGTGAGTCCAGGGGTTTGATAATGAGTGTTCTCAAAACTAGCCAATGTGGTCAGTAGAACTAGCATAGGTTTTATCAAAGAGATATAATAGGACCTCACCCTAGCAGCCAGGATCTAGCTTTATCACCTACCACTTGACCTTAGTAAAGGTACAGAACTGCTTCCTCACCTGTATAAGGGGACTAAAAATATCCATCCATCTTCTAGGGATTAAAAATATGGGGCTAAAAATATCCATCTCCCAGGGATTAAACAGATAACATCTACAGAGTCTCAAATGTCAGATTCTTCCCTCCCTCCCTCCATTGGGAGAACAACAGGGAACTCTTACCATCCTTAATCAGGGGAATGTGATATAATGAAAGCTGTGTCCTCTCAAGATTATTTTGGCAGCACTATGAAGGACTTCTTAGGCCGGGAGGGGAAGACGGGAGGGTGGTAAGACACAAGCTGCTAAGGCAGCTGCTGAGATGGTCCAGGGATGAGATAAAGCAGGTCTGGGCTGGGAAGAGGCACCGGAGGTGAAGAAGAGGGGGTCAAACCTAAACAAATATTTAGAAGGGAAAAAAGGACAGCAGCTAACCCTCTCTCTGTGAACTCTAATAACCAGTTCACCACTTCCTGACCCATCTGGAGTAACAATGCGATGTGGTCCAAGCTCAATTTTTTTTTAACGTATGTCAAGAACAGTCAGTTCTTCAGTGATAGATGGAAAATTATATTCCGAACTGTATTTTATTTTTTTAAATTGTTTTTAATGTTTATTTTTCAGGGAGGGCAAGCATGCGCATGAGTGGCGGAGGGGCAGAGAGAGAGGGCGACAGAAGATCCGAAGTGGGCTCTGTGTTGACCGATGCGGGGCTCCAACTCACAAGGCATGAGATCGTGACCTGGGCCCAAGTCAGGTGCTTAACCAACTGAGCCACCCAGGGACCCCTTAACTGTATTTTAAAATGAACAGTGCCAGTGAAAGTGTAGAACATCACCCAAGAATTTTAAGAAGTAAGGGTCCTTAGGTTGGAATATTTTAGCCAGATGGTACTCAGAGATGCTGCACCAAGCTGTGATAACGGCGTTCTTATACATTTTCTATCTAACTAGATGGCAAGGAAATTACCTAGACCAGAAATATACTGCAGGCCACATATGTAAATTGAATACTTTTAATGGCCAGACACAGATGTAATTAGTTTCAATAATATATTCTATTTAGCTTAATATAGCCAAAACTATTATTTCCACAAGTAACCAACATAAACAGATGTTAATGAGATATTTTACATTCTTTCTTAATCTATGAAGTCTCAAAATTCAATATATTTTAGACTTACAGCAAAATCTCCATTCGGACGAGGCATTTTTCAAATGCTCAGCAGTCACATGTGGCTCAGTAGTCACATGTGTCTACTACATAGACAATCTTCAAGTACTTTAACAAAGTACTTATTTTCAATAGAGTTTTCACTGGAACTCACCTTGATGTAGTCCCCTACTGCAGCTGAACATCTGGAGAGATTAAAAATGCTAACCTAATCACATCTGTTCCCTGGCTTACAGCCCTGCAGTATCTTTACATTTTCCTTAAGATAAAGATGAACCAGTGATGGATCCCTTCCATTCAAAAAGGAAGGAGTCATATTATGTTTTATGGCTTATTGAAATAATATCTTGGTAGCTTATTTCTGTAATAATAGAGATACAAAGGTCTTCCTCAGATCACAATTTCTTTACCTACGCTGTTAAACTGGTTGTTTTCATCATGCGCCAACCCCAGAGATGATCCAGCTGAAAAACACCTTAGGCCAACAAGGGCTATTTTGAACCTGGCACACGGCCTGCCTAGCAGTACCCAGCCCGGCAGTTAAGAGCACAGGCCTGGAGCCCACTTGCCCGAGTGAGTTTGAGTCCAGGCTCAAAACGGTAGTACAATTTCATAGAATTACAGTAAGGATTGGATGAGGTGATACAGAAAAATTATTTGGGCACATAGTCTGTTGCCAATAATTCTTATCCCTTACTTGCATGGACTTCTCTACACCAGAAATGCCGGTATCATGTTTCTCAACAATCTGAGAGGCCTGTAGGCAGCGTTGCACAATGGAAAGAGCACAGCTGAACTGTGTTCACATCCCTGCACGGACACCTAACTGATGTGACCATGTGCAAGGTACTTAACCGGTCTGAGCCTCTGTTTCCTCATATTCAAAACAGAAATCACAATAAAATTGGATCCGCTGCACAATAATACAGCTAAGATTAAATCAGACAACAAACATAGTAGGTGATTTGGTCCTTAGAAAATATTATGTCTGCCCTCCCTTGAGTACCATGAGCATTTCCCCTTTCCCTTCTCCATCAGAGTGCGTTGCTTTGAGCATATTACTTTGGGGGTGATTTGGAGTACATCTCTTCTGAGTGAAGTAAAGGCAAAGGGAAAGTGTCATGACAGGACTGTGTAGTGCTTCAGTAGGCATCTGCTGACTTACCAAATCTTTACCATGTCCTCAATAATCACTAAAATCCAACCTACATAAGCCAATGCAAGCCCTGGCTCTGAGAAGGACTACTCTATGAAGAGCATGGTGATTTCCTTCCATGATGATACATCCTCACAAGGTTTCAGGATGTCTCCTGAATATCCCCAACTTCCTTTAAAAGCCTACAAAGCATTTGTCATTCGTGGGTGAGTCATCCACGGTGTACTGGAAAGGGCTGGTCAGAAGACAAGTTTTGGGACTCTGTCCTGGCTTTCAACCAGCTGTCGCTTTGGCGAAGCCATTTGACCTCTGTAGGTCACAGAGAGCACATCTGCTTCATGGAGTTGTTGTGGAGAACACATTTAAATAATCTATGCTGAAAGCCCATGGTCTAATTTCTAAAGAGGTTCGCAAATCAATGTAAGGCTGGGATTTACCTAAACCTGATTTCCACACTTTTGTGTCTTGGTGGTGTATTTTGGGAATTTGCTCTGAGATGCAGAAGAGGACTCTTACTTTTAGGTTAGCCGTGTCATCTCCCACCTTCTGCCCCACTTCCAAAGTCGGCAACTGGAGATCCAGACCTCTGACTCTGAGAGCAGGAATAGGATGAGGCAAAGGAGAAGCCTGGGGCCAGGGTGACTCATGGCTGTGGAACTCATTAACGGGTGGAATGTTCTCCGCATCTCCCTTCCAGGTCAAGTCTCTGGGTTAGCAAGGTACAGATGACAGATGGAGGAAATAGGCATATTTCTGCACAGACCAAATGTTATTTATATATGCATACATACATGCATATGTGTGTGTATGTGTGTGTCTCCAAATATGAAAGCAAAGATCTAGAGAAATTATTCTTCTATTGGGCTGTATAAAACTGTAAATATTTATATTTTAAGAAAAGGTGTGTTTTACCAAGTATGGCATCGAATTGTCTTTTTCTCCACTGCGTCAGAGTTTGGCCAATTAAACCCCAGAAATCCTTTGATATGATTAAAATTTTTAACAAAGTGTTAAGTGGGAGAAAGAGAACTCTTTAGATAAGCCATTAAAATTCTCAAACACTGTAACATTGAAGGTGGGGATGGTACTCGTTGCAAGAGAAGTTTATGATGCCAAAATTAAAAAAAAAAATATGTTGAATATGGTCAAAGACCTAAAGCAAATAAAGCTGTATTACATGCTTGTGTACACAGCTACCTCATCTTTCGTCCAAGTTGCACTTTTGTTAAATGGATACCAGGATTATTCTAGAACAATAGGAAAGGACCTCAAAGGGAACATTCCAAATGCTTTGTGCTTGGATTTTCTCACACAGCTGTACTTATTACAACTCTATTAAACCAGCTGCTAATAATTTTCAAATGGTCCATTAGTTCTACCAATGACCTTGGGCCACCACCAATTTCAGACCTCATCTTCATGTCTTAATCAACGGCCTCAAATGGAATCCCCTCTTTCGACAGAGAAATGCATTTTGAAGAAAGACTGTTGATTGCAAAGCTTCTTTGCCATTAGGGAATTTGTATAATGTGGAATTTAACCTACAAACCCCAATCTTCCTAAAAGGAAAATGATTCCTCTGAGATTTCTTCTCTAAAGCAAGGTGAAAACTAAACTTTTTCTTCTTTCTAATTTTTTCTTTGTTTAACAGAACAGAATGCATGGATGGGTCTCTCAGGGCTCTGGAAACCTCTCTTGAATATGCTTGATCAACAATGGGAACTCACCCAGAGCAAAAAATGCCAGGAAAATATATCCTAAGCTCCTTCAGATAAATTTAAGAAAACGTCACCTTCTCTATAACCAAGGGTGTGGAGAGGAAAAGAACTTACAAAAGTGATTTCATTTTCAGATGTGACTTATTAATGGGATTGAAGATGATTCTGAGGGAAATCAATACCATGAAAACAAGAGTGCCAAGATGAAAAGGAATGTCCTTTTCTTAGGCTTGGAACTGAAAATATTTTTCTCTCTCGTGACCATCTTAACTTCAAAAGCAGAAGCAAGGAATGTCAATCCGTATGGAGCTCCGCTGGCTGCTTACCATATTTCCATTCTTTCCACAGAGAAGGGGAAAGGCAGCCCATTGTGTGTCCCCGCCAACAGAGATGAGAAAAAAAATATCACTTGTTTTTAAACTTTCAGAGGACACAGATAACTCACAGAGAATGAAAACACAGAGATGAATAAAGATTTTGGAATTAAATGTTAGATTTTAAAAATCCAGAAAGTTGGAGAATTCAAGAAATGTAAGAACTTCCAGTCACAAAAACCATGGGCTTCATAGTTTGTGTGCTAGGGAAATGTTGTTGTTTTTTTTTCCTCTTTTTGTCATTTCTTCAATACTTTTGTTCCAGGAAGAACTTTTCTTCATTACTGTAAATATATCAAACAATATCCCATTTCCTCGAAATTGGTCATCTCCTTTTCCAGCCTGTGTATTCTCTTTCCACCTTTGACTTTTTACCAATTCTCATCAAATTAGGCAAAAATCTTGGTTTCCTGTACTAGCCACATTCTTCGTCAAAAAGGAAAAAAAAAAAACCCAACAAACTGCCTTATTCTCTACTCAATAAGAAGGGTACAGAGGAAACCATCAGACATTAAGAATGCCATTTAGTCTTCAAGAATAAAGGTGAGAAAGTGGCTTGGGGCATCTCTTTGTTCACTATTGCTGGCAAGTTTCCAGGCAAAAGTATTCAGTAATCTCATGATAATTGGACAACACAGTCTATTATGCACTCCCTGCGATGCAATATTGTTTCATGCCACAGCATGATGCAAGTGACATGAGCTTTGGTGTAGAGGACAA
Source organism: Neofelis nebulosa (assembly GCF_028018385.1). NCBI lineage: Eukaryota > Metazoa > Chordata > Mammalia > Carnivora > Felidae > Neofelis > Neofelis nebulosa. The sequence goes on from NC_080793.1 coordinate 26,709,787, forward strand.
AGGCAGGGAATGACCTCTGGAATTCCATATCAAAGCATATGCCCTCTGACCCTAGACACATTTGGCTAACCTGAGACATTTACCCATACTGGGAAGGTAAGCCTAAATGTCAGTGTGAGTGGGGAGAAGCCTCCAATATTTCCCGTCACAACGGTTTTGAGCTTAGCTGCATAATACAACACATGTATAGCCATGCTCACAGATATGAATAAAAGAACCGCCAAAGGCAGATATGATAGTACATGAATGATTGAGTGGTTTCATGTGCTTTTTATATGCCCAAAAAGGGACTCCAGGAGCGGATGAAAGAATTTTCCTAAAGACCTGTGGGATGCTCTTCCAAACCAAAAGACTAGAAGATCACCAATGTTACTGGAAGTTCTTCAGGTGATGCTGGGTCGGGGACGGGAATTTCTGAGATACATACACGGAAATGATGGTGGAACATGGGCTGATAACAGGTTTGAAGAGTGAGGTCATGCACAGCCTACTCAAAGCCAGGAAAGCCATATGTTGTTATGGCTTAAGAGCTAAACGCCATCACCAAATTTTATAAACTTTCAGGCAGAATGTCATCCAATGATGCACAGGTTGACGGGTGCAGAAAAAGCCTACTCTTAGAATCCTGTAGGCATATTGGAATGGTGGCAGATGTGATACGAGCAAGATCGGTGTGAAATCTACTCTGGAGCATGCAGCTCTCAAAGAAATGGTCGTGCCCATTAGTTGGTCTGGATACACACAGACATCAATGCCACTTGCAGCTTCTTAAGGGAGTGATCCTGCCTCCTGATCACCTGGGTACCCCCAACATGTCCAAAAGAATGGGTGACGAGAAAGACATCCAAATAGCTTTACTTGGGGAAGCTGATCTGTGGCAATTAGCACAGAATCCAAAGAAAATGCACTATTATGCAACTTTGAGGTTTGTCAATGTGTTACACCTGCCAACTACGAGAGACATAAACACTAGATTGTGAACTTCTAGAAGGCAGTGAGGGTCTGGGTCTTTCATTTCCCTAGCCCCCAATATTTGGCACAAAGCCTGGCAGGCAGTCAAATGCTCAACAGAGGTTCGAATGAATGATCAAATGAATGCTTAGGAGTGAAAGACAGGTAAGCCAGGCGTCCAGTATCCAAAAACAGGGAAACAGGCTGTCATTTTTCAACTAGCCAAGTAGAGTCTGAGCAGGGAAAGGCTGAGCAAACACCCATGGCAGCCACAAATCAAAGAGCGGGGCAGGGGGATGCACAGTCTGACAAAGAGAGTTCACCAGCCCTGTTCCCTTTTAACCAGACTCCCCCACACATATACCACATCCCATCACTGCCATTACTTTCAAATCCAAGACAGCAGCAGTGACAGCAACAACCGGAGCTCGTTAACGATCACAACAGGGGAGCAAAGAGACAGGAAAGTTTTACAAGATAAATGGAGAGGCAGCAATTTCTGAGGCCTCTCTTTTAAAAGGGGTGGGGACGGAGGGTGTGTACACAGGGAGTGGAAGTGGGAACTTCCACCTAGGTGCCCCATTAGGCCAATATTTTGCAAAACCAGGTGTGTGCAATTTGCTTATTAAAGTTCTCACCCTGGGGCAACTGACAAGACTCATCAGTCCTGGAAGACATGTGCTATGACCCCAAGGCAAGTTAAAGCACATCCGGAATATTTTAAGCCAGAAAGAGAATCTTTTTGTTAAAGTGAAAGAGGATCATTTTGCTAAAACAACTGACTGACTGGGAGGAAAAGGAATTAAGAGTGGTTTGTTCCCAGTTTTGTGTAGAAATGATACCATTATCTTCCAAAATGATACCATTATCTTCCAAAACAAAGGCTCAAGGTTAGACTGAGGTTCCAGAAGGAGCAAGGGAAATGTTTTTATTGATGATTCTATAAGTGGTGGCGCTTCAAAAGGAAACGTTCCAGCAGAGGGTAAAGGCTCCAATGTGGGCCACCTCGCCTACTTGCTAAGAGGCTCGTGGTCAACACCCTTTTGAGCACCAAGATCCCTTAGAAATCTAGAGAACTGTCCTTCCTCACTGGCTAATATGGTAGGGAGAGGGATAGATATGAAGTGGCCAATGGGAACAGATGGAAGTGGCATTGCTCAAGGAGCTGTCTGCTGCTGAAGATGTTCAAAAATAGGAGACCTTCAATTCTGTTTTCCAGTCCAGCCAGGAGAGGCAAAGGGCTGTGCCTGCAGGGGAAATAACAGTCTATATTGCTACCAATGGCATTCATCTCAAATCAGACATTAGCAGATCGTTCTGCCTGTGAAATATAGCTCCCTCCCCACCAAACACTGATCCTAATCAGGGCAAAGTATTATTAGTTCATACGTGCCGTAAGCATGACAGAGCTCTGGTGGAAGGTGCTCCAAATCCTTGAGATAAACAAAATCACAATGACAGAACAGCGCTCATGTGCCTAGCACTGCGCCAGACAAGCTCAAGTTCACAGCGCTCTTCAGATTGCCAGGCACGTTTATACCCCTCATGTGCCCTCATGTCAGCCTATCTTTGGAAGCATGAATTTTGCGCAACCTCTTCATTTTGCATCTCTGGAAGGGCCAGAGTGATTTGCCCAAAGTCCACAACATAAGAAGTTAGTTAGGGAATTATAGTGAGGTCCTATTACAAGGAATTTATTACCAAAGTTTTTCCTTCTAAATGTACTACATACATGACATAAGGATAATCCACAAAGTCCTGTATTAACCACAGTTTCATCTATATGAAATCTATAGACTCTAATATGTTGCAAGGCAATCATGCCCCCTGTGACCTTTGTGATAGGATAAACAGTCCATTTTTCTCATTAAAATAAAGAAAAAAAATGTATACCATGGGTTTGGCTTTGTTCCTTAAGACTTAGAAGGGTTTTGTGCTACGTGACAACTTGCCCTGGTTCCAAATGTTGTTGGACTCCATTTCTCTGGCTATAAAATAAGATTAAATAAATAACCTTCAAGGTTCCTTCTAGTTTCAAAACCAACTATATTGTAGCAGGTGGGAAACCTCCAAAGAAATACCTTGGAGCACTGATGGTCAGACTCAGGGTGCTAGTGTGGATCTCTTCCCCAACTTAGGCTGTGACAGGTCCCTGTGCAGTTAATGACCCCTCTGAACCATCTACGGAGGGAAATGATTCAGCAGATGGTCTACGAGGTCCCACAAAGCATGTAGGCACATGTGGACAACATACAGAATAGGTAAGAAGGTGGTAGTGAAACAGGGAGCTGAGTGATGACTCCCCAACATCAAGGTCAGCAGACTATATAGGAACAGTGCAGAAAAGGAGCTCTCCAGGCTAGTTGACAAAAGACAGCGAACACCCAATCACGGGTTCAAATTGCTAGCTAACGACTTAGTGACCTTGGAGAAGTCGCCTGAATAAGCTGTTCCCGACTAAGTATCTTCTTTGGTTTAAAACATTCAGAAATAGGAAGACTTCACGAACACCGAGTGAGAAAGTGTTCTGGTAGAGAATGAGTCTATGATTTCAAAACACGTAACTGTAAGGGACAGCAGCTATGGGGAAGTGCCACCGTCTAGCATTTACCCTCTCCCACCTACTGCAGCCCTCCCTGCTTGATCTCCCCACTGCTTTCCAACAAGCCTCAACAAGGCACAGGATCCTCAAAGCGGAGCTCGGGGCAGTCTCTCCCAATCAATCAAAACGGGCACGAGAAATAGAAGCTACATGGCACACCTGTTCCAGTGGAATTAGCAGAGATGGCTGAGGCAGGAAACTGAAATTCCATTTCAGGATTCCCTAACTAACTTCTTATGTTGTGGACTTTGGGCAAATCGCTCTGGCCTTTCCAGAGATGCAAAATGAAGAGGTTGCGCAGGATGACTTCAGAGATCCATTCTGGCTTGGGATTTCATCTCTTTGAATATAACTAGTCACCTTATGTTCACGGCAGATGACAGTAACTCCTTCCCTTTTGGACCCTAGATCCTGGTTTCGTGTGTATGTTTGTGTCTGCGTTTTGTAGTCGACACTGCTGTGTAGCCACAGATCAAGATTTAGAACGTGCTAGCAGACTACGTCTGGATCTTCAAGGCGGCGCCCTGGCATTTTATTTATAAAACTGGGATTCGGTATCATTGCCAACATGCAGTGGCTTGAGTCTTGAGAGCTGGATACCCTTGAGTCATTATCAACTTTTGAAATAGGCAGCGCATTCACTCAGCTGAACAGAAAGACATTTTAAGCTTTAAAATAATTTTGGGTTTACACAAACATGCTGGAGTCATGAAAAGACAGAGAAAGTTTTAAGAATGGTCTGGTGAGGTCACAATCGATCTCAACCACCTGCCTGCCACCCCACCCCCATGTTTCTTTTGTACTAAATCAGTAATGTTCAGTGAGTCATTATGCAGTTACCTCCTCTCATAGAAAGGCAACAAACCAGCTTCTTGCATATGAGTTACCTCCTAATTATTATTCAGTAAAATATAATCTATTCATCTATTATTTTATTCAAAATAGGCATCACACATTTTTTAGGCTACCTTGGGCATACTTTACCTTTTCTTGGGGAAAACAAATGCCTCCGTCTATCTAGATGAGGAAACATCCAAAGAGCAAACCATTATGAGAACTCATGACTCTCTCTGGCATCCTCCCCTTCTCTTCAAGTGGTTTATGAGAGGGTAGGGGGTAGGGGTGGAGGTAGAAACTGGCAACGCTTAGGAATCAGATGGGTCCAAAACACCAAGCAGTCCTCAACGTAAGTCCCAAGTGCAGGATAGCCAATTCAAATTGTCCTTGTTCTAAAGTCTTGATATGAGCTCTGCACCATCTGCCTATGGGTGACCTAACACTGATTTCTGCTGGGGCAGCTGGAACAGGGCAGGATCATTTGCCACTGTGATCTGAGTCACTATTCAACAACATCTCAGGGTTAACAAGATCACATGTTCAGCTGCTACTTAAAGCCTTGGAGGCACTTCAACCTCTTAACTTGGGTAAGCATTAGAAGCCTAGTAGGTAGTGTCCAACTCCTCAAAATAACTTTGAAAAGACTATCTTCCATTCTTGGAGCTTCTAAGCATGCCAAGGACATGACTATGAGTTCTCAGGCCATGACCACTGTTTTCTGCTACGAACAGATTACCATCACTAAGAGAAATTTCCTCAACTTTACTTTCTTCGTTCTGAATTGTTTCTTCTCTTCCACTCTTCTAAAACAACATTCTTCTCACTCTTTACGAGACCTTTAAAGCTCAAAGGAAGAATGGAGAAAGAACATCAACTATCCTTAACGATATCTGGTCTGTGCCACTCTCTCGAATGTGCCGGGATTTTTTGTGGTAGTAGTGGTGACAGTTGTTTTGGGGGATAGAGAACACATAAAGAAAAGAAATAATTGCCCTGCATTTACTCAGGAAGCCAAAGTGTCTAATCCATCAAACTTTAAAACGGGGTCATTTTCCTTTTTGTTGAGATTAATGCAGAAAACATCCTAAAAAGGGTAACGTTGACCACACACATTGCTTTGAAGCAGAATCTTTTTCTTTCCAAGTTACTTCTTATCTCTTGGGGGCAATGTTTACTTAGCTGGTCGAGTCATTCATTCAACCACTAACTATGCAATGAAGATCAACTATTTATCAGGCACACTATTAGACCCCAATCAGGGTGAAGTCGAGATCGTTCTGATTCACAAATGGATTATTTAGCTGCGGCCCAGTATCAGAGGCAATGGCTTCAAACCAGGCCAGGTGGGCAGCAATACACAGCAAGTCCACAGTCAACTTGTGCATCTCTTTATTGTTAACAGAAGAAGAGAGAGAAGAAGGAGGAGGAGGAGGAGGAGGAAGAGGAAGAAAAAGAAGATGACGATGCAGCAGAAGCAATTTGGGTGGATCGGTAGTAATATCTTTGTATACAGAAATCAATATAATGTAACATCCCTTTGTTTCAGCCAAAGGTAATAATATGAAAAAACTCCGTCCAATTTAATTGATGAATGACAGATACACTGCTAACAGTGTCTCCATGGTGGGAGGAAGAGGACGAGGCAGCAGAGGACGGTGATGGGGGTGGAGCACAGGAAGTAGCATGCCACTGCGATGACATTTCCCAAACCTAAATCACTTAGTATACAGTACCCTTAAGGTGCCCTGGAGGTACTGAATTCCTGGGGAAGAAAAGATGAAAGCCTATTCCATAGCTCAAATTATTAGCAGCTACAAATATCAAGTTCTGACAGCATCTCTTTTCCTTTTCCTCCTTCCTGCATATGAGACATTAAAGCACAGTAGCTCCTTCCTCCTCCCTTGCCTGCCTAATGATACTGAATTCCCAAGACCAGTGGTTCCTAAATCAGGCTTCTAAGAATACACATTCTAGGGTCCCACCCTAGACCTACTGAATCCCTCTCCTGTGGTAGAACCTAAAAATCTATTTTTAATAACCTCCTTTTTGTTTCCAAGTTCTCAGAATGATTCTGAACATCAGCCTGATTTAGGAATCGTTGTCCCATTCTACAATTATGGTGATTCAAAAAAGCAAATTTAAAAGGAACTGTCCACCCTATCCCACCCCACCCCACCCCACACACTTGTGGTTCCTCAAGCATTTTCTTTATATGCAGTGAAGAGAACAGCTTCCTCTACCACCACCCAAATACCCAGCAATTAGCAGACAAGACCCACAGATTCTTCACATTCTGAAGCTGTTAAAACAAACACGTGTGTCTGGTGCAAAGTTTGCTCAGCAGCCCTCATGATCGCGTGGACTCTCCTGTTCATCTAAATGAACAGCCAAGGCTGCTGATTCCAGGTAAAATGATAAATAAATCAAAGGAGCCTCAGTCTTAGCCTCTGGACTCCATCCAAACTTCAGACAAAAAGATTTACTAATCCCTTGTTGGCAATACAAAAATAATAATACAAAAACAAAATCACCTGCCATTAGCCAGATCTAATCTAATCTTTCCTTGCAATAGTAATTTCACTCAGGGTACTTCAACATCTACCTGGGCCTAGCACGCACAAGAAATGAACGAACAATGCTGGTTATAGGCACAAGGTACTTTGGGAAAAGGCAACTCCTTGGAATGCAGTGGGGTGATATGTGAGGACTACAGTAAGAATTAGTAAACAGGACCATGAAGAGAAAAGTCTGTTCATTTTCCACCCATACACCATCCTGCCCTCACTGGCCCAGCATTAATATGGTCTCTGCTTCAGAAGCTTTTGACTTTCCTGCTATTATCCTAGTCTTGCTTTAACACATACTTTATATTAGAATGCGTTCCAGGAAGCATATGGCAATAGAACTAGGTCAACCATTAACCAAATAACAGGAAACTGCTCTGCAGCGCACACCCTTCAAAAGCTTGCTTAATGAGCTGGCTCTTCAGAATATGTCCTTCGGTGAGGTTGGAACTAACAGGGTCTGTGGGTTTCTTTAATTCTGCAAGGTCACCTCATACCTAGAAGGCTTCTGCACATATTAGACTTTGAATGGTCTAAATCATTCCACTGGAATGTTCAAGAACTGAAGTCAAAGGTGGAGAAGCATGTTTTCTGAACCTGCTGGGCCATCTTCAAAAAACATGACTATCGTCCTGGTTCCATGGCTTCATTCTTCCAGTTATGTTAAACTGACACGAAACACTCCATGTTCTTCTTTCTCTAGCATTTTTTTTCAGTATTCCTTAAGGTTTCCATACCATCAATCTATCCCATGAAAAACATGCCACAATCCATATAGACTTAATAGGTCAAATTAAGTCTTGGGAAAAGGTTGGTCTTCCTTTTTCATATAAATCTACAAATGAGATTCCTCCAGACCCCCCGACCTTGAGTCTTCAAGCATTCTTGAATTTGACTTTTTCCTCTCAATGTCTCAGACTCAATCCTCCAAAATCTAACTTTACAATGCCCCTGAAGAGTCATTCAGGATCATACTAGTCAACTGTCACCCTCAAATTAGTATCCTTCGCAAAACATCAACACCCAAAGTCTCCTCGGTTTCTTTACCCTAGATTGCAATCTAGTCATTCTTAAATCCAAAATCCATTTAATGTGGATTACAGAGCTGGGCAGTTTCCCTTGATTAAGAACTTACATTAACTCTAATTTTTAAATTAAACTGTCAGAGCCAAATCTCCATTTACTAATGTTGAATGCTATTTTATACTAGTGATATCTGTAGTAGCAATCATTGTTTAGAAGAAACTAAGAGGTACTAAGAGGTACCATTCTGTCTTTAAAAAATTGAGGTGTAATTAGGGAACAAGAATTTAGGAACAATAACTTTTGAAAAAATGCTGGATTTGGTTCCCTGACCCTATCACTTACTTATTGACCGTGCACCTGCCCCAGGCGCTGTGCAAGGCACTGATGATACAGATGAAGAGGAGAGATGCTGGGCCTGCCTTTCCGTAGCTTCTAGTCTAGTCCTGTTCAGTAACTGATCAAGAGAAACCAGTGGTTGGCCTTCAAAGTCGATTTGGGTAAATTTTAACTTTTCACCTGAAAACAGTCAACAAGGCTTCATGGAACACCAACATAAGGAATGGCACACTGGGCTAGAGGTCAACAAGAAGAGGCTGTGAGGGTCATTAATTTGTCTATTGGATTCCGGACACCCAACCATCTCCCATCTGTGCCATTCTTGGGAAATGTCAGGTTTTTCTTTTAAAGGAGTTAGTTGTGTAACCATCGTCAAAACAACAACAACAAAAAACAAAAATAGAACCTCATCTAAGGAACTTAATACTAATCTACTACAGAATGTTCAAGATAGTGTAAACAGAAGTTAAGGTACTTTTCCCCCTCATCTGCCAGATTTTGAAGTTATGTTTCATAGAGGAACACACTGCCTTTTACAAGTCGTCATGTAGTAAAAGCTACTGCTCCAGCCCCTAAAGCCAAGATGTTAAATGTTTATCAGTCCACCAATACAAGCCCCCTAACAGGGATTTCATGCGGACTCAAGTGTATTCTGACTCCTGAACAGTCACTGCCAACAGTGCTCTGCCTATAAGTGTTTTATGAAAACTTAAGGATGGGAGAAAAAGGAATTAGTATTTTTTTATGTGCTCAGTATACATCGGGCTCCACACCAGAGATTTACATTCGCGAGCTCATTTATCCCCCATGTGAAGCTTACACAGTAGACTTTTTTTTTTCCTTTGCCCCAGATAAGAAAACTGAAGATCGAAGATGAAATCATTCGCTCAGGGTCACCCAGCTACTCACTGGCTCTGAGGTCTATGTTCTTTCTACTACGTACCCTGGCCCTCACTGCCAAGGTCTTCACAGGCTTCCCAACACAGATACCAAAGGTTCCCTTATATGTGGTCTCTGCACAAGTCAAGTGTTCCCTCCTCGCATGAGAGCATGCTGCTCCCAGCACAATCTCCAGGACTCTTGAAAGATGGTCCAGTGTTTCTCAGAGTGCCCAAACACCGAAGATGGAACAAGGTCAGGCCAGTTTCTAAGATACGAAGCAAGATGAACTCAGCTGGTCCTCCTGCCAATTGCCCTCACCCTTACTCATCTGCTGGAGCATGCCAAGGCCTGTCTGGAATGACGCAGGAAAGGGTCACCATGGGTGATCCTATGCCCCCCTCCAGATTGCTACAAAATAAAAGCTCACTGCTGAGACAGCCTGGCTCCTTGAAAACCCACCAACACAGTTTCATAGGAATCAAAATTCTAAAAGAGACTATGTGCATCCACCAACCTCAGAGTTAAACGCAGGAGGTGAAGAGTAAAGCAGGTCTAAAGGTAAAAGGTCTAGGAATCTGTGGACCCAATCCACCTTGGAGGTCCAACTCCTTACAGTGCCTGCTGGCCATTCCTTTTTTAACTCACAAAGGAGCCAAAATGTTTTATTTGCCCTATATGAAGTTCTGACTACAAACACATTTCAATCGAGAGATGAATATCGTAGCTATCAAAGGCCCAACTTAAAGCCATTAATAAAATGTAGTCCGACAACCACTCTCTACCCCAGCAGCAGCTCAAATCCGACACCAGAAAGGCAGGGCTGCTGACATCCAGAGCTACTTAACATAAACAAACATGAAGTCCACACTTGGGTTAGGAGATGCGGCTAATTTTAGACGACTGTTTCGTATCTGATGAAACGGAGCCTGGGCTTCTCTCTGGTGTAGGGCGGCCCTCATGCCTACATTTAACCAACCCCACCTCCAGATTTTCTCAACTATGGAAAACAAGTGGTCAGGTAGCTGAAAGAAGGAATTCATTCCTGTGCTGTGAGGTCTCCACAGACAAAGTGTCCAGTCTGTTTCGGCCACCAGGGCTGCTGAGGCGCTACCAGGGGTTGATGTGGAGAGGATCCCAGCATTTAGGACCATCTGATGAGAGTCAGGCCCTGCTGTTCTTCCGCTGATCAGCGTCTGAGGCAAGTGCCTCACTCAAAGAGAGGCTGTGAAAAATCCTCCCGGGCAGGCACAGAACTTGAGAGGGCTCTTGGTAATGAAGTGCAGCTCCACTGGTCCCATTCCTAGGACAGCTCTGGAATACTCCATGCCTTGAATGCATACAAAATGTAGTCTTACAGATTAGAAACAAGTGAGATACTGTGTTTGACTGGTACAAGAATCCACTTTTCCAAGACCCGGTGAATCCTGTGCTCGCTCTCTCACTCTCTCCCTCCCTCCCTCTCTCTCTTTGCCTTTAACACAGCTGTGAAGTCCACTGAGTGTCCAGCCAAGTGTACTTGGACCGTCCTCCTCTCTCAAGCCAGTGACGGGACCCAGTTCCAGCCTGGTGGCTTGATGTCCTTGCTCATCTGCTTTCAGGTTTAACAAGGGAAAATAATCGCTTAAATTGTAGAAGCTTTCTTTCCAGGGGAACTAGACAGTCCTGATGGCTCTCTCCAGTTACACAGCAATTATGTAATTGCTAAGCTTCTGCAGAATCACTGGAACCTTTCTGCAGCCTTCTACGGACTACAGCTGCAGCCCAATGTTCTGAGATGATTGTAGCCTTTGAACGGATGACCGGTCTCAAATCTGAGCGCAAAGGGCCAGACAATGGGATTCCATCTCAAGCACAAAGATGCTCCTGCCTCACGAAGCCCTTTCTCCTCCTCCCAGTCTGTGCAGCTAACTCTTGCCTTTGCCCGCCCTACATGTGTGTGGAATGTGGTTCACTCTGTTTATGCTGACAGGTTCCAAAGGAGGCAGAGAATCAGCTGAAGTTTTGCCATGGACCATGCACAAGGTAATCATTTAACACGTAATGTGAAAGCTCCAGAAGAGGACAAGATGCAAGGGGGTGGGAGGCATCTCCCTAGGCTTCCTGCACTGGCATGAAATGAGTGCTTCCCTTCCTTCTGCCAGCTCCAATCCTTCATGTTGACATTACACATCCTGTACTGTAGATCCACCCCCATGCTGCCGCTTGCCCAGCTGAATTATCTCCTGCGTCACAGCGGTGGTAACAGAACTGCTGGCTCGGCAGACGCGAAAGCACCATTTCAATGCTTAATGCATTCAGCAACTGGACATATTACCAGTGCGTCGGGGCTGGTCCGTGGCCCTCCCAGCAGCCATGCAGTACTCGACCTAACCTTCTGCTAACCAGATGGTCTGTTTGCCTCTTGGGACCAAACCATTAAACTTTACTTTATTAAATTCTATCAAAATGTGGGGACAGTTTACAGCAGTGTGTCTGGTTCATCTCCAACAGGGTTGCTAAGATGAAAATGACCTAAAAATATCTGGAAACTCTACTTCACACCAACAGAGAACAAGATATTTTGGAGTAAATATTTAAATGGCCTGCCAGATTACGTACCCCGGCAGCATTGACTACACGGTTAGCAAATTATATTGTAAATATATACACACAAAGACTCCGAAATGCAAGCATCTAAACAGGAATCCATTTCCCACTGGCTAAAGCCACAGATCACCAGCCCCTGGCTCCAAGCTATTTAAAGGTGGCCAAGGACACCATCTCCATCATAATCACCTCAATTACCAAAAGAAAGGACCCAACACAACTGACAGCGAGATCCCACACCACCCCCTGCGTTTGACCACCCAGGCATACTGAAGGCGTGCCGAGGCACTCCAAAGGTGCTCAATAAATGTTTGACGGACGAAGAGACGGATGGACACACGTTTCTCAAATACAAGAGCACCTATAAAACACGTGGTATGCCAGTGAGGACATTACATTCTTCCCAACTCTACATCATCCCACAACTGCTAACTAGGCGTGCAGAGCCAGGCGGCAGATGAATGGCAAGGAGCAAGCCATCTGCACCAGTGGCACTGGATGGCCGCTAATTGATCACTGCAAATGAACTGCAGAGGTGGCCATTTATTGGGTACCTGGCAGGGTGCTGGGTGCTTTACATACATTATGCCTCTTAGCCTTCGCCCCAGAGGGAATGCCATTTTTAAAGATAAGCTGGAGGCTAGGAGCAAATTAGGAGCTCGACCCAAGTTAAATCAATCACTTTTCTACTACTCTGTAGTCCCAGATAAGTAAGGGCCTTACCAGTTGTAAAGAACCGAGCACATGTGAAGGCGGCATTCCCAAATATAGCCCTTACCAAATCCCAAGGAAATTGGAGAAATCTTTCCACTCCCCGATTTCCAGGCATCCTAAGAAGTCCTGGTTTCAGCTCCTACTGTTTCTCCCATGTCTTATATTCTTGAGGGCATTCCATATTATTATAACCGGCACCACACCCCACAGCTACACCACCACCCTGGTAATTTTGGGGTCCACGCTCTGAGACCCCAGATCTCTCACTCGAGGTCATTCTAGAGATCTGAACACGAGTAAATAAATGCATGGTCTCTTCTTCTCTCCTTAAACATCTCTGGAGACTATTTTAAAGTGGCAAGTATAAAGTTTTTATAATTAAAAAAATAGTCCATTGACACCCTTGTCTCCCTGGAAGTTCTTGAAATGTAAAAAGTTTTTAATAAGATAAATAAATAAATCTTCACGGGTTAATTTGCTTTTAAAGGTGAAAAGTCCCTACACTGTTTTCACCAAAGAACCACTTAACTGGGGCGCCTGGGTGGCTCAGCCGGTTAAGTGTCTGACTTCAGCTCAGGTCACGATCTCACTATTTGTAGGTTCAAGCCCCATGTTGGGTTCTGTGCTGACAGCTCAGAGCCTGGGGTCTGCTTTGGATTCTGTGTCTCCTTCTCTCTCTGCCCCACCCCCCACTCGCTCTCTTGTCTGTCTCTCTCTCTCTCTCAAAAATGAATAAACATTAAAAATCATTTTTTTAAATATTCTCTGCTTCTTCCACCACTGTCACCAACCACCATGCCGTCACCACGGAGGCCACCAATAGTGTTCTTCTGACTTGGAGCAAATGAGTTTAGGTCAGTCCTGTTAGGCCCTACCATTCTACATTTTGAAATATCATCTACCCTTCAGGCACTCTAAAATTAGCCTCCTTGCCCAAGATCTCAAAGCATCTGATATTACAGTACATGAGTAAGACCAAGTAGACATGGACTATTACTAAAATAAACGTTTGAGGAGCGCCTGGGTGGCTCAGTCGGTTAAGTGGCCGACTTCGGCTCAGGTGACGATCTCGCGGTCCGTGAGTTCGAGCCCCGCGTCGGGCTCTGGGCTGACAGCTCAGAGCCTGGAGCCTGTTTCAGATTCTGTGTCTCCCTCTCTCTCTGACCCTCCCCCGTTCATGCTCTGTCTCACTCTGTCTCAAAAATAAATAAACGTTAAAAAAAAAAAATTTTTTTTAATAAAATAAAATAAAAAAATATACATTTGCACAGAGAAGACCAAAGCGATTCTCAGCAAGGCCACGGGACAGTCCTCAAACTGGCTCAGGGCAAACGAGTAAAGCTACAGAGAGGCCTCCATAGCCACTATTTTCCTTGCAATAAACTCAGCTTTCTCAGACAAATCGTTTTTGCCAGATATGATGCCAAACTATAGGAGCAGTAATAACATCTTTCTTCCAAAATACTCAAGAAAGTTCATGTTGATTAAAAACTGTTCTCCCACAACATTTCAGGGAATATACCTCTGCAAGGTTGGGACAGTCTCTGTTACCATGAAAATGCGCTATTCCCAGAGGATATGACATCATCCTCAGGTAGTTTACAAATCCCTACTGAAGACCCCAATACAGATAGGGAGCACTGCAGGGTCCACAGTCAGGCAGACCAGAGGCTCCCAATCTGGCACGTCTCCCTGCGAATGCACAACAGCAGTGAGAACCGTTCATCAGTTAAGGCAAGACATGGCACAAAGTTAATCAGGAGGGACTCAAAAAATGGAGTTTAAGACCAAGGACAAAACAATTCACATCTGGCAAAGCCCTGGGAGATCTCTACCCCGTCTTCTCTATGAGTAAGGAAGGAAGAAGCTATCATTTTTCAAGTGCCCATTATGAACCGGGATCCTTATTATACACATAATATTTTAGTCCTTATGTCAGTTCTACAGATTCATACTATTATCTCCCTTTGATTGGGTAGGAAATCACAGGAACAGAGAGGTTAAGTGACTTATTCAAGGTCACACAGCTAGGAAGGGACAGAGACAAACTTCATCCCGTGCTTGTGCAGTCCCAAAAAGTATGCTCTATGTACTACACACTACTTTCTTCTTCTTTTTTTCAATGTTTCACTTAGTTTTGAGAGAGAGAGCATGCACGCAGGGGAGGGACAGACAGAGGGGGACAGAGGATCCGAAGCCAGCTCCACACTGACAGTGGAGAGCCCTATGCAGGGCTCGAACTCACTAACTGTGAGATCGTGACCTGAGCCAAAGCCAGACACATAACCAACTATGCCACCCAGGCGTCCCCACACCACCTTCTTTTTTTTTTTTTTAATTTTTTTTTTCAACGTTTTTTTATTTATTTTTGGGACAGAGAGAGACAGAGCATGAACGGGGGAGGGGCAGAGAGAGAGGGAGACACAGAATCGGAAACAGGCTCCAGGCTCCGAGCCATCGGCCCAGAGCCTGACGCGGGGCTCGAACTCACGGACCGCGAGATCGTGACCTGGCTGAAGTCGGACGCTCAACCGACTGCGCCACCCAGGCGCCCCCCACACCACCTTCTTAATGAAGACCCCAGCACAAAGAACTTCATGTTCACCCAGAAATTCTGAAAAATTTGTACTCCTAATGTTTCAGCAAAAAATAAGCTCCTTCTCCCAGAGAGAATATATACATATACATTTACATAACATATATATATATATATATATATATATATATATATATATATATAAACACACATGCACACATACACCCAAATATACAGTAACCAAATTCTAAGTTGTTCAGACAGTTCAACTGCACTCAAGTTTAGCCATGGTGTGCAAATGTTCAGTGCATTATTTTTTCATATAACTGCATGTCAGAAAGGGAAAGCTGCCAAGTGACAATCTGTCCCAGTGATTCATGGTATCACACTGACATACCCACTTCTGATACAGGTTGTTGTTTGTATTTCCTAGAAATCATTGCCTTCATTAGAGAGATAAACAGGAAATAAAGTCCCCAACAATGACATGTTCTTTCTCTACTGGAATAACTCTAGCAGCGAATGTCATGAATTTGGGGGATAGGAGGGTGTGGATAACAGAAAGTTAGAAGTTCTCACTCTGTTCCTCAGACCTTAATGATCACGTTGATAAGACAGTATCTTCAACATGGATGACTGTTTTTCACTTTAGGACTACACCTTATAAAGTAAAGGCTCTATTCAAATGAATCACATTAAATCTACTGAACAGGTGTCATGTACTAAGAAAAAATAACCTAGCCAATTTTGGATTTTTATGCTTCAAGATTCCTATTTGCTGAGGTATTAATGTTTTACTGTCCTATTGGACTCCTAAAAACGTTAAGTATCTTTCTGTAGGCATCAACACTAGCTACAAGATGTGCATGGTCACGGGCAAAATAAAGTTACCACGAGTCTTTCTACTAAAATGGAGAATAGATGATGGGAAGGCGGCAAGAAGGGGGAGAAGGAACACAGAGGAACACCTGGGAAACATTGGAAATTCACCGTTCAGTAGCTGCTTCAAATAAGATCGCTAACACTTACCTGTGCTAGGGTCAATTTTGATAATTGTAGTTGACGTCTAGAAACGGGGTTATGAATATAATTATCATGAAGCAGCAATTGGGCAATCACAACCTAATTAAGCCCACTGACTAGATTATCTTGTTTTTCCCCTAATAATCACATAACATTTAACACTTGCTAATTTCAGGACCTATGGGTGATGTTCCTTCATTATTAACAAGCTACAACCACCGGTCAGAAAAAGAATGGGTGAGCTACTCAAACACTTGAGTCAACAAAGGAGTAGGGATGAACGTCAGGGACAGGTGACATTTGTCCTTCAATACCAAGTCACTTCTTAGCCTCCCAAAATTACTAATTAGGGGCAAAGCCCCAGGAGAAGATGGCACCAAGGATGAGAACTTCCACGCATGTGAAGCATCCAACTCTGCTTTCCTAAATGCGTGCCATTTCATGTGGTGATGGCAATGTGCTTTTTCACATTACAGTGGAATCTGCCTTTGAAGAGGTTTCCTTTTGTTTTCAATAGAATGGAAGATTCCTCCACCAAGCCGAAATCCATAGACTTTAAACACTTACCTCCTTGAACATGCCCTCTCCCACCCTGACTCTCACGTTGAGTGTATTCTCCCAATACAGAGTCCTACTCCCAACTGGATACCACTGCACCCACAAAGATTGGTTGATTCAGTTCACCTTCACTTTCTGCAAAGCTCCTGAGGGTAACCTGGGTAGGTCTCTCTTCAAAGAATCAAGAGGAAAATCGGAGACGCATGTTAAGAACTGGTCTTTGAGACAAGCTGGTCTGAGGGAGCATCTTAGAGGGCTGGCCACTACTGATTAAGGTCACAGCAGATGCTACCTAAGGCTCTTAAATCAGAAATTCCCCAGCTGGAGAACCACATGCTTTGGTATATAGCTCAGTGTGACTCTCTTCAACTATGTCATTTTTTTTTTTTTCCTGAGGCTTCCCCCCCCCCCCCCCTTAAGGGCCTTTATCTAAGAAGACAATGGTTTTGTTAAGTTTGGTAAACGATATGGCTGACAGGTGAAAAAATGGGTGACTCTCTGGCCTCCTCAGTACGCTTTACAAACAGGACACATGCTTACCCTTCTACAAAGGTTTTGAGTGAAGTCAGTTGGGAAGAGATCATCTAAACAGATCCATAGCAAAGTTAAAACTTTGTAAAACCACCACTAGTTGCTCTGAGGTTAAAGAGTCTACTCAGCAATTAATGCCCAACCGCCTGTCTTACAGGGAAACTACTGTCCTGGATATCTTCGGGATATTTGGACTTGCTCCAGCTCCCTTAGTACAACTTGTTACTCTGTTAAGGGCATTTGTGGTCATCCATGAACAGCAGCTTCCTTACTGTACTGTGATGTTTCAGGGAGAGGCAAATAAAAGCCAAAACATTCATCATGTCTCCATGATCTAAATAGAGCACATGGTGATCATGAAAGGGCGTAGGGGATATTAGCACCCGTGCTTTGAAGAGTATCCGTGCTATTTTCCAAAAACGACCATCAGACAGGGGAACTAACTTTCAAATGTCTGCGTGGCTTTTGGAAACATGTCTCATGCTTACAGTAAACCAGAGGCACTGAGACTTCCAAAAGGGGCCCTAAGAAGGAAAAAAAATAAGATACCTTCTTTACTTAAGAAAGAAAAGAAGAAAAGAAAAGGAAAGAAAAGAAAAGAAAAAAGGAAGAGGGAAGAGAAGGAAAGAGAAGAGAAGGAAAGAAAAGGAAAGAAAAGAAGAGAAAAGAAAAGAAAAGAAAAGAAAAGAAAAGAAAAGAAAAGAAAAGAAAAGAAAAGAAAAGAAAAAAAGAAAAAAAAAGAAAGGGGCGCATGGGTAGGTCAGTCACCTAAGCAGCTGACTCCTGATTTCAGCTCAGGTCCTGATCTCAAAGTTCATGAGATCAAGCCCTGCAACGGGCTCTGTGCTGACACTGCAGAGCCTGCTTGGGTTCTCTCTTTCCCTCTGTCTCTGCCCCTCCTCTGCTTGTTCTCTCTCTCTCTCTCTCTCTCTCTCTCAATCTCTCTCTCTCTCAAAATAAATAAATAAATGTTAAAGAAGAAGAAAAAACAAAAGTCACACAGTGTATCTTTTTTCCATAACAGGTAGGTGTTCCTTTTTAAATATCCACATGTATAACTACTTTATAATTCTGAACTTCACACAGTACAGCTTAAAAATATTCATTCTCTAAATTTCCTCATACATGGTCTCTTGCTGTTTTTCACCATCTCCTCTATAACTCAGAACAAAAACAGGGTACTCTTCAGTTAAACACACTTTGTCAAGCTATTACAGTAAGTTTTATCTCTCATATCAACTAATAGATTACAATTAATTTTCCATTATACTCAAATTTCCCTTCCAGAACACCAGGATATACTACTGGCATAAGCAACTGGAAGAGATAAACCATCAGGATTATAAGCTATTAGCATCCTAAGTAATAACCACGGCCAGTTCCCACAAGCTGAGGGCCAGAAGGTAGTGCCCCCCGTGTGTGATCCTGGCTCCCCATTTTCTAGCTCCACGACCGTGGGTAAATTTCTTTACCTCCCAAACCTCAGTTTTCTCTACCAGAAGAACAGTCCCTGGTTCATATGAAATGTTAAACAAATGCTAACTACTTTAGTTAGCTCCAGAGAAGTAGTATTTTTGTGGAAGGTCCGTGTGATACTCTCACTCCAGAGGGGCTGGCAGAAGTTTTTGATGAACTTATTGTATTTATTCCTTTTATGGATGGTATTCTTACCCAGTACCAGAAGTGATAATATTCAACTGACAGCAGAAGGGGGAGAAGTTCTGGCAGCTGAACTCTGACATTCAGATCAAAATGGTCTCTTCCATGCAGATCCCCTTCCTGGCTATCATTATCCAATACCAATTAACAGTCTCCACAGAAGACAAAATACGACAGAAACCACTGAAGAGAAAAAGGTTCTGGGTGATAGGTACTTGTTATTGAAATCCTTACATAATCTCTGGCTGGTATCTATTTCTGGCCATCTTCGGTCTCTGGCCCAGTGTTCAAATTTTACCCCACACAAGGGACCCTAGACCAGGTCCAATCTGGGTCGGGTGATTCAGACTCAATTTCTGACTAATTGGTCACAACACAGAGGGATGGTGTCATTAGGGATCAGGAAGACTAACCATTCTGGGATTGACTGGTTCTAGCAAACAGCTTAATCCCAAACTGGACTGCAGGTAAATGTCACACTCCGTTCCTTTCCCCTCGGAAAGAAGCGTGTCTTTGTTCTTCATTCCTTCTAGCACTCACAGCGTAGGTAGAGAAGCTCTATGGATAAGTTTAGAGAGGACTATCACATGGTCTGACCATTAATAATGCAGCTGTTTTCTGCTGTGCTCTATTCTCTACTTCGTTCCTTTTCCAGGAAAATCTCCACCTAGGCCCACTTAACCAGTTCCTTCAAGTTTCCATCTGTCCTCTATCAGAAAGGCCGATTTCTGAAGTCACATAAATGGTCTTCCAAGTTCAATTCTTTTTTTTTTTTTTTTTTCTCCTTTTTAACAGTAAGAACTGACCAAAGACTGGGTCTGAGCACTGGTCTTCATTTTTCACGTGCAATAGGTACCAAATTACAAAGTCTTTTTCCACTTGCTTTACTGTTTTCTTAAAAGCAATACCTTTCTTCTTCCTGCAGGCTCTTCCCAGTGGACAGACCTCTTCTACTTCGACTTGTCAATCATTCCCCTGTCTCTCTTCTTCTTTTCCTTCTCCCGTCCAAGCAGGCTCTCCTTCCCAGCAAATTTCCACCACATAATTATGGCAATGCTTTAGCCTACTTTTCTGTTAGCTTAACAACCCTGTCTATTTTCTACTTGTGCTGATGCTACTGTTTGCTTTTCTGACGGGCTAATCCGTGTATCCTTTCAAGGCCTAACTTCCCCTACCATGATAGCAGCTGGAGCTCTAATTCACAGGTGCCTTCCAAAGCTTTTCATTAGCAATAGAAATGAGATGGTTTAGAAACCCATTTCTTAATCTGCAGGTGAGTATTGGAACCTTTGTGCAGCAAACATCTTTCAAGTATCCCACATTGTACCACTGCACAATTATTTTCTGAGTAATAAGTACAATGTTATAGGCACATTTGTAGTGTTAAAAGGGAGAATGTTCCCTCAGAGGGAATCGGCTCCCAACCCCCTGCCTCTGGCACTTCCCAGCTCAAGAGAGAAGCAAGCCCTCAGCTGACATGAGCAAAAATGAATAAATGGCAACTTTACCTTCTGAAATCTGAACAGGGAAGAGAAAAATTCCAAAATGTGAAGGCCTTAGCTCCTGTTCTGGTTCAACTGGCCAGATGAGGGCTTAGGGAGTGAGGTTGGCCTTCCCCAGCTGGGCTCTGTGGCAGATAAGCCTCTCCACAAATCCCGGGCTTAATTACTTCTGACACAGTTGTCTCGCCTGGGCCTCCAGCTCCTTTTGTGCTCAAACCAATATGAATCCAAAGGTAAGTCTTTGCTTACTCCTCTTGGACAAATGCTTAATTTCCTACTAAGTGATCCTAACACATTTTAATCAGGATCTACCAGTTCCTAGTAGAATTTTCCCCATTTTCTTTGCATGGTCTTTGCAAAAAGTCTCCGCAAAAGCTTGGCAAATAACTTTCTGAATTAAGCCGTCTTCATCTTCAAGTATTTATTTTTTGAACAAGTAAGTCAGTGCCCACCAACCTTCCCTACACCCCCAAGAGTAGGCTCTGTTCTTTGAATGAAGTTGGGGCTAAGATATGGACAGGCACAGCAGTATTTTATTAATATCCAGAAGCAGCATGCAGGGAACTGAACAAGCAAACACATGAAAGCAAGGAAAAATCAGTATCAAAATACCCATGACCTGGCACAAAAAGAAACCTCCTCTCCAAGAATAACTCAAGAAAAAATGTCTCCAGCTAGGAATTAGGCAAGAACGCTTTGAAGACACCAAGGAAGCTGCTCGCCAGAATCCAAAGGCAATGCATTTGCAGGTGACCATACCTATATCCTCTTCCCCCGCATCACTCTACCTACCTCTTGTCTTTCCAAGTCCTGAAAAAAACCAACTTTGAGTTGAAGTCACACATCCAAAGGCTAAAAAGCTTATGTATGTATGCTTCAACCAAAAAGGACAGGAGACCTTAGAAAGTAGACAAATTTTATGATAGTATTTCTAAGCAGAAAATGTAAATCCAAAGCACTTCCAACTGACTTTGCATTTATCAGTGTGTGCAGTTCTCCAGAGACAAAGTTCAAGGGGACAAGAGATTCAAAAGAGCTTCCTAGTAAACTGCAAATACCGTCTACATTCATAACAATCCATTTTCCTTCACTTGGAAACTTCTGTTCCTGGGTCTTATAAATTCAGGAGACAGTTCAATCTGGGATTATCTTCTTCTCTCCAATGCCCCCACCCCCTCAACCCCAACCCCAACTTTTTTTTTCTTCCTTCAGTACTGGCATGCAAACCATGCTGTTTTAACTTCTTTCCTGTTCTCCCAGTTCTTCTGGAACATTTTATTTTCGACAGTCAACTCATTTGGAGGAGTGCCACACTGAGGTTCAACTGTTTATAGCGTTTCTGTGTTTCTGCCAGAAGTCCACATCCAGCACTACCTTCTCCAGACTGCCTCCTGGATTAAAAATTTATGCTTTAGTTTGGAAGAAGCTTAGAAAATGTGGAAACTTCCAAACATCACTCTTCTTTTTACACAAAATGACTTTCACTTGTCCAAGAGGAATCAAAAGTGGAAACCCATTTCACCCTTCCTAAAGTACTGTCCTATCTCCCTCTCTCTCCCTCCCTCCCTCCCTCCCTCTCTCCCCGGTTAAATGTTCCCCATGTTGTTAAAAACTCACTTTAAGGATGACCCCATGACTTCATTGGGGAATGGCAAATAGCTAGCCACTGGTCTGCAAGAGAGAACCAGGCTCCAAGAAGATACATGGAGGGCAAATTTTTGGAGGAGTCCGGAACACTGGAAAATCACCAGTATTGTTTTAGACTGGATTTCACTCTCTTGGCCATTCATCAGTATTACAAAATGGCATCTCTGAAAGAAGCCAATTTATCTGTACCATGTTGCAAAAGAGATCCTCTGAGTCCAATTGTGGGCACTTTTGTAAGTTGCAATAGACCCAGACAAACCTCCAAAGAAGGGCATTTGAAAAGGACTCCCAAGCCCTGGATGACTGAACTATAGTGGGGAGCAGGACAATTAAAAGAAAAAGCACAGTCTGAACCCAGTATCTACGACTCGACTGCAAGTCCCATGAACAAAATTGGTCTCTGGAGCATATTACTTCTATGAATGAAACCATGCTCAGCCCCAACATGTTAAATTCAACTGACAAAGAAACCAATACTGCTGCCCCACTAGGGTTTGATTACAGAGTTTCTCACAGAGGCTTTCACTCTGGAGAGGAGAGCTGGTGTTTCACAAACCGCTACAATCATATGCAGGGGGGTGGTGGAAAGGGCACTGGGTTGGGAGTCAGCCGACCTGAGTTCTGGGCCTGGCTTTGTTACAACTGAACCTTCTGACCTTGGGCAAGTCACTGCACGTCTCTGTGCCAGTTTCCTCTTCAATAAAATGCAGGGGGAAGGGGAGATCTGAAATAGATGATCTCTCTGAGGCACAAAACAACTAGCTTCTCAATTAGACGTTCTTAATATTCACCATTTACGGTGTACCTGTTAGCCAACTTTTAAATGATTTTTATATTAATCTCTACTTAGGGAAAAGTACTTTTGTCCATCACTCCCAAACTTCAGCTTAATCTGGGTGCTCCCTGGAATTCTTCAATATTACAATAAATGCCTCTTTTCTTTTCCTTTCCTATTTTTTTAAGCAACCTTCCCCAAACTAAGGCTTGTGCTATTAAAAGAGCTCAGAACTTCCCATTTCCTTGCTAGGGCTAAAATTAAACTGTCCATTCCTTAGGGCCCAACATAACATCTGCCAGATGTCTTGGCATATCACACAAGAGGAATTTTCTCCTAGCATTATCTATTCTCCTCTCTATTTTCTCATAATCAATTAATAGGTCACCAACGCCAGCTAATGTTTCTCTCAAAGCCACCAACTTCTTAAGTATGTGAACCTCAAAAGATACTTGCCTTCACACTTATACACACACACACACACACACAGGCTGACTTTTTTTCCAGTTCACTATCACTAATGATAGACCCTGGAAATATTTTCCTCCCCTTCTTTTGAATCTCCTTAATTTCCACATACCAATCATCCAATCGTGTACCCATGTGAGATCCTTTGCAATCTGAATGCATTCTTTATATTATTTCCTAATTTGTGAGTGTGGCAGTGTGAAATAGCACCTCTGTTCTCCAGTTTTCAACGTGAAACGTTCAATACAGCTTTGTCCATGTTCTGTCCCAGGAGGCAGTGAGCGCTAAGTCTGATAAAGGCATACAGCACAAAGAAGATGAGTAAGGTTACCTTAACCAAGAACTCTCAACACCAGGAAAGAATTCAAGACAGACTAGACTCTATTAAACTCCAACATACAGAAAGCAGAACTCTTCCCAAGGCAATTTTGCCATTATTTTCTTTCAGGAAAACTGACCACAAAGACTCTAAAGTCCATTAGTAGGGTTGGCTTTCTTTTCCCCTATTGTCTTCCAGAAGACTCATTAGAAAGAAAGATACACACACACACACACACACACACACACACACACAGATACATATGTGTATCTGCATATATATTTTTTCTTTCTTATCTCAAAGTTCTTTCCAACTCCAAGGGGTGTGGAAAAAAACATGTCCTCAGGGAATGTGGTCAATAAATTAGATGGACATAAATCTAACATGAGAAAAATTGTGGAATACAAAGATCCAACGAGCATCTTTTCTACGGCAACGTGCCTCACAGCTCACATATTTCTCCAGAATGATTTCTCTTTATGATATATTAGAGCCATGGAAAAAATTTGCATAACGAGCCTCATCAACTTGATGCCTCAAAAACAAAACAAAACAAAACAAATCTCTGAGCCTTGACATCAAATAAAAATGTTCAATTTGACACTCTGCATTTCTCTCATAGCGCCTTATCCAAAATACTTGTCCCATTTCGAACGTGTAGCCCTAGAAAAATGCAAGAATCTTTAACATTAGGTGCTTCCCATGTTGATGAAGCACATCAGGGATGAACATGTCTCTTAGGTAACCAGTTAGAACATTATTCTCAAACTCCAAAATGCCTCTTAGATACCTCATTTTTTCCCTCCAGGAAATCTCAACTCTAAGACTATCTGTAAAGACACCAAAATATTTGGTCACAAAGTAAAACATGTGGTGAGTCTACGTGCTAGACTAGCAACCAGTTTGTCAAATTTTTTTTCACACCAAAATAAGTAATT
Organism: Neofelis nebulosa; assembly: GCF_028018385.1. Classification (NCBI taxonomy): domain Eukaryota; kingdom Metazoa; phylum Chordata; class Mammalia; order Carnivora; family Felidae; genus Neofelis; species Neofelis nebulosa. The sequence goes on from NC_080793.1 coordinate 26,734,241, forward strand.
AACCGGCTGTCCCGATAGCAACAACAACAACAACAAAGATATCATGGAAGTTTGCTTCAAGATCAACCTACAATGTATTTATGTTTACATACACAGACGTGGTTAATTAGATGCAAAATTACCTGGTAATTACTTTCCCAAATAACTCTTTTTATTCCACTGCCTTGGAGCTTCCGAGTTGGAACGAGTAGCATCCACACACACACATTAGCAAATTTAAGTGTAACGTTGATGACGTCCCACTCAGGAGCAGAAGCAATGGTATCAAAAGACAACATTCAAAACTGATTAATAAAAGGCATGATTCCAAAAAGTAAGATTTGTCAAGTGCTCTGGGAGAAGCCCAGGTTTTTAATAAAGAAGCAGAGATCTGAAGAGAAGTATTTTTAAATGAGCACACACATCAACTGAAAATCTTGAAAACCATACGTCTTCGTCTGCAAAAAACAGGGTTTTACTTCATTGACCATGGACAATTATCAGCTAAAGAACCATGTATTTCTCCTTTTCCTCTCATACTCCTCAGAAGAACAATAACCCTCAATTAATGACACAACAGTTTGGTTTGAAAAATGTGATGTTGTCATATACAGCACTGTGCCTTTACTGAATGACACTGCTACCAGCTACTCAACAGAATATAATTACATCTGGAATCTAAAACCACTTCAATATGCACAGAAATACTGGAGACATAGGAACTCGACACACACATACACACACACACACAAATGTGACACACAATGAGAAAGCAAAGCAAGAAAAGAGCTGGTGTAAGTCGCTCGCAAATGTGTTCCTTATTTCTGTTGAAGCTGGTACCTTTCTATGTTTCCCCTTAGTTGAAAACAAGGTCCAGTCAAGCCTCCTTACAATATATTAATTGGTTCTGAATCTCCTCCAAGGTTTCATTCCAACGTGGAGGCTTCCTCACCTATCTCATCAACAGTCCACCTAAAATTCTCCCAACATCTTCCCTCATCCTCAAGATGGCTACCTTACCTAATGGTAAAGCAACATCTCCATGGTTGGCTTTTATAAATTCCTCAAGCATTTCAGGATTTTGTTCTTTACTTGGATCAATTACATACATTCTCTAGAACTAATCTGTGAAGAGCTCCAGTCAATGTGTGTGGACTGGGGTAGGACTGGGTCCTTCCTTCAAATCATCCTCACAAAATGTCTTCCTGGAAGACTACTAAATTCTTCCCAGTTAAAAAGGTGAAGATACCTGGACACAAGGTTTTCTCAACAGACAAAATATCTTAAAAATTTGTTTCCATAGTGACATTGTTAAGAAGACATCTGATATTTCTGAAGACTTACAGTACTTGAAAACACAGAAAAAAAGAGCAGAATGAAAGGGAAGGGGGAAAACAAAGGAACTAAAAGAAGGCCTTAGACACAAATGGAACAACCTGAAGAGAAATGTGGACTCTGGAGAAACTGGTGTCAGTCAGTCCTAGAGTTAGTTCCTCTGAGATCTTGCAGGATTTGTTGTTGTTGTTGTTGCTGTTGTTTTCCCTTTTTGCAGAAATCAGCCCACACCAGACAATAAAGTCTTGCAATGCATCAAAACATGATGATAACCAAGCCCCAGAACTCCAAAATCTCAGCTGAGGGCCACCACCATCTTTACCATGAGGAAATAACATTTCCTGGTGACTTTCAGGAGACCTGGAGCAGCTGAAAGTTGTGTGAAGACCTCGGTGGAAAATGTCTAAGGTTTTGCCTTGCCTTTCCTGAAGGAGGTCAAAACCCTTCAGGTCCACTCAAAAGGAGAAAAAAAAATTTCCAAAGTTTACTTGAAAATGGAAACAAACGCCTCAATAAACTTGTGAAAGCACTCCTTTGGTGGGAGAAAAATCTGAGCAGCCCTTACAAGTCCCTCATTTCCTCGCATAATGAATAGATGGTGAGGAACCACCACAAGATTCCACCCTGGAAAAGAAGGAGTAGGCAGGCAAGCCTCCTCCTCCAGCCATCACCAACAGAGCTTCAAAATGGAGACATCCATAATTTTATAAACACTTCTCATCTCAGCTTTGTCTCCTGGAAACCCGCTCTCCTCCATTTTCTGGTGGAGTTACAACATGACACGGCTTACCTGACTCAGTTCCCAGCTCTCAACCAAACTAGTCGCTTCCTCCAAAAACCTGCAAGCCACCTCCAGAAACAAAACCAAAGCAAACCAAACAACCAACACAGACACTCAGACACAACCCCCGGGAGCCCTGGGAGAAAGCCCCAACTGGTTGGTCTTTTCCCATCCCAGACGCGTGCTTAAAAATAAAACTTTTTTTTTCCCCCCTTTGGGTAGAGGAGGAATATAAAAGGAACTCCAGGCAGCCTCCCTCCCTCTCTGTAGGTTAGAAGCTACAATGAAAAGAAAATGAGGGTTCCTTCAGGAATGGTGAAAAGCCTGGAGAATGAACGTGAGAAGGAGCTTTGTGTTTTGGAGTCTGGACTGGAACCAAAGCAGACAGCTTGCAAATGGAGGACAGGGAGATAAAGAAAGGGAAAGAGAGGGGCTGCTCCAATGGGGGGCGGCTGCGGCTTCCCCTCGCGCCTGGAAGGAGGGCAGACCCCTGGGAACTGCACCAGGAGTAAGGCGACCCCCAGGCCCCTGCCTTCTTTTCTCCCTTCCTCAGAGAGCCAAGCGTGTGTAATGGCTTCTCCTCTCCAGAAACCGTTGTCCTCCTGCACCAGACGCTTCTGAACCCCCAGCCTGGAGACAGCTCCTCAGCTGCTCCTGAACCTGCGCCCCCCACCCGGCCCGTGCCCCCCGCGCCTCGCCTCTCTCCTCACCAGCAGCACCAGCAGCGGCAGCAGCCACCCCCCGACACATCCCGACCCTGCATCCCAACTTCGGGGAGAGAGAGAGAGAGAGAGAGAGAGAGAGAGAGAAGAGAGCCAAATACCTGAGGAAGGGGGGGGTGCCAATCCGCACGGCTTTGCCATCGGGCTTGGGGACAGGCAGACAGAGAGGGGGAAAGGAAGGAGAGGGACAGAGAAAGAAAGAGGTCAACCCGCTCAGGTCGGGGCGGCTCAGAGCGCTCCCTCCTCTGCCCCTCGCTCACTCCCTCCGGCTCTCGGCTCTCGGCTCTCGGCTCTCGGCTCTCGGCTCTCGGCTCTGGTCCCCTGGACTCCCGCCCTCCGCCCCCCCTCTCTGTCCCTACTCCTGTCCCCACACTTGGAGCATCCGTCCTAAGCCTCCAGCCCTCTTCTCACTCATCTTTCATTTTCTCTTCTCTCCATAGAACTACACGAAATTAATTAAGCCACAGCGCTCCGCTCCCCCCAGCAGAAGGAGCAGCCAGCAGGAAAAGCACAGCCACCTCCACTGCCACCGCCACCACCACCTTCTCCTCCTCCTCTTCCTCCCTCGCTTCTCCTCCTCCTCTTCTTCCTCCTCCCCCTCCTGCTCTCCCTCCTCCCCCTCCTCCTCCTCCTCCTCTTCTCGCTCGCTTCTTCTCTTCCAACAGCCAGTCCATGCAGGGGACTTCCTCTCCTCCCCGCTCCACCAACCCTCCTTGGCCGAATGAATGAGCGCGTTTGTGCCTCCACCGCCCCGCGCTCTCCTCCCCGGAGCACTCGGACCACCCCGAGGTGGTTGTTAATTGCAGTAACTTACAGAAGAAGCGTCCCGGCGCCGGGAGGTGTTTCGGGTTCTCCAGCCCCACCGCCTCCTTATCCTCTTTCTCTTTCTCCTCTTCCTGCTCGGGTTATTGTTGTGGAAGTTGTTTGGGAGTCTCATGTGCTTCTGCCGGGTCTCAGCAATGGAGGATCGCCATCTTCCCTGCCTTCCTCGGCTCCTCAGACTCGCTGCAGCTGCAGATGACCTGAGATATCCGTCTCTCTCTCCCTCTCCCTCTCCCTCCCTCCCTCTCTCTCTCTCTCTCTCTCTCTCTCTCTCTCTCTCTCTCTCTCTCTCTCTCTCCCCTCTCTCCTCTTCTCTCTCCTCTCCTCCCTCTCCCTCGCGCGCTCTCTCTCTCCCTCCCTCTGTGTCTCTCTCTGAATAATGAGCAACCAGAGGGAGAGAGAAAGCAAGACAGAAAGAGAGAAGGAAGACAATCTTCTCCTGCCACACAAAACGCCGGAGCACCAGGGGGTGCGCGAAGCCTTTCTAATAACAACAACAACGTGCAGGAGACGGGAAGAAAAAAGAAAGCAAGAAAGAAATGAGGAAAAGAGCTGGGGGGGGGGGGGGGGGTAAGGAAAGAATTATCCAAGAGCTGGAGAAGAGCAGAAGGAGAAGCTGGAGGAGATGCTGAGGCTGCGGCTGCTGTCCCCCCTCCCCCCCGCCGAACCCCAGAAGGAGGCAAGGTGGTTGCAAAGTTAAGGCTGGGACATTGTCTTTGTCACTCAGAGCAACACAGAGCCAGGCCAGTGAGATGCAAGAGGAGGTGGCGGCGGCGGCGGCGGCGGCGGCGGAGGAGGAGGAGGTGGTGGTGGTGGTGGAGGAGGAGGAGGAAGAGGAGGAGAAGGAGGCAAAGGAGGAGGAGAAGGGGAAGAGGGAGATGAGATGAATAAAGACCTGCGGAGAAGGCGGTGCGAGGAGCGCGGCGGCCGGGCTGAGGCGTGCGCGCTCGCGTCCCGGAGGCGCCCGGCCGCCCTGGCCGGCAGAGGAAGCCCCCAGTGAGGACCCTGCCCGGCCGCTCATAGCTCTCCCACCATCAGCCCAGCCCGAGGCGCCGAGCCCCGGGCCCAGAGAGTCCCTCACACGCATCCATCTAGAGGCCAATCTTTGCAAAGAACATACATGGGGAACTAGAGGTTGCAAGTCTAAACCCAGATCAACCACGTGGGGCTTTTTAATCCCTTTCCAGCTTGCGGTGTGAGTATCTCCAGTGAAAAGCTCAAATTGTCCATTACTGGCACGTATTTTGAAGTCTTCTCCCCCGAAATAAAGGCTCATTGTGCATTTTATTTCTTTTCTGATATGGAGAGGGGGGGATGGGGGAGGGAAAGAACCCATCATTCCGAGCTTCGGAACCACCACTTTATTTTCCTAACTTGTGAAATGTTTTGACGGCGCACCAAAAGGAAAAAAAAAAAAAAAAAGCCTACTTAAATAACTTTACACCCTCCAGCCCCGCGTTGTTTGCACTTTCTGGCTGATCATCTAAAGGCTCGGAAAGTAACAATCAGCGCTTCTAATGATAAGGTGTCATGGTGTTGAAGACAAGAGAACCAAGATGAAGCTTTCACACCTTGAATTTTTATTTAGTGTAATTTTCCCAAAATCGTTCTGAACTATCTCTTTTGCAAAGGAATGGGTTCCCCCTCACCCCTCACCAGGTTGAATGTCTCCTAAAGCTTTAATTTGATGGTGGGGGGGTGCCTACACTATAAAAAAAAAAAAATCAATACAGCAAGTCAGGAGCAATTGAAGTTCAAGGGCACGGGCTAGTTGTACCATTTCTATTTCTCGCATCCCCGAGTTGGACATCGCCAGCATCGGGAGAGAGAAACACACAGCGCGCAGGGCAGAGACCTTAATTAAAGTTTCTTTTGTCCGCGTCTGAATTGGGGGATGTTGCTGGATTCCTTTGCATTGGGGAGCGCGCATCCGGTGGAGAAGGCGCGGTGTTGAAGATCCAGGGCCAGATTGCCCTCTTTAATACTACCTCCCTCCCCCCCTTCCAAACAACAGTCCGGGAAGATATACCCATAAACCCATACAATAAAGGGGAGGAGGAGACGCGCGCGGAGTTGGTTCCCATCGGATAGCGGGCTTTCATAAACAGATCCGAATCCGCATTTTCCAAGATTTTCCCCAATCGTTTATTCCGGGGCAGAATCTCTCACCCAGAGGCACGATTTCACCCCCTTGCCGTCAACACTTCCTGCCCTTTTCTCCTCCCACTCACATTGAAAAGCTTGGGAGCCCTAAAAGGGTGTTGATGGCGGGGGTGATAAATAAATAAATAAATGACACTCTACGCGTGCGGTGGAGAAGAAAGGAGGGGGAGGGCGAGGAGAGGGACGAGAAAAAGTAGGGAGAGGAGAACAAGGAGCAGAAAGCACAGAGGCGAAAGGGAGACTGGAGTCAAAAGAGAAGAGAAAGAAGAAAGGAGAGAGGAGGAAGGTAAGGCTGCTCAGAACTGAAATGCCCGTGGCTTTGTGCAGAACTGGGAGGACTCCCCACTTCCAGGTGCCCGGAGGGACCTGGGGAAGTCCTTCTGCCCCGAGCTCCTCCCCCGGGACCCCAGGGGTGTCTGAGCGCCAGCAGCCGCTCCCCCACAAATTCCTCGTGGCGACGAGAGGAAGCGCGCCAGGTCTCCGCCGTCCCTTCAGTGCCCCAGCTGATAATTTACCTCTTTGTCTTTAATAAAAAGCTGACTTTCTCTGTCAAGCCCTGCACCGGAAAAATAACAATCGTATTTCAGGTTGAAAGCCCCTATTACTGCACGGTTGTGGAGGCTGTGATAAAACCTTCCTCGACGTGAAGGTACCTCCTGGGCTGGCTGGGGTCGGAAGTCCTAAGATGGGGGCCGCCCTTCCCCGGGGGCAGGGGCGCACGGAACCAGGCGGTGGGGAGGGAGGAGGAAGCGGCCGAGGTCAGAGGAAATCCAAGGCTCCTGGGGCACCGAAGGGCTGCCCGCAGTCGGGGAATGAGCCCTGGGGAGGAGCCTTTTGCGAGAATGTGAGCGCGCCCCAACACGCCTCAGACCTCATAAACCCACTTGGCAAAGACCCGGGAAGCGGCTGGCTGACCGACTGCGGTGAACTCGAGAAATTAACCTGCGCTACAATTAAACGGGCTGCCGCCCTTTCAGACTCACCTCCAGCGACCGAGACAGAGAGCTCCCGAACCGGCCGTGGGGGGACCTGGCTCCTCCCTCCCGTCCCAGGAGAAGAGGACAAAAAGGGGAGATGGACTTGGAGATGGCCCCGCCCTTCAAACGCTCCAATCCTTGGAAACTAAACCTCCTCTCCAAGCCTCCACGTCTAGAAGGGACAAAGGCAGCGAGGAGATCCAGAGACCGATGGGTGGCTTTCGGGCTTCTCCTGTGGGTACATTGGGGGAAAGGTACAAAGGCTAAGTTCCCATTCCAAATACAGGACAGCCTTTGGAAGACCATCTTCTGGTTTAGAAGCAAATTGACTTCCCAAAGCCGTGAGGCGACTGTTGCAAAACTCCTGCAAAGCCCTGCTGTTTGAATGTGGAAAGGCTAAATTTTCAATTAATGATGCCATACACAATTTCTTTCGACTTTTTTGGAGTCACAAGTGCCTTAACTATCTAACTGAAATATAACAGGAAGAAATTTAACATGGTTGGGGATTAGGCTTTTTGTTGTTATTGGGGGCAGCTTTCTTTCAAATGATAGTAAAACAACTGGATTAAATAAAAGCTAGGTCAGTCAAGGAAAGCGCTGGGGCTGAAGGTTTTAGTGAAAACCTTGATAAAGTTGGCACTTAAGTAACTGTAATTATGCTTTGCCATTAGCAGACCATTAAGATAACAGGAGAAAGTTCGCACCTCTTGTTATGTCATTCCTTAAGAATTTTCACAAAGATAATACAAGCCTAGTTGGTGGGGTATCTTCTCCACCAGGAAGGTTAATTTCTAAATTTTTTTCATTGCTTAGGTTTTGCACACAGCCAACAATATGAGGGACATGTTGACTGCGTGAAATTTGCCTTTTGTTGCTGTATCCCAAGCCATTGTGCCCCGGAGTCCTATGGGATTTCAAGACTTTATTAATGTTCACAAGGAAATATGAATATGTTGGAAGTCTGAATTTTCTTCTCCCTTATCATGGGTGACTGGCATACAGGCTCCTCATAAAGGGAAATTATGGCTCATCGAAAGAGTGACTTTATGAGCATTAACAGAATAATAAATCTTGCAATTTTAGTTCAAGAAACAGTGGAGTCCTGCAATCAAAGTGACCCATGCAAATATAATCCATTTACATGCCTACCTCTAGCAGGATAGGGGTAGCCTATAAATCATTTTGGGTTTTAAAGGTTTAGGGTAGGAAGGCACCCTCTCAGAGAAAAGTGTTTATGGGGGACGGGGGGTGGGGAGGGCGTTCTGTCACCTGTAGGAAGGAATCATGGAAAGAAGGAAGAGTTGGTCCAGAGGCTACATTAAAATAGAATTTCAACTGAAACAAGAGTTATTCACTCTTGTCTGTCATTGTTTCAGTATTTACATTCTATCATAAAAGAAAGGAAAAGTTCTCCCTACTGAAAACTACACACACACAAAAATTCCAGTTTATAACCCCACTTTCTAAATTCCAGCTGGAAAACTGTTCATGCCGATGATTTTCGCAAAACAAAGGGCAAATGAATATGGCTTTTTCAGAAGTCCTAATTATTCCATCTTTAAACATTTCACCATATTATGACACACCTCTTGAACTTATTTTCTATGTAAACTATGTAAAACTCCTTTTCCACATAGCACAGTATATATAGTCTTTTACTTACTATTTGAGTTTGTGATTTCAAAGGGTTATTCTGAATCCTTGAGGTCTTTTACGTTTGTTGGAAATTGCTCAGTCTTTAAAGTTTTTTTGAAAAGTTCAAATTCAGTAATTATGGACCCTCCAAACATCTAGAAAGTTAAGTCCCTAGCACTTTCTTTCTGATCTCTTACAGAAAAATCAATATATTCTCATAAAACCATATTCAGATATATGTAACTAGTTAACTAGTGCCCATGCCTAAGGAGAAGTGACTATAAGAACACAGAGAGGTGAGTCATGATTCTGAACGGCTCTCAAAGGGAGAGAAATGGCAATAACATATTAAACTTAATCCATATAAATCTGTCTATGTATACCTTTGGATACCAAAGAGGATGTTTCAATAGCAATGTTCTAAATTTCCCTCCAAAAAAGTCTCTCTCCCATAGGTACAAGTTACATTTACAGTTCTATCAAACTAGTTACTGTAATATGAAACATTCATGTGTAGTATCTTTCAGTTTACCGGCTACAATATGCTATACACAGAGCTGAATGTTAGGGATGTAAAGACGATCAAGAGAAGATAGGTTAGAATTGCAATGCATGATCTACTTGTTGAACCACTGGCTTTAAAATTACACTACTTGGTTATCGAACTCTAGTTAGTTTTGGTTTTTTATTTTACTTTCTCAAAAACAATACAGGAATTTAGCCAATTTGGAGAGACTATGATTAACTTGAGCATTTCTGTTCCTACTATGGAGTTATTGAGAAGTAATATTTTGTTAAAATAAAATTTGGGCATTCATTTGAAAGTCAATGCCCTGGGGCACCTGGGTGGCTCAGTTGATTAAGCATCTGACTCTTGATTTTGGCTCAGCTTTGTGAGATCTCACGGTTTGTGAGATCTAACCCCATGTCAGGCTCTGCTCTGATAGAGCAGAGCCTGCTTGGGACTCTCTCTCTCTCTCTGCCCCTTACCTGCTTGCGCTCTCTCCCTCTCTCTCTCTCTCTCAAAATAAATAAATAAACTTTTAAAAAGAGAGAGGAAAAAAATTTTTAGAAATAAAGCCAATGTTGGGACATCTGGGTGACTCAGTTGGTTAAGTGTCCAACTGTTGATTTCAGCTCAGGTCATGATGTCCAGAGTCACAGGATCGAGCCCCAGATCAGGCTCTGTGCTGAGCATGGAGCCTGCTTAAAATTCTCTCTCTCTCTCTGTCTCTCTCTCTCTCTCTCAAAATAAATAAACATTTAAAAAAAAGAAAGCCAATGTCCTGCCTAACTCATAATTTTACATAAATTTCTTAATAGAGAAGATTTTTTTTATTGTTTATTGAGAGAGAGAGAGAGAGAGAGAGAGAGAGAGAGAGATAGAGCACTTGAGTAGGGGAGAGGGAAAGAAAGAATCCCAAGCAGGCTTGGCACGGTCATTGCAGAGACTGACAGGGCTGGAGCTCAGGAACCATGAGATCATGACCTGAGCAGAGATCATGACCAGACGCTAAAATGACTGAGCCACCCAGGGGCCCAAATAGAGAAGATCGTTTTAGGAAAGAGAGCAACCTTAGCTCAACTATGATTATATTAACCAAAATTAAGAAGATTCAACTGAAAGATTGCCCACTTGTTGAGGCATCCCTTTCTAGCAGAAAGACCAGTATTTCCAGATTCCTGCTACTTGCACTGAAACTAAAGCTCAGAGAGGGGACATGACTTGGTCAGACCACAGAGTTGGTCAGAGGCAATTAGCTCTAGAAGCTATGCCTCTATGGCATTTCCCTAAAGTTGTCATTCTCATATCACTTTCAAGACTTTTTTTGACTTGTTGCCATGTTATTTACTTAGTATATATTATTTTTAAATCAACTTTAAAAATAATTTTGCATTCTCAAAAGCAATAATACCCACGATACCACAGGTCTAATAGGCTATTTTTTACATACATTTTTAGTACATTTCAAAGTAAATATATTATTAAAATTAAAGTAACAAAAAAAATCTTTGGATTAAAACATCTGATAGTATACATGCCAAACTGTTAATGGCAAAGGGTGAGAGAAATGGAAAAGAAAATGTTGTTTGAGCTATTTTTGTGTGTACAAACATGAATCACTTTTATAATTTAAAAAGTGAAAAATAAAAGATCGTGTGGTCTAGTGGTGGCCAGTATACCCCCAAGTTAAGCCCTCCTATTTTATATTACCAGTAGGAATTAAAAATTAGTAAAAGTCGTTTTAGCACAATTAACAATATATATTTAAAGTCCTAAAATGATCACATTTTTTGTCCTCTTTATTCCTCCTTTTAGAATCCACCCTAGGGAATCATTCAGAAATGTAGAAAAAACGTATACCAAAAAAAAAAAAAAAAAAAGTACAGGTAAAGTAAGTAACTGAAATAATTTGTCATTAAGAAAAGAGGAATGGTAAAGTAAATAAGAATATATCCCCACTATGATGTGTTAGGCAGCTTAAAATTGTTAGGAAGATTTTGTAATTAAATAGAAAAATGACCTCCTGCTAGGTGAAAGGCCTAGATACAAAATTATGATCACTGATTATTTTTTGATAAAACACACACACTCATGCAAATCACCTTGAAAGGAAATATACCAATGTGCCAATATTAAAATGACTTCTCATAAAAAGTTTAGAAAATGTAGACCTTATATATAAGCTATATGTTGTACAATTATATATAAACCACATATACATATGTGTATATACATATATACACACATATATACTGCTATGGAGTTGACTGGTTTGCTTGAATTGAATTGTCAATTAGCTGTTTAAGTATTTAAAAAAAATTTTTTTAAGGATATTCTTTTTTTAATGTTTTTATTTACTCTTGCAAGCAGGGGGAGGGCAGAGAGAGAGGACAAAGGATCCAAAGCTGGCTCTGTGATTACAGGGGAGAGCCTGATGCAGGGCTCGAACACCCGAACCCTGAGATTTTGACCTGAGCTGAAGTTGGCCACTTAAACAATTGAGCCACCCAGGCGCTTCAGTATTTAAAAACATTTTTTTTTAACTTATTTATTTAAAAAAATTTTTTTTAATGTTTATTTATTTTTTGAGACAGAGAGAGACAGAGCATGAACGGGGCGGGGGGGGGGGGGGCGGTCAGAGAGAGAGGGAGACACAGAATCCGAAGCAGGCTCCAGGCTCTGAGCTGAGAGGGAGACACAGAATCCGAAGCAGGCTCCAGGCTCTGAGCTGTCAGCACAGAGCCCGACACGGGGCTCGAACTCACAGACCTGAGATCATGACCTGAGCCAAAGTCGGACGCTTAACTGACTAAGCCACCCAGGCGCCCCTTTAATTTATTTATTTTTGAAAGAAAGACAGTGCAAGCAGGGAAGGGGGAGAGAGAGACAAACAGACAGACAGAATCCCAAGCGGGCTCCACACTGTCAGCACAGAGCCCAATGTAGGGGCTCCCGTGGGATCATGACCTGTGTGAGATCATGACCTGAGCCCAGATCAAGAGTCAGACGCTTAACTGACAGAGCCGCCCAGGTGTCCCTAAAAACATTTTAAAGTTGAATGATAGAACCTCCTTTTATGCGTCTGGTAATTATAAATGTGTTGCAAAGAGGTAATTAATATTGTTAATAAAATAGTGCTACAGTAACTGTTTTTTCATAAAAGTAATACAATTTGCTTTCACAAGGACAATTGGAAGATCTGAGTGGGTATTTTGAGTAAATTTTACATACAAAAGGAAATTTAGGACCAGAGAGATTGAATAATTTAACCTAAGGTCTTCCAAAGCTAATGGTGTAAAGAAAACTGAAATTTAGGTCTCCTAACTTCTACTCTTGTATTTTGAAATCTGGAATTCCACTAAATCTCAAAATATTACCAAATATTATCAAATAAAGTCACTAGTGGTTAATATGAATGAAGTTCAACTTCATCAGTTATGAAAATGAAAGCAGTGATATTCTTTTATACCTACAAGTTGGCAGAAATACATATACTGTGTGTGTGTGTGTGTGTGTGTGTGTGTGCATATATTTACATTTACTAATTGTGAAGAGTATATAGAATTCCCAGTTGTTGAGGATATGGAAAAATAGATCCTCTAGTTCTCGGTGGGACTATGACAAGTTTCAATCTTTCTGGATATATTAAAAGTCTTTAACCCAGAAATTTAACTTTTAGAAATTGACCTAACCATTCATGACTATCATCAAAAATTTATATACAAGGAGGCTTATTGTGGCATTAATACTCAAAAAGTGATTGTTTAAAGAAAATATGTTCACTTATGTAACAGAAAACATATATATATAGCTATCAAATTCTATAAGAAATATTAACATAATTAATATTAATAACATTGAAATATTTACATGATCTTTGATAAGGGAAAACCAGATTTCAAAACAATAGATGTAGCATTATTCCACATTTGTATGTGTGTGTGTGTGTGTGTGTGTGTAGTGAGGCATTGAAAAATAATTAGGAAAGTACAATGAAAGTGTTAACAGTTTTTTCCAAGTGATGTAATTTTTCTAGGTGATATAATTATGGGTATATATTTTTTTTCACTGTGGCTTCTCAGATTTTTAAACATTTCTACAATCAATGTACCTTTTTTGTCATTAGAAAAAAATTGAGGGGCACCTGGGTGACTCAGTCAGTTAGTTAAGTCTCCAACTTTGTCTCAGGTCATGATCTCATGGTTTGTGAGTTCTAGCCCCTCATGGGGCTTTCTGCTGTCAGCATAGAGCCTGCTTCGGATCCTCTGTCTCCCTCTCTCTGCCCCTTTCCCATTCACACTCTCTCTCTATGTCTCAAAAATAAAGAAAAACATTTAAAAAATGCTATTTAAAAAAAGAAAAAAAAATTGAGAACTTGCAAGTGAATTTTGCCAGCACAGAATTTCTTATATCATAATGATTGACCAAACCAAATGTTTGTCTAATGTCTAAAAGACATTTTAATCGTAAGTTTTTATTAATCATTATTTTAAAACATACACACTTAAATCCTTGCATATATTAATTTGATTTCCTAAACAGCTTTTAATTAAGAGTTCAATACATCTAGTACAGATTTTAGGTATAACTGCCAGCACCAAATTGACTTCACTTTTCATCCACTAACCACTAACCCTTGACTGACCCCTTGTAGATTTCATATTAGTTGCCCCTTCCCCATAAGGTGAAATCTACACACACTCTCTCTTATTTACTAAAGTGGAGGTTTGATTTCTCAGCAAGTTGCTAAGAACAATGTTTCACAAAAGCTATGTTTTTTTTAAGTGTCTAAAATGCAGAACAACTTTACTTTTTAGTATCCTTCTAATGTTTATCCTGAAAATCTGCTCATTCCAAGGAGCATGCTTTATCTGAGTATTTATTGATTTAACGTTCAGAATAAAAAAAACAAATCCAGCAATGCACATAGACTCACTGGTTTCCAGCTCCTGCTCTTAATAGTGATGATCTTGGACTCCAGACATTAGTTTCTACATCTGTAAAAGAAGAACAATTAAATATGTATAAGATTGCTATGAAGATTTTTTTTAATGTATATAAAGAACATGGGAGTTGTTAAGTATAAGCTAATATGCTCCACTTCCTCAGAGCTTCACTAAATGAAGGAAAACCTCTAAATTTGGAGTCAAAAGACAGGTCTCTAGTCTAGAAATTCAATATCAAAATATGCAGCCCTGACGAAAACCAATCCATTACTATTTAAACAAATTTAAAAATCAACAATAATTGGGGCGCCTGGGTGGCTCAATCGGTTAAGCGTCCGACATCAGCTCAGGTCATGATCTCACAGTCCGTGAGTTTGAGCCCTGTGTTGGGCTCTGTGCTGACTGCTCAGAGCCTGGAGCCTGCTTTGGATTCTGTGTCTCCCTCTCTCTCGGACTCTCCGCCGTTCGTGCTCTGTCTCTCTCTGTCTCAAAAATAAATAAACATTAAAAAAATTCTTTTAAAAAAATCAATAATTAAAAACAAAAAACCCAAGTAGATTAATTGTACCTAAGTTCTCCTATTACTATTGCTGCTTGTTAGTTCACTTTATTTGCTAGAACTCAGCTACCAGACATGTGGCAGTAATGCCAAAAGATTTTTAAAAATGGAAGAGAAAATCTTAAAATCAAGAAAATTTTCTTTATTGATATTTCAATCCAAGAAACAATTGTATATGTTCAGAAAAATTCATACAGTATGGGAACTGTTATAGTAAATATAAATAAATAAACTGTAGCAAAGGGGGAACTTTATTTCCCTTCATTTTTTTTTTTTTTTTTTTTTTTTTTTGTACATTGTATAGAGACTACTACTGTTCACCGGTCTACCTTCTGGATCAGCAATGTTCTGCTGGAGCACTGTATGAAAACCACTGATCTAGTCCAGATGAGAAAATAGTCTCACAAAAAAATGCCCAGGATTATATACCAAAGTTATTAAAGATCCACACCTACTCAATTCCTCTTCATGGTACTTTCTACTACATCTGATTTGCCAATGCTAGCAAAAGAGATTTCCTGGAATTGGTATTGAACTTAAAAGTCAGTTTTCTTCTTTTCTCTGTCCCTTCTTCTCTGCCTCTCTTTCTCCTTCCTTTCCTTCATAAGTTTTCCCAGAAATGAGATTTTATACTTTTATACAACCAACAGTAATTAACAGCTTAGTCAACCAATAAATAATTTTTATACTTTCTCTAAATTATTTTGATGACTTTCAGTCCATTTCATCTTCTTTGTAATCTCAGAGGATTAGCAGAGAAGTTAATTATGTTATCCATATATCAACATCTTCTGTTCCTTGAGAATGTTTAGGGTTTTTCTTCATTTTTCCTTCTCATCTTTCAATCTAAAAGGGTTTTTATAGGCTTAGAATCAGAAAGAAAAAAAAATAGATAAGGAGGCATAAGACTTTCACCTGGAAAATTGTAATTTTGCTTTTTTTTTTTTTTTGCATAGAGATATAAATGGAGAATCAGCACTGTTCTGCATATCAGGGATCATATGAAAGAAAAGTTGATTCTTCTGATCCTTTTTCATTCCCTCTGTATCATGCAGCATTCATAAAGGACTTATTCCTATTGCTGAAAAAGGAGATTGGCCAGTGTGCTCATCTGACTTATGGCAGAGGACTGAATTTGAAAGTAGTAGAGACTTTTTAAAGGTCATAAACATGAAATTATAGTATCGATTTGGTAATTGAATTAGCTCTGTGGATACTAGAACTGAATGGCAAAGCTTATGACATGGAAAAAGAAAAGCAACAGTGATTGTTATTAGTGTTTCATCTGCTTAGAACCTGTAGCCAGGCCCTAGAAGATGCTCCTGTCCCATTCACTGAGGACGTTGCAAAATCCAAGACATGTCCAGCTGTCACCTCAGCAACTCAGGAACCTAAGCCCTCATCAGGCAAAGGGATATGGTGTTTAAACATATATGTATATTGTGTGTGTGTGTGTGTGTGTGTGTGTGTGTGTGTGTGTTATTTATTTATTTATTTATTTAAGTAATCTCTACCCTCAGCATGGGACTCGAACTCACGACCCTGAGATCTAGAGTCATGCCAGCTAGGTGCTCCAGGGATATGGTACTTATAAGAGAAGATGCACAGAGAAGGTACTTGTCTGGAGGTTGGGAAAAGCCTTATCACACTGGATTAGCAATGGGAATGTCTGACATCTGTAAATGATCCTCACAAAGCATTTATCACATACATTTAAAAAATCTATTCCTCACAACAATTTATGACAGGAAGTTTATTTCTTTTGTTTTTATATTTGGAGAAGCCAAGGCTCAAAGTAATTCAGTGACTCACTGAAAATCATTCAATGAGTCCTGGGACTTGAACTCAGGAATTCTGATTCCAGATAGCACCATCATTCCTCATAGTAAAGTATTAAACTCCCAATATAACATAGTTATATGTTTTTTGTTTTTTTGCATAATGTATATCTATATATTTCCTGATATATCTATATTTACATTTCCTGATTATAAAAGTGGTATGTGTTGTAGCAAGCTTAGCAAATACAGTAAAGTTAAAGGAAAGAAAAAATAAGATAATATCTAGTCTGAAAATACAGAAAGAACTGCTATTAACTCTTCCCTCTGTATTTTTCCCTTTGTGATTCAATAACTTATATCCTTTGCTTATTTTTTATTGTTATGATTGTGTGTCTATGTCTTTACAATGACTTGTGATGTCACTTTATACATTGAGGATATTAACCCCTTGTAATATGGAATAAAATATTTTTCTTAGTTTTTTTTTATTTTAACTTTGATAATACTGCTTTTTAATATATTGAAGTTAAAATATTTTGTGTTCAAATTTATCACTCATTTTTTTTTAGGCTTTCTATCATTGGTATAATATTAGAAAAGCCTTCAAAACTCCTAATAGGACAACTATTTACCTACATGGGTGTTTTTTTCCCTCAAATTTCAAGATTTTCATTTTCACATTTAGTTGTACAATCTGTGTAGTATTTATTTTAGTATATGATGAGGTAGGAATCAAACAACTGTTTCCCAAATTATTAACTAATTGCCACAGCATTGCTAAACACTTTTTCTTTGCCCATGTAATTGAAAGGTTACATTCATCACACACTATAGTTTTGTATGTAACTTTCTGTACTCCCCATTTATTTCCATTTATCTGTCTACTTTAGCAAACATGGGTCAGTTTTATTCTTGGTTCTTATTTATTCTTTTATTATCAGGTTTATCCCTTTAAACTGGAAAAGATCTCAATACTGTTTAAGTTTTACTATTTGAGAAGAATTTCTCTCTATCGCCCTATATAGAAGTAGTTATTTATATATATATGTATAAATTTATATAACATGTAATAATTTATATATGTATAAATTTATATAATATGTAATAATTTATATATGTATACATTTATACATATACAGAGGCATTAATGTAATATGTATATTGTATTTATACACAAATGTGTATACATTTATATGTAATTTATACATATATAAGTAGTAATTTACACACATATATGTAATATTAACTTAGTCCAAATTCCTTACATAGGTTATTGTTTTCAACCTTTGACCCCAAATGATGGTTTTATCATTTTACAAAATTATAGACACATTATTGGGTTACCAATCCTCACAACTTTACATCAGCTTTTTCTTAATATAGTTAGATTAAGGATTCTAACATCTTAAATTTTTTTTTTCAACGTTTTTTATTTATTTTTGGGACAGAGAGACACAGAGCATGAACGGGGGAGGGGCAGAGAGAGAGGGAGACACAGAATCGGAAACAGGCTCCAGGCTCCGAGCCATCAGCCCAGAGCCTGACGCGGGGCTCGAACTCACGGACCGCGAGATCGTGACCTGGCTGAAGTCGGACGCTTAACCGACTGCGCCACCCAGGCGCCCCCTTTTTTTTTTTTTTAATTTTTTTTTCAACGTTTTTTATTTATTTTTGGGACAGAGAGAGACAGAGCATGAACGGGGGAGGGGCAGAGAGGGAGACAGAATCAGAAACAGGCTCCAGGCTCTGAGCCATCAGCCCAGAGCCTGACAGGATTCTAACATCTTATATGACGGTTCACTCTTCAACTTTCTTTCATCTCACTAAGAAAGTAGTTAAGGTGTTAGATCAGTGACTTCAAAATTAATGAAGGAATGAGAAACGAGAAAATCAGTGCAGTGAAAGAAACGAAAAGAAGAAAAGATAAGAGGATTTCATAATAGGAAACACAAACAACATCAGAAATAAAAATAAGAAGCCAAATAAAATCATTTAATGTATTTATGTTAATTTTCAGAATAAATGTTAATGGATGAAGTGTCTCTATTGAGGTATACTCTCATACCTTTAAACCAAATAAATAACCATAAAATTTATTCAAGGTGATTAAATGGGTTGTACAATTCCTCTATATCCTGTTTTTTATCTGATGATCACAGAATCTGTCAGTTTCTAAAAGGAGGTGTGTTGAACAACATGATGGTCTAAGAAACAGAAAATGCAAACAGCTATTTAAATAAGCTGCCAATAAAAGCAAATGACTAGGATTTTTGGAAATAAAAGGGAGTATCCAACCAGAAATCAGGTAAGTACTATCAAAAAGGAAAAAAGGAATGAGGAGAAAATACAGTAATATCAGATGAAATAAAATTCAAGATTAAAAACACTAAAATGAAAAAGAAAACATTTTAATTGGTAAAAGGAATAATTCACCATTTTGTACCTGTTGATATAGCTTCTAAATATGTGAAGTACAATGTGTTATATTTACATGGAGAAGTTTCCAAACTATAATGATAATTGTAGATTTTTGACATGCCTCACAAAATAATGACATATTAAGTGGCCCTCAAATACAAAAGGATGTAGAGGAATTGAATAACACATTCATTATATTTGATTACAGATATATGTATAGAACTGTGTGCCTGATACTCTTTTTCAGTACCCACAGAACATTCACTAAGATTGACCAGTCATTCAGCCACAAAAATAAAAGCTCTATAATCTCTTTTGTGTGCGTGTGTGTGTGTGTTGGATACTTGAAACGTTTAAATTTTCTTTTTTTTTCAGTATTTATTTATTTTTTTTCAGTATATGAATTTATTGTCAAATTGGTTTCCATACAACACCCAGTGCTCATCCCAAAAGGTGTCCTCCTCAATACCCATCACCCACCCTCCTCTCCCTCCCACCCCCCAACAACCCTCAGTTTGTTCTCAGTTTTTCAGAGTCTCTTATGAAAAGCTCTATAATCTCAGTAAGTACTGAAAGCAGAATACAAATTGGAGTGCAAGAAAACTATAAATTAACTGCCAAAGAACAGAAACACACACACACACACACACACACACACACTATACTGAAAAACTTTAAAATACCGTTCACAATAATCTTTGGTTAAAAATAAAATCAAGCTGAAATCACAGACTATTAAATATAAACAACACTGAGAACACTACATATGAAAACTTACGTGATGTGACCCAATTTTAATCAAATAAAAATTAATATCCTCAAATATATTAATTAGAAGCAGAACATATTTAAAATACACAAACACTTTGAATCGAAGGATATAAAAATCTTCCCCCCAACTGTTTTTAAGTAGAATCTATTGAGTGTTAAAAACAGAAGTCTATGAAAATTAAGAAGTAAACTTTATCACTTATGCTATCAACAGAAAAATCAGATAAATCTAATAAAAAACACAAATATATAATATTAAGATAAGGAAAGAAACATAACTACAGAGGAGACTAAAAAGTTATGAGAGTATTATATCAATAAAATTGAATTTCTTAGGTGAAAAGGATATTTTTCCAAAAATCTATATAATAATGAAAATTGACTCAAGAGAAAGAAAGAGGAAAAGAAAAATAAACCAATTACCACAGAAAAAACAGAAAGCATAGTTAAATTCCCAACTCCCACAGCAGAGGCACTAGGTAAACCATTACACTTTATAGAAATGATAATTCCTGTTTGTAAAATATGTGTATGTATGTATGTATGTATGTATCTTTAAATTTTTTATTATAAAGTAATTTATCTTTAAATTTTTTATTATAAAGTAATAGGTATATCATGGAAAAATTTAAAGAATACAGAAAGTTTTAGACATCACAGTTTAAGTCCTGTGCTATTTAAAGATTTTATACTCATTCTTTGTGTCTAGTGTTACTGTATAACCCCACAATCCAACAAAAGCAAACCAAATACAGAAACAAAACTTTGTATCAATATTACTTATAAATATAAATGCAAAACTTCTGTACAACATATTTCACGTAAAAATTCAACAGTGTATCAAAGAAATAACTCACCATGACTAAATAAGGTTATCCCAGAAAAGCAAGGATGCTCAAAACCAGGAAATCTATTGAGGTAGCTCATTACATTAACTGAACACAGTAGAATTACCATGTGATCATCTTGATAGATGCCAAAGCAAGTTGTTAATAAAATTTAATATCCATTTCTGATTACAAACAAAACAAAATAAAACAATTGAATTTTCAGTAATTCATACTAGAAGAATACTTTTTTCATTATCAGGCTATCTACCAGGAAATCACAGCAAAACTTACTACTGAAATATTGGAAGCATTGCCATCAAGGTCCAGAATTAACAAGGAAAATACCTGTTATTCACTGACACAATTCAACATTTCACTGAGGTCTTGGCCTTCGAGATACTTCAAGAAATTGTAAGAATAAACATTAGAAAGATTGAGACCAAATGGTTATTATTTGTAAATGCAAATTAGAAACTCTCAAACAATGCTCTTCAAAATGAATAAAACTCGGAGTTCAAGAAGGGAACTGAGGACAAGGGAAACATACAAAAATCTATTAATTTTCCCATATGCCAGTAACATCTAAATAGGTTTGGATGCATTCAGCTTTAGTTAGAGAATGCTGAATTAAGGTTTAAGTCGTATTTACTGACAAAGGAATCAGGAGGAAACAGTTCATTGGTATGTCCAGTGGTTTGGTAACGTTTTCACGGACCTAGACACTTCATCTTTCTGCTACATCATCTCAACATGCTGCCTTTTTGTCTCATGGCCACATATGGCTTATCCCAACCAGGTGCTATGCCTGCTCATCAGCATTGAAAATTGGAAGAAAGAATGGGGGCAGAAGCAAAAGGGATTTTACTTGTATCAAAGGGTAAACATGATCAGAATTCCTCTTATCACACATTGTGTAATACTAGATAGATATTATGGCCAGCCTCCGTGGCAGGAGTGCTAGAGAAAGTCAGCATGTAGTAAAGGCACAATCATTTAGACTGCCCTGACTGGCTTAGACCTTATCACGATTCATCCTCTGAGAATGGGCATGTTGCAGACCCCAAATAAAATTAGCAAGAAAGAAGTGGCTGGAGGGTTACTTTGTAGATGACTCACACTGTATGTCATCGTACCATTCGGAAAATACAATGGGGATAGAAGATCCCAATCGCACAGATGACAATTTTTAGAACATCTATAATGTAGCTAAAATAAATAATGAAATGTGCAAAACCTACAGGATTGTATTTAAAATTTTTACTGAAAGTACTTATGACATGAAAATGGAGACACATATTACATTCTTACATGAAAAGCCTCACTACTGTTGGTTCTCTATATAATAATCTACAAATCCATAGTAGTCTCAACCAAAATGGCCTTTACTTTTTCACCCTGATAAATGATTCTTAAGTTCCTCTGTAAGAGGAAATTATCATCACCAAAGATGAGACTAGTATGAAGCCTAACTCTTCATCATATATCATAAAATTTATTATACAGATATAGTGACAAGGGTAGAATACAAATAACAGAATACAGAATGGAACACAATTAAGAATACAAAATCCAAAGCCAGCCTATGCATCTGGGAGGATTAGTATATAATAAATACAGTATTTCACATCAGTTGGAAATAATCAATTATTTTAGATTTAACTTTGGAAAAATGTCTCCACTTGGGAAGAAGTAGTTATATTCCTTTCTCACACCATGTACAAAAATAAATTCCAGATGGATCAAAATTACAAACATGAAAAAACAAAACTGTAACATACTGGGACTCATGGGGAAATATTTTTATAATCTTGGCTGTGAAAAGTTTTTCTAAAATGTCATAGATTGACCGGTGAATCTACATAATAAATTTTATAGGTGAGGAAAGTTAAAAGACAAATGAAAGACTTGGAGAAGATAGTTGCAACATATATAACAACAATAAATATTATTTGCAAAGAGTTTCAATGATTCAATAAGAAAAAGACAATCTACATTTTAAAAATGGATGGACTATCAAGCAATTCGCAGAAGGCATACAAAATGGGCAAAACATATTAAAAAGACATCACATCTCTAATAATCATGGAAGTGAAACATTAATAATCATAAGAATTTCAAGGGCGGCTGGGTGGCTCATGGGGTTAAGCATCTGACTTCAGCTCAGGTCATGATCTCACGGTTGGTGAGTTCGAGCCCTGTGTCGGGCTCTGTGCTGACAACCAGCGCCTGGAGCCTGCTTTGGATTCTGTGTCTCCCTCTCTCTCTCTCTGTCCCTTCCCCTGCTCACGCTCTGTCTCTCTCTCTGTCTTTCTCTCTCTCTCTGAAAAATAAACAAACATTAAAAAGTTAAAAAAAAAAAGAATTTCATTCATCAGATTGTCAAATATCTTTTAAAAATCGATACTATCCAGTGTTGACATGGATATACAAGTACTGAGTTTGTAGAAATGTAAATCTGTACAGTAGGGTTTGGTGCACAATGGGGTGATAGCTATCAAAATTTAAACTATTCATAGCTTTCTGACCCAAAAACTGTATTTCCTATTTTTTTAAACATTTATTTATTTATTTTGAAAGAGAGAGAGAGAGAGAGAGATCACGAGCAGGTATGGGGCAGAGATAGAAAGGGGGAGAGAGAATCCCAAGTAGGAGCACAGAGCCCAGTGCGGGGCTTGATCCCACAACTGTGAGATCACTACCTGAGCCAAAATCGAGAGTCGGATGCTCAACTGGCTGAGCACCCCCAGGTGGCCCCCAAAACTATATTTCTAAGAATTCATCTTATAGAAATATTTGCATATGTGTACATATGTGCTTGTTATAGTATTATTTCTTACCAGACAAAATCTTCAGCTACTTAAATACCCAACAATAGTGGAATTATTTTATAAATTATAGCATATAAATTTAAACTATTACAAATTTTTATGCTTTCATTACAATTAAGATAGACCTATTTGTATTGACTTGGCAGGATCTTCAAAATATATTATTACATTAAAAATTGTATTTATTTTGTTAATGCTACATTTTTATATTACATATGATATTATAAATGTTATGTTTATATATTATATCATGTAAGTATGCAAGTGCATAGAACAGTATCTAAAAGGATGCTTTTACAAGTGATTTATTATAGGTTGGGCCATCTTTTTATTATTTTTTTAATTAAAAAAATTTTTTTAATGTTTATTCATTTTTGGAGAGAGAGGGAGACAGAGCACGAGCAGAGGAGAGGCAGAGAGTGAGGAAGACACAGAATCTAAAGCAGGATCCAGGCTCTGAGCTGTCAGCACAGAGCCCAATGTAGGGCTCGAACTCAAGAACCATGAGATCATGACCCGAGTTGAAGTTGGACACTTAACCCACTCAACCACCTAGTTGCCTCTAGAGGTTGGAGCATCTTTTTTTAAAATTTTATTTTTATTTATTTTTATGTTTATTTATTTCTGAGACAGAGAAAGACAGAGCATGAGTGGGGGAGGGGCAGAGAGAGAAGGAGACACAGAATCAGAAGCAGGCTTCAGGCTCTGAGCTGTCAGCACAGAGACCGACGTGGGGCTCAAACTCACAAACCGTGAGATCATGACCTGAGCCAAAGTGGGTCGCTCAGGCGCCCCTATAGGTTGGAGCATCTTAATGCAGAGATTGGCAGGGGTGGGGAATAGCTATAAAGGAACTGTAGTATTTTGGTCTGTGTATTGCTAACTTCAGATTTTTCAAAATATGCACGTATCGTGTGCTTTTGCAGTTAAAAATATTTTAAAAGGGACAGCTTAGTATTTGGATGAAACAGACTGAGGTTCAAGCCTAAGTATACACCACCTAATAGTTGTATGACTTGAGTATTTTTAAGTTCTCAGAGACTCCGTTTCTTTACCTACAAATTAGGTAAAATAATACTCCATAGATGAGTTAACAGATCAAAAGAGATTATGTAGGAAAACATAATGGCCTATAGTGGATGCCCAACAAATGTTGTGTTCTTAAAAGGCTAAGGTTAGAGATAAGTAAATTGTAATCCTTATCATTGGCTTTTCTTATTTGGGCTCCAAGGAAGCATGGTTTGCTCAAGCAGATATTGTCAAGCACTTGTACTTGAAATTTTCATTGAAAGATTGCAGATCTGCATTTTGAGATGAACTAAATATTCAGTTGTTTGATCATTCATTCATTTATGCAGTGAGTGCGGTATTCTTTACTATCTGTTAGACAGTGTGCTAGGCACATGTGGGTATAAAGATGAACAAGAGCCAGTCCTTCCCACTGAGGAGCCTAAAGTTTGCCTTCCTTTAATTCTTCCAGTTTAGTGACATAAACGCAATTCTAGAGACAGTTATAAATACTAAGGCTATAGAAAAGGATAGTGCTGAGAAATCACAGAATCAGAGAATGTTTGAAGTGAGCAAGAGCAAGAGATCATTTATTCAACTTCCCATCCAACGCAAGAACTCCTTCCACAATATTCTTGGAAGACTGTAATATAGTTTCTGCCAGAATAATAATGATTTATTGAATATTTACTACCGTCCCAGACACCATTCTAACTCTTCACAAACATGGTCTCCACTTGAACATCACGGCAAAGCTGAAAGCTAGTTGATGTCATACATAATTTACAGACAGAAACTGAGACCCAGAGAGGTTAAGTAATTTGTCTGAGGTTACACAGCTAATTCACAGGGCTGAAATCTGAACCCAAGTCAGCCTTATCCCAGAACCCATGCTCTTAATCTGAACTACTACATCCTACTGTTTTTACAGCTGGGACATTTCCAGTGATACAAACCTTAATATATGAAAAGTCTATTGTTACACTTCTTGTACAGTTCTTCTCTATATAGTGCTGGAATCTGTCTTCTAATAACATCAGTTACTTACCTCAGTGAGTATCAGATAACACCTGCAGTATAATTGGACTTGCCAGGAATGTTAAAATCCTTTAGACCTGGTTTCTACCCTCAGGTAGCTTATAATCTTGCTTTTTTTTTTTTTTTTTTAAATAATCTTGCCTTTTCTGTCTGGAAAAGCACGAAATGCCTGTTCTCTTTTACCAGAGCGTCTTCCAAAAGTCTGAAAACAAATCCATCCCAAGCCCTCCTGTATAAAAAACTGTACCTCTGACTGAATTTGTTGTTGTTCCCCATTAAATATCCTCAGTTCCTTCAATTGTTGCTGGATTTTTAGAGCCTCTCCCTCTCAATTTTCTTTCTCCAAAAGTAGATATGATTCTGTCCTTAAAAGACAGGGTTTTGAACCCAAACAGTGTAATGCTAATGATAGTACACAGAGAGTTTAACTGACTTTCATTTGAATATCAACGTCAATTAATACTGCAATAATGATTCTAGCTTTCAATAGCAATAATGTTATGGACTTATATTAAGTCAACGTGACACCACTCAGTTCCCCCACATTTTTTTTTTTTAAATAAATATTCACCCAACCAGGTCTTGATTTTCTCCTTGGAACTTGTGAACTTTGAATTTGTGAAATACAATTTGTATCTTTTATGTTTAATTCTTAAGACATTGTTACTATCCTTGTTAAATACAATCTTTAAAGCAAAAATTGGTCTCCTGCTTCAGACTGCCAACTGTTTTTCAGTCTTGATATTGTTTTCTGTTTTATTAGTTATCTCACCAAGCTTTATGAAATCCTCAATCCTCAAAGCCCAATGTTTTTGTGATCTCTTTGAAGGATCAAGGCAAAGGAGGGAGTTTTGAATTGTGTTACTAATGACCTCTTCCAAGTTGGAATAGGTTCATTAATCAATCCTTCTTTGTTATTATTGTTCAATCAATCTTCCTTTGTTATCACTGTTCAATCGGGCATGAATTCACCTAGCTAAGAGCATCTGACGTCCTATATTATGAGAAACAGAAAACATGTTCTTGAAATTAGGATATATTACATGCATGGTATTTCCATGTACTTGTTAATTTGGCCTGATTTATTCTTACCAAACCCACACTGGATCCAATAATCACTGTATTCTTTCCTAAATGCTCACAAATCATTTATCCCATCTTCCTACCCACATACCATCTTTTTAAAAAATTTTCTCTTCAAGTTCTACAAAGGATTCAGGTCAAATTATAAAAATAAATTCAACAAAAAGGGAAAAAATAGATAAAGAAATGGGAGCAAGGGTAAAAATGAGTAGAAAGATAACCACAATGGCGGTGGATTAACATACAATAATGCATGGCATAGATTCCTACACGTGTGTTTGGGGCAAGCCAAAACAGGTGAGACACAATATTAGTGACAAGACACTCAGAAGGTAGAGGCAAGGTTTTGTTTGTTTGCATTTGTTTTTCAACATTGAAGAGAACCATGACATCTGTGGCTTTGTTTGCAGCCCTTCAATAGGCCAGTGGGATAATATCAAAACCTGATTGGATAAGAGTAGTTCTAGAAGGGTCGAAGCAATGCTGTCTGTGTGGGCATGTTTCCCATGGTCTGACCTCATCCAGGACAACCCAGAGAACCACAGGAGAGAATATATGCGTGTACTTCAGGCAATCTTCTTTTAATGTCATTGCTCACAACCATATTTTTATTTGTTTGGAATAGCTGGGCTCTCTAGTGAGAACCTAGATTAGATGGTCTGTGTTGCCAATTAAAGGCATATCTGTGTGGATAAGTTCCCTATAGAAAATTTAACAACTATGCTAAGAAAAAGTCTATCATCTATTTATTTAATATAACCCATTGCTTATCAACGGTAGAAGTATAGCTTCTTGAGATAATGACAGTAGTTCACCAGAGGAATTTAGGAATAATTTCATTTCAATGAGATATTTACATAGATTTGCACATTATTAAAACACATAAAAATATTAATATTTATTTTAGCCAGGTGAAATCATTTTTGGCACTAGATGGATCTAAATAATAAATTTTAAAATAAAAAGAAGAATAGAGTGCTATTTATAATATTTCTATTTCAATAATTTTCTTTCTTCTGTTTTTTCTAGACAACAGAAACTGGAAGGTTTTCCAGAGATTTCTGGAAAAAAAAGTGGGTAGGGGCGCCTGGGTGGCTCAGGCAGTTAAGCGTCCGACTTTGGTTCAGGTCATAATCTCACAATTCGTGGGTTCGAGCCCTGCGTCCGGGCTCTGTGCTGATGGCTCAGAGCCTGGAGCCTGTTTCAGGTTCTGTGTCTCCCTCTCTCTCTCTGCGCCTCCCCCACTCGCGCTCCGTCTCCCTCTGTCTCCAAAATAAAAATAAAACATTAAAAAATTTTTTCTTTTAAAAAGTGGGTAGAGTGCTATCCTTTCTAATATTAATCAAGCCATATTTTATTACTCTCAAGACACGATAAATATTGTTTAAAAAATAATCTCTCACCTAGTATATATTTTCTCCCAATTTAGCAAGTACTTAAGAATAATACCACTTGATCATCTGCCCAAATAGCTTACTTAGTTCATAGTTTAAAAAGGAACAAGGTCCAGACAACCTACCAGGTGGTGTGGACCAGGGCTACCACAGTCAGATTTGCATTATTTTCAATAGCAGATGCCCATATTTACAGTAGTGATGAAAATTCTTGGGCATGCCGACAGCTTCCCACCTCAAATACCCAAGCTTCTCTGTTTCTCTGGCTAGGGACTTTTGCTGGCAGTGAAGAATGTGCACAGGGCAACCTGGGAAATGCTAAATACTTACTCTCCCAAGTGGGAAACTCTCAACCAATGAGTCTGTGACCCACCTGACAATGCTGGAGAATATCCTTCATGCTTCCTCAGACGGTCCCTATGAAACCAAGCTAGTTGCCCATAGCAATAACATGCTCATTAGTACACCCTCTATCTGCCTCTTTCAATCCCTGTCTCAAAAAACACAAACTAAGACATCCTCTTTTACCATTTCTATTGAAATTTCAGTGAACTTGATTATAAGTAAGCAGCTCCCCAGAGTGAGAGGGGGAATCCTCTCTCTAGCTCATAAATAAGGTAACAATGGGGTGGAGGGAAGATGGTGTTAGGGAAAAAGTATGGAAATTAGAAGCAGAAAATCTAACCTCTGGTCACATCTCAGTCCCCGTCAAACTCAATTTCTTCTGCTTTCTCCTTGAACATGCTATTCAGCTGACCTCTGATTCTCTTGATTCTCCTCCAATCTCATGAGCCACACACTGTCTCCTTTGCTGGACCCTCCTCATTTTCCCGTCTCTATCTCTTAGAGAGATGTAAGCTCAGTCCCCTGACTTCCTTCTTTTGGCTGTCTAAACTCAACACACGTATGGTGAATGATGTAAGAAGCCAGCTGTAAATCAGGGGAGGTTAGCCTACAAGACCTTTTACCTCCCTTTCATTCAAATACCACATGAGCTTAGCTGACTATGAAAGTAGACACGACATGCTCTGACTTGTTCATCAGAGGAAAGACTTTTCACTATCTTTTTTAATCACCAAAAGTTGTCTTTCTCACATTTCTCCATTCACTGGGGAATGTCTATTAAAATGTTTAAGTTAAATTGATTTTTATAAGCTTATATACATCTCTAGATGAAATTCAGGACAACATAGTGTTTTGGTTTTCTTTCTTGTTTCTTTCTTTTTTCACTTTGTTTTCTTTCTATCTTGAGTATGTTTTCTTTAAGCATTCCAATTTTCCCCAGGTGTACTGTACTCCCAGTAGGATGTGGATTTAGGAGCAAAAAGGAGTGAGAATTCCCCTTCCAATCATGAGTAGGTCTTTTCCCCTCAACATTTCTATCTGCCCATATGCTACTTTTAGGAAATCAAGAGAAAAAGTGAAAAGGGCAGTAAAACCAATTTTGCATCTATCCAATTAGTCCAAGACATGGACTCTCATCCTTCTTCTCTACATAAGCTGAGATGTGCTCATTGCCTTATATTTTCTCCACCTATCTTAATTAATCACTGTTTCGTTTCTAATCTGAGAAATTATTTACAAAATTATAACTCGTGTATCTAAAGCTTTAGACATGTTATTGTTCTCTTCTTTTCATTCTTTGCTTAAAGCTGAAATCCAGGTTTTTTTCATATTTACCAAAACATGAAAATCTGCCAGGAAATCTGCCAGGATGAAGACTGGATTATATTCTTTCACAAATCCCTGAGCCCTAAGTACAACTGGTGACTAACTGCTAAACTTCATTTCTTAGGATCCTCCTTTTCTTAGTGTGATTCTGACCTAGTCATTTCTTTTGTAAATTTTCCTCATCTCTTTTTTTGTAGTTCAGAAGTGTTTTATAATTATTTGCCATGCTGAACTGAGATCTTACTGGTCTTTATCATTTTCTAAATATCCCACTATCAGTTTCACACTTAAAATGCAGAAAATGACAAAAACCAAATACATGGGAGAAAAGAAACTCTGAATAATGATAATGCATGTGTTGGAGCTCTTGTGAAAATTGTGGTTCCCTTTGTTTTTTAAGGACCTCAATGTATCTCCACTCCTGGTGTAATTTTGGTGTCAACAGACATGTGTGAAGACTTCTAGAGAGTTTTTTTTTTTAATTAAAAGCATTTTTTTTAATGTTGGGTGACAAACATACTGTTTATTAGAAATGTTGTAGAAGGAAAGACTGTATATAGTGTGAATAGAATTTAGAACCTTTAAGACCCAGGGCATTGTCTCCTACCTTAGTAAACAGAGCAACACATTATAGTTGTTTTGTTTGTGATAACGAAGGCTCTTAGTTAAGATGAATTATATTAGTTTAAAAAATTTTAATGTTTATTTATTTTTGAGAGAGAGGGAGAGAGACAGAGTGTGAGGAAGGGAGAGGCAGAGAATGAGGGAGACACAGAATCCAAAGCAGGATCCAGGCTCTGAGCTGTCAGCACAGAGCCCGACATGGGACTCGAACTCACAAACTGAGATCATGCCCTGAGCCGAAGTCAGGCGCTTAAATGACTGAGCCACCAAGGCACCCTGAATTATACTAATTTTTATGTAAAGAATCTGGAGTCATAAATTGGTTCTATGCTCATCTCAAAGGTGCCCTGAACTTGGTTCCTTAAAATTGCTGACATCAGACTTACCCCCTATCCTTTACCGTGTTTGCATTAATGTGAAATTCTGTATGGGATACTCGATGCAATATAGCTGTTTTAATGGAAAATTAATAATCCAATTTACTTTAGCAATCTAATATTGTTGAATATTTAATTGTTTTCAAACTCTGGTTATTTTCTTAGGATACATTCCTGGAGAGATAATTTCTGGGTTATAGAGTATATATATTTCTAAGGCTTTTGATGCACATTGCTAAATTTTCTAGAAAGTTTTGGTATTTCACATTCTCACTAGCAGTATAGGAATGCTTATTTCTCCATACTTATACCAACACTGGATATTTTTATTAAGAAATGAAGCTTTGCCATTCTTGCAGATAAAATAGAATCTTATTATTATTTTGACTTTTATCTCTCTATTACAATATGTAGAGGTTTGTTTTCAACATTAGTAGCCAGTTGTAATTCTTTGCCAAAAGTTTTATTGGGGTGCATACCTTTTACTTACTGATTGTCAAGGATTCTTTACATAGTAACACTCCTGTTAACCTTGTAAATAAGATTTAAAACATTCTGTCATTTCAGCATGTATTACTGTTTGCTCACTTTTAAGTTACTGAGGAAATTTTTTTGTTATAAAAACTTAGAAAATGATTACTAAAGATAAATAAAATCAGGTTGCATTTTTGAAACTTTAAGCGAGTGAAAATTGTAGATAGACTTTGGTTATTCACTTTTTTCACTACTTATTCTACTCTGCTGTGGTATATCTGAGGGCATAGATTTTAGAAGTAGTTTTTTATAAGTAATTGATAATTATTTTTGTAATAATGACCTAGAAGCCAGTGGTGTGCTGGTGAATGTTTAGCAACCAAGTCTCCTTGTAGAATTTACTGCTTTCTCTGTTATAAATACTCCCATCATGGCTGATTTCAACCTGCCAACGTGAAGCTGCATAATAGACTTTTGAGAACTGGTATTGAAGCAGTATAGGATTCTAAGATGCCATCTGAATCATCAGTGGTTAAATTCTGTAGCACAGTTTTATTGTTAGATATATTCCAAAATTTTTGTATATTAATATATACGATGGTATAGATTTTATATTATGTATTTTGTACATTTAATATATAGAGAGTATATGATTAATCAGAAAGCCACACTCACCAAATAAGTCAGCCAAATGAAATTTACCTGTAATTTTTTTCTTTTAAATTAACACATCCTGGGAAATTCTAGGAGTCTTTAAATTAACTAGGAAATAATGAAGTATTTTAATTCAAAGTTATTTTCTAACATACGAATAAGACCCATGGTGGGGGCGGGGGAAGGATCATAAAACTTGGATTAATTCATCTAGAAAAGAAGAGGTCAAGGACTGTATTAATAATTATCTTCAATGCCTGAGTGGTGAGGGTTAAATTAGAATAAAACCACCACCATCACCACCACCACCACTACACACACACACACACACACACACACACACACACACATACACACTTCCCTATTTCTATAAAGTGAGGAAAAAGAGAAAATAGTAACAGGGGAGGGATTTAGCTTAAAGAAAGAAGACTCACCTGGTTGCAAAGATTATTAAGAATGACTTAATTTTGTATTGTCCTTTTCTATATATCTGTTGAAATAATATAATTCTGAGATCATATTGGTGTGATTTCATAATAGATCTAATGAATTTCAGACATTGAACATACCACTTTTGCTTTTCAGTACACAGAAGGAGAATGTATTAAGCAAAAGCAACTTAAAATATTGAGCAACATGGAGTTCTTGAAATCCAAAAGTTTAGAATGACACTGAGCATAGGAATGGTTGCCCTTGTGAGGGGGAGAGCTCAGTGATTCAGGGAGGAAAGCCTCAGGATGGGGGGATAGTGACTGGAAAATTCATTTGGTTGCTTAAAAGATCAGCTTAACTCTGGCTCAAGATTCACATTTCCCACTTGTGTCTTGTCTTCAAAAATAAAAAAGAGGAAACCACCAATGAGAACATGTGGTGTTATAAATCATCCTGACTGTTGTTAGAAAAATGAGTAAGGGTTCTAAACAGTTTCAAAAGGTCCTGACTAGCCTTTTCACTCACCTTGGGAAGAACCATAAAAGTAAGAAAACAAAAGGAATTCTTTTTCTTTCCATACACCAGTCATCAGCAGTGTTCTCTTTGGGCTCCTGGCATCTGGGCCCAGTTGCTGGGTTACAGGCAAATATAATCAAAACAAACACTAAAAGGTACTCTTTTGGCTCTTAACATGTTGGAAAGGTCTTCTGCCTTCCATCCTCTGTGTTCGCCAATTCTGAACACAAAAGTGACTTTCCCGTTTGTTGTTGTCCTTTCCTTTTCTTCCTGCAGGACAACTCCTGATTATAAACTTGTTGTGGAGTAGAAGAAGCCCTTATTATGAGGCCATTAGACCTTTAGGCCTTTTCTCCAGCTTCCTGTTGAACAGCACCAGGAATTCCACCTGCTTCCAGGCTCTATCACCCTTCCCTGTCCTCTGAGAACAGGCAGGGGGTAGAGGCTCTTCCATAGGAGCACTAACCTTCTGCTCCTCACTTTGTCCAGTTACCGAGGATAGCTTGTCAAGGAAACAAACGGTATTTTCCACTCTGGACTACAGTGCCAGATGCAGTGATGGACTTCCTGCTTCTCACCACTTGTGATGTGTTATACTATATTTGAACTTGGACAGGAAAGCTACAAGCACGTTTAGAACTTTGGGAAATAAGATCTATGGCAAAAGTCAACCCGTTAACCAGTTTGTCCAAAGTATTTTATTAAGGTCTATGGGGTGCCAAGCACTTTAATAGAATCAGGGCATTCTAGCATGCTCTGCAGAGGTTAAAGACACTAGGATGATTTGTCCTGGAAGAGAACAGTGAGAGGAAGCTGTTGTAAATCCTCCAGTATTTAAAGAGGTGCTGTTCAGAGGGTGAAACCAACTGTACTTCAACTCTGCTAAGGCTAGAACATGAAGAAATATACTCGAAACAAGGACGTTTTGTTTATTTTTAAGGAAGAATTCCCCAAGAGTGTAAATTTCTAAATACATTGAAGGGTTCCCTAGAAAGATGGCCATATTTCCTTTCTGAACACCTAGACCAAAAAGGCTTACCTCTTATCTGCTTGAAACAGTTTGGTTTTGTATACATGATCATGAGTAGGTATGTGTTGACCTGAGGAAAAGAGCTGGACTAACCTCGGATATAGGAAACCCATGACTGATCATCGAAAAGCAAATATTCACCATATTTCTGGAAAGGTCAGAAGTAAGTGTTTTTATACTGGTGTTTTGCGAAGTCTGAGCCAAAGAAGACGAAGTGTCTTTTCCAGGGTCACCCAAAATATGAGTGTTAGAACCAAACATATATTTTGCAAGTACATATTGTGTTTTATTAAAAGTTTGAAACCTCCAGAAAGAATTTTGCCCTAGCGACCTGAAAAATAACATCTTTTCAAAGCAGGCATGTAGTGTGTGAGTTGTTTTTTTTTCTTCATTCCTTTTCATCATCATAGCTACTATTCATTGAGCTTCTGTTACATCAGGTGTTGGAATCAGGGTTTCGTATACATTTTTATCTCTTTTCATGCTTACACCCATTATGTAAGATGGGTATTGTGATTTTAATTTACCAGGTGATGAAACTGAGGCTCAGATAAATTGTGTTACAACTTGTCCAGTTGTAGGCACCAAACTGGTAGGCCATGGGACCAGAATGAAAATCCTGACCTCTCTAAATATTGAAGTTCTTTCTCCGCTACTTTGGTCTACCAGGGAAAATATGACTCAGTCATTTTAAATCAAAAGGATTAAACAAATTGTTAATAAAAATATAATTCATACGTATCAACTTGCTGCGATTGCTAAAGCATATATGATTTATGTCAACACACTTCAAAAATGGTTGGAAGCCTTTTTCTGCCTAAGAAAATACAACAGAGTGCTCCAAGCAAGAAACATTTCAATTCCCTTACTCTCCTTCTCTATCTGAAATGATTTTTCTGAGTCATTGTAAAGCTCCAAGATTGATTTCATTGGGGCTGTATTTCATAACGTAACTAGCATCAAATTATGGAAATGTTTTCTAATGGCC